>NC_090651.1:202918724-203286224 GCF_040937935.1 Hyperolius riggenbachi
TATAGTAAACATCACTGATAAGCAAATTACAGTAATAAAAGTTTTCCTGGAAGAATACAAGTTCTGAGGGCAGGGAGATATACAATACATGAACTATTGACCTTTTTTCTAACTCTGGAAAACTTAATAGGCTGCCACTGATTTGAGACAGTAAAACATTAAACCTACTTTGCAAATGTTTAAATATAAAATGAAACCATGAGATATCTAAAAAAAAGGGTCATTTTTAGGAGTAGGAGGATAAATATAATTGTTTATCTCACCCGTTTAATTTCACCTCGGTTTCACTTTAACCACTTCCCGACCGCCGCATGTACAAATGGCGGCCGGGAAGTGGACCCCGCAAGGACCGCCGCTCGTAGAAATGGCGGCCGGGAAGTGGACCCCGCAAGGACCGCCGCATGTACAAATGGTGGCGGTCCTTGTACGGGCATGGGCGGAGCGATCGCGTCATTCGTGACTCGATCCTCCGCCGGGGACTGGCTTCGCCCCCCTCGCGCTGTAACCCGCCGGCCATTCGGAAGCGCCGGCGGGTTACTAGCACCCGGATCGCCGCATACAAAGTGTATAATACACTTTGTAATGTATACAAAGTGTATTATACAGGCTGCCTCCTGCCCTGGTGGTCTCAGTGTCCGAGGGACCACCAGGGCAGGCTGCAGCCACCCTAGTCTGCACCCAAGCACACTGATTTCCCCCCCCCCTCCTGCCCCCTGATCGCCCACAGCACCCCTCAGACCCCCCCCCCCCCCCTGCCCACCCCCCAGACCACTGTTTGCACCCAATCACTCCCCTAATCACCCATCAATCACTCCCTGTCACTATCTGTAAACGCTATTTTTTTTATTCCCTAAACTGCTCCCTGCTCCCTCCTGATCACCCCCCACCCCTCAGATTCTCCCCAGACCCCCCCCCCCCAGATCCCCCCCCTCCTGTGTACTGTATGCATCTATCCCCCGATCACCTGTCAATCACCTGTCAATCACCCATCAATCACCCCCTGTCACTGCCACCCATCAATCAGCCCCTAACATGCACCTTGCGGGCAATCTGATCACCCACACCAATAGATCGCCCGCAGATCCGACGTCAGATCACCTCCCAAGTGCATTGTTTACATCTGTTCTCTACCCTAAACACCCACTAATTACCCATCAATCACCCATCAATCACCCCCTATCACCACCTGTCACTGTTACCCATCAGATCAGACCCAAATCTGCCCCTTGCGAGCACCCAATCACCCGCCTACACGCTCAGATTGCACTCAGACCCCCCCCCCCCCTTATCAATTCGCCACTGCATTATTTACATCTGTTCTTCCCTGTAATAACCCACTGATCACCTGTCAATCACCCCGTCACTGCCACCCATCAATCACCCCCTGTCACTGCCACCCATCAATCAGCCCCTAACCTGCCCCTTGCGGGCAATCTGATCACCCACCCACACCAATAGATCGCCCGCAGATCCGACGTCAGATCACCTCCCAAGTGCAGTGTTTACATCTGTTCTCTACCCTAAACACCCACTAATTACCCATCAATCACCCATCAATCACCCCCTATCACCACCTGTCACTGTTACCAGGGCCTGCCCTAGACTTTTTGCCGCCTGAGGCAAATTTAGGAAAAAATTGCAGCCGCTTGCAGATCGTAAGAGGCACGGGCGGGGAGGACTCACCTTATCCGCGTTCCATCGTGCGCTCCACTGACGTCACTTCCTGCATCGCAGTCCACTTACAATACAGTGGGCGGCGATGCAGGAAGTGACGTCAGTGGAGCGCTCGCTGGAACGCGAAAAAGGTGAGTCCTCCCCGCCCGTTACCTCGTACGATCTGTAAGCGGCTGCTTCCTAATTACAGCTGGAGGGGAGCGCAGATCGGGGGACCCAGGCGAGGGAGGGGGGGGTCCGACCCCATTCCCCACTGCTAGGCCCAATACCCCCGACCTGCCCGCTACCCCTCCGGCTTGGCGGCCCGCCCCCCCGGGCGGGTGCCGCCCCTAGAAGTTTGCCGCCTGAGGCAAATGTTTCACCCTGCCTCATGAGCGGGCCGGCCCTGACTATTACCCATCAGATCGGACCCTAATCTGCCCCTTGCGGGCACCCAATCACCCGCCTACACGCACAGATTGCCCTCAGACCCCCCCTTATCAATTCGCCACTGCATTATTTACATCTGTTCTTCCCTGTAATAACCCACTGATCACCTGTCAATCACCCATCAATCACACCCTGTCACTGCCACCCATCAATCAGCCCCTAACCTGCCTCTGATCCGACGTCAGATCACCTCCCAAATGCATTGTTTACATCTGTTCTCTACCCTAAACACCCACTAATTACCCATCAATCACCCCCTGTCACTGCTACCCATCAGATTAGACCCCTATCTACCCCTAGGGCACTCAATCACCCGCCCACACCCTCAGAACGCCCTCAGACACCAGCCCTGATCACCTCGCCAGTGCATTGCTTGCATCTATTCCCCCCTCTAATCACACCTTGAGACACCCATCAATCACCTTCTGTCACCCCCTAGCACACCTACCCATCAGATCAGGCCCTAATTTGCCCCGTGTGGGCTCCTGATCACTCGGAAAAACCCTCAGATCCCCCTCAGACCCCCTTCCGGCCACCTTCCCAGTGCATTGATTGCATCTATTTTCCCCTCTAACCACCCCCTGAGACACCCATCAATCATCTCCTGTCACCCCCCTAGCACTCCTATCCATCAGATCAGGCCCAATACAACCTGTCATCTAAAAGGCCACCCTGCTTATGACCGGTTCCACAAAATTTGCCCCCTCATAGACCACCTGTCATCAAAATTTGCAGATTTTTTATACCCCTGATTAGTCATTTTGAGACATTTGGTTTCCAGACTACTCACGGTTTTGGGCCCGTAAAATGCCAGGGCGGTATAGGAACCCCACAACTGACCCTATTTTAGAAAAAAGACACCTCAAGGTATTCTGTTAGGTGTATGACGAGTTCATTGATTTTATTTTTTGTCAAAAGTTAGCGGAAATGGATTTTTATTGTTTTTTTTTTTCACAAAGTGTCAGTTTTCACTAACATGTGACAAAAAATAAAATCTTCTATGAACTCACCATACACCTAACGGAATACCTTGGGGTGTCTTCTTTCTAAAATGGGGTCACTTGTGGTGTTCCTATACTGCCCTGGCATTTTAGGGGCCCTAAACCGTGAGGAGTAGTCTAGAAAACAAATGCCTCAAAATTACCTGTGAATAGGACGTTGGGCCCCTTAGCGCACCTAGGCTGCAAAAAAGTGTCACATGTGGTATCGCCGTACTCAGGAGAAGTAGTATAATGTGTTTTGGGGTGTATTTTTACACATACCCATGCTGGGTGGGAGGATTATCTCTATAAATGACAATTGTTTGATTTTTTTTACACACAATTGTCCATTTACAGAGATATTTCTCCCACTCAGCATGGGTATGTGTAAAAATACACCCCAAAACACATTATACTACTTCTCCTGAGTACGGCGATACCAAATGTGTGGCACTTTTTTGCACCCTAACTGCGCTAAGGGGCCCAAAGTCCAATGAGTACCTTTAGGATTTCACAGGTCATTTTTGTTTCAAGACTACTCCTCACGGTTTAGGGCCCCTAAAATGCCAGGGCAGTATAGGAACCCCACTAATGACCCCATTTTAGAAAGAAGACACCCAAAGGTATTCCGTTAGAAGTGTGGTGAGTTCATAGAAGATTTTATTTTTTGTCACAAATTAGCGGAAAATGACACTTTGTGAAAAAAAACAATAAAAATCATTTTCCGTACTCAGGAGAAGTAGTATAATGTGTTTTGGGGTGTATTTTTACACATACCCATGCTGAGTGGGAGAAATATCTCTGTAAATGGACAATTGTGTGTAAAAAAAAATCAAACAATTGTCATTTACAGAGATATTTCTTCCACCCAGCATGGGTATGTGTAAAAATACACCTTAAAACACATTATACTACTTCTCCTGAGTACGGCAATACCACATGTGTGGCACTTTTTTACAGCCTAACTGCGCTAAGAGGCCCAAAGTCCAATGAGCACCTTTAGGCTTTACAGGGGTGCTTACAAATTAGCACCCCCAAAAATGCGAGGACAGTAAACACACCCCACAAATGACCCCATTTTGGAAAGTAGACACTTCAAGGTATTCAGAAAGGGGCATGGTGAGTCCGTGGCAGATTTCATTTTTTTTTTTGTCACAAGTTAGCAGAAATGGAAACTTTTTTTTTTTTCTTGTCACAAACTGTCATTTTCCGCTACCTTGTGACAAAAAATAATATCTTCTATGAACTCACTATGCCTCTGAATGAATAATTTGGGATGTCTTCTTTTCAAAATGGGGTCATTTGGGGGGTATTTATACTATCCTGGAATTCTAGCCCCTCATGAAACATGACAGGGGGTCAGAAAAGTCAGAGATGCTTGAAAATGGGAAAATTCACTTTTTGCACCATAGTTTGTAAACGCTATAACTTTTACCCAAACCAATCAATATAGGCTGAATGGGTTTTTTTTTTAATCAAAAACATGTTTGTCCACATTTTTCGTGCTGAATGTATACAGAAATTGTACTTTATTTGAAAAATGTCAGCACAGAAAGTTAAAAAAAAAAATTTTTTGCCAAAATTCATGTCTTTTTTGATGAATATAATAAAAAGTAAAAATCGCAGCAGCAATCAAATAGCACCAAAAGAAAGCTTTATTAGTGACAAGAAAAGGAGCCAAAATTCATTTAGGTGGTAGGTTGTATGAACGAGCAATAAACCGTGAAAGCTGCAGTGGTCTGAATGGAAAAAAAGGGTCTGGTCCTTAAGGGGGGTAAAGCCCGCGGTCCTCAAGTGGTTAAGCTGTAGGGATGCGCACACCAGGGCTGTCATCAGGGCAGTACAAGTACACAGTGGGTGTTGTGGGTGTTGTGTTTGGGGCAGAGGGTGGGTGGGTGTTGGGGTGGGGGCAGAGGGGAATGAGGGGGTAACAGGAAAAAAGGGCGCCGGCACCTAGTGGTCAAAAAGGGCGCCGCCATTCACTCCCATAATAAATATCGTTTAATAGGCGATTATTAACATTTTACAAACGGCGCCCGGAGATTTTTAATGTTTTATAACTGTGCTTGTGATGATTTAAGTTTAGAAAATGTGCCCGTGACGAATACCGTTTATAAAAATACTAAACATATTTATCGTATTTAACTAAAACATTATTTAAAATGTTATCCCTTACTGTTTGTAAAACATTATTATTCACAAAATAAAGCGATCAGTAAGGGGGGTAGTTAGTGTTAGGCACCACCAGGGGGGTGGTTAGGGTTAGGCACCACCAGAGGGGTGGTTAGGGTTAGGCACCACCAGGGGGGTGGTTAGGGTTAGGCACCACCAGGGGGTGGTTAGGGTTAGGCACCACTAGGGGGATCTTAGGGTTAGGCACCACCAGGGGGGGTTAGGGTTAGGCACCACCAGGGGGTGGTTAGGGTTAGGCACCACCAGGGGGATGGTTAGAGTTAGGCACCACCAGGGGAGTCTAGGGGTTAGGGATAGGTACAGGGAGGGTTCTGTGTGAGAGTAGGGTTAGGTATAGCTACAGTACAATATACACCACCAGGGGGATGGTTAGGAATAGGCACCATCAGGGGGGGCTTAGGCACCACCAGGGGGTGGTTAGGGTTAGGCACCACCAGGGGGGTGGTTAGGGTTAGGGATAGGTACAGGGAGGGTTCTGTGAGAGAGGAGGATTAGGTTTAGTTTTAGTAAAATTTTAGTAATACTTACTAATGTTTTACAACACTTATTACGAACGTAGTTATATTTATATCATCGTTATAAACAATATTTTCAGATTTTATTATAAGAAGAAACGATAAATGAAGGTTATTCACAATAATATACAATTATAACGATTAAACATATATTATCATTTTTTTAACAAACGTAATTATAAGTTTCACTTTTGAAACAGGGAAGCTTAACGTTTTCACAATTGGCGATTTCATACACATTATTTAATGATTTCTAAATTTGTAAAACATTATTTTTAAACGAAATACAACACAATATTTTTATAAACTGTATTACTGCTTATCGTTTACACCCCGCGCCCTTTTTTCTCCAAGCCCTTTTTTGATGTACGCAAATGAGGGGGCCCAGAAGGCTTGCCCAGTGTGGGTCCCATAGGTTTCTGATGGCAGCCCTGGTATATCTTCTGTTGCTTATATTGTTGCCAAAACGGAAATGGTGCTTGATTGGTATTCTGTGGTACTCTTCATTGTTTACTCTACCTTATCAGACCATGTTGGTGAAATAAAAAAATGCATTTCACTTGCATCTGCAAGTTTCAGGGAGGCAGAGTGACACCGAGGATGGTGGCAATTAAGATATAGCCATTCCACTGACTAAAGACCACATCTGTCATGAACATTGTCTCAGTTCTCCTGCTGGTGGCAGCATTTGCATGAACTGCTGTGGGCATCCGCTACCCACCTCCAGTCTATGGACAGTCATTGCAGTTCTTCAGTCCACTGCCTATTTAACCAGTTCACCCCCAAGGGTTTTTATCCTAACGGACCAGAGCAATTTTTAGTTGTCAGTGCTCCTCCCTTTTATTCCCTAATAACTTTATTACTACTTATCACAAGAAAATGATCTATACCTCGTTTTTTTCACCACCAATTAGGCTTTCTGTGGATAGTACATTTTGCTAAGAATTTTTTTATTCTAAATGCGTTTTAATGAGAAAAACAGAAAAAAAAGAAAAAAAATCATTATTTCTCAGTTTTCAACCATTATAGTTTTAAAATTAAACATTCTCCTGTGGATAAAACAAACATGTTTTATTTGCCCAGTTGTCCCGATTATTAAACAGTTTAAATGATGTCCCTATCACAATGTATGGCGACAGTATATTATTTTGAAATATAAGTGTTATTTTTCCTGTTGTGTTTTTTTTTTATTCTGGCCATAATTACAAGCCCCTATGTAATAAATTAAAACTAATTTCCCCCCATAAAATATAAATTAACAAAGCTGAGTCCCTAAGGCAACGATTTATTTATTTTTTTTAGCTGATTTTTTTTTTACAAGTGTTTTTTTTTGGGGGGGGGGGGGGGGGGGAGAGGGTTGGAAGTGTAATTTTATTAAGATCTGTATGTACTTAAAAATGAATGTATTTTGTAGGTGTATTATACTTTTTGGCCACAAGATGGTGCTAGTGAACACTCATAGGAAATGTTCACTTTTTTTTTTTTTTTCTTCACTTTATTTAATTGTTACATTTCCTGTTATTGTGAATGGACGTAGCCGCTGTTCGCGGTCACGTCCATTCACTCCAGGCACTGCGATTGGGTAGAGGACCGTTCGGTCTTCTTCCCCAATCACCCAGCACGGAAGCCCGGTGGAAACAGCGGCGGTAGCGGCGCACACACGGCGGCAGCAGCGGCGGGAACGCGGGACGTATTAAAACGTCATGTTGCTGTTAATAGCGGTAAGCATGACGTTTTAATACGTTAAGATGTCAGTAAATGGTTAAAGCAAACTTGAAGTGTGGAAACTCACTTCAGGGTAGATACATATTTATGTAGAGGGAAGGCTCTGGATACCATAGAGACCTCTCAGTCCTCTGTCCATCCCTCCTTCCTGTACCATCCCCCGTTTAAACCCCATACTTGGAAAATCTCCAAAATTGTGAAAGGGAGTGCTCACAACCTCGATATCAAGTCTGGGAGACACAGACAGACGTAAAAACCCAGGAAGGAGAGACTATGCCAAGACTGTGAGCTGAAGACCTTCGAAGGATGAGAATCACTTCCTGCTGCCCTGCCTCAAATATACTGCAACCAGGGAAACCTTCTTTAAGAAATTGATGAAACTATTTCCAGACCTCCACACATTAGAGGATGAGAGAAAAATATACATCTGACTGGGAGAAGAGGAATCCACAGTGGCAATCACTGCACACTATGTCACAGCATGCCACAGACTGAGAGGAGCATAAATGAACTGTAAACCCAAAAATGTCCATGAACTGCCAACCCACTGTAGCCCTACCCTACCCCATTACTAAGCAGCTGCTTCCATAGCAACGCGCATAACTTTAAATGCGGGCGGTCTTGTGAAGTTTCGCTACCGCGATACTTCACTAGCGGATGCTACTTAGCGATACTTCACACGACCGCCTGCAATTAAAGTTATGTGCTTTGTTGCGGAAGCCGCTTGCGTAACTAAGGGAAGGCATGCTCCTTACATGGCAGTGAACGCTGCTAAGTAAAGCATGCATAGCACCCATTCCTGCACATTAAGCTGCGCTGCTCTAGCCCCATGTCCCTAATTCCCCTCTGCATTGGCAATGCCTGTATGAATCTTGGTCATGTCAATAAAGCTATCTTTGATTTGAATTGTTATCTGACTGACTGTGTCTTTGGTACTCCTCGAGCAGCTTTTGGAAGTACTTGCATCCCCAAGGTGCATCCATGCTAAGCATGTACGAGCCCAGATTCGCACATGTACATTGCAGATGCGCATGTACTTCCAAAGGCTGCTTGAGGAGTCCCAAAGAGGTAGTCGATCTATCAGGTCAAATAGGGTAGGCGCTAGAATGACAGGACGGACCAAGAACTGTGAAGCCTCAAGATTCCACTGGGAAGGCTCTAGAGCCTTCCCTCTACATACGCAAGTATCTAACCTGAAGCGAGGAAACTCACTTCAGGCTCACTTTAAGGCCCGTTTGTGCTTCAGCCCAGTGCCAGATTATTGAGTATTGTGTTGCTGATATCTGGACTCCTCTTTTCCAGTCCTAAACCTGATTCTGTGCCTACCTGATCTTGACCTCTGCTTTTGTACTGATGTAGCCTTTTGCAGGGCCGCCTACAGCACATGATTGACATGAGAGCAGGGAGGGGCCTTGTTAATTCTAGGGCCCTGTGGGCACAGAATCACACAAACTGGGCCCCAGCTGCTGCAGTTATGTAGTGTACGTTTCCCTCATCCATCCCTGCTGCTGCTGCATTGCTTTTAAACTCTCCCTACTCGCGCTGTTTGCTGGGGGGGGGCAGGATGCTGTGACTGTGTGGCTGGTCTCATGACACTGCTCTCTCCATACTCTCTCCTCCTTGTCCCACCTCCCTGAGTTGGTGGAGGATAGTGTTGTCCGGATCATGAACGATTCGGATCTTCGATCTGAATCTATTTTGTGAGTCGAATCATCCGAATCATAAAAATGAGTGATTCGGATCGCAAAGGGGGCGGGGCCAGGGGTGACACGCCCCCTCTCAGCGGGCAGTGGGGTCCTGGAAGCAGAGCAGAGGTGGATCGCTCTGTTGAATGGAGGCAGCCTTGCACAGCCACAGGTAGATGAGAGAGAGGGGGCATCGGTGCCACTGCCAGATATGTGTAGAGCACACATACTGGCTGAAATGTGCTGCTCATTATAGGCTGTCTGTTCCGTAGTTGTGCACAGTGAACACATTGGAAACTTTTGGCACAGCTCAGTAACATTACAGGCAGCATGCTGGGCTAGGACAGGGCAGGCACTGTAATTGCTGTGCAATATGATCCTCATGCACTGCTCTAAACAGCTGCACTTCACTTCTGGGAATGCTTTGGGGAATGGGAGTTGAAAGTATACAGATAGAGTGACCAGACGTCCCGGATTGCCCGGGACGCGTCCCGGATTCGGGGTCAGCTGTCCCAGGCTGCATGAGGTCCCGGGAAACGTCCCGCTTTTAGCAGCGGGACATCCCGGCCTCGGGACTCTGGCCACTCTATCTTCATGAACTGGCAGCGGCGTCTATAGACGCCGTGACAGTTAATTGCCGCCAGCCCTGCTCCAGCCTCCTTATTGTCTTCCGGTGTTCCGACACCGGTAGGCAGAGCAGGGCTACGGCAAGATGGCTGCCGAAGCCCTGCACTGGAGACTATTTGTGTCTCCAGTACAGAGCTTCAGGCACCATCTTGCCGTAGCCCTGCTCTGCCTGTCAGCGCGGGAGACTTCGGGAGGATCGTCCAGGGGAGATGCGCGCCAGAGGAGTCTTCTGCCAGGTAAGTAAATGCTCTTTTTCCAGGTGAACTTTGCCCACAGTGCATTTATTTTATGGTTACATGTTTGCCCGGAGGGCGTTTATTTTCTGGCGACATGTTTGCCCGGAGTGCGTTTATTTTCTGGCGACATGTTTGCCCGGAGTGCATTTATTTTCTGGCGACATGTTTGCCCGCAGTGCGTTTATTTTCTGGTGACATTTGCCCACAGTGCGTTTATTTTATGGTGACGTTTGCCCGCAGTGCGTTTATTTTCTGGTGACGTGTGCCCGCAGTGTGTTTATTTTCAGATGAACATAGAGGTGAAATATCTGTAAAGCATATGATTGCAGCATGTGGGTATTGTGTGCAAACAAACATTTCTGCTCTCTGCTCATCCCTCCTCCCTTCTCTGTCAACTCCCTGCCCTCTGTCCATCTTCTCCCCTTCTCTGTGTGTCCACCCCCCTCCCCTTCTCCTGTCCTGCTAGTCATTTCACCCCTGAATGCTTCCCTTGTAAAATGATCCGAGACTCGGATCAAAGATCCGGATCTTTTCAATGATCCGATTCGAATCATTCGGATCATTGAAAAGATCCAAACTTCGCATCTCTAGTGGAGGATTCTAGTTTCAGCTCAGCTCCACCCCCCATGTCTCCTCCTCACTTCCTTACACTGTGCAGGGGCTGATGGGAGGTGGAGAAATGGAGAGAGATCAGCTAACAGCCAGGAGAAGCATGTGGGACTGTGACACAGACAGCAGGACCCAGTATGTAAAAGTATGTATTCATGGGTGGGTGAGATTTTTTTAAAAGTTTTATTATTTTGTTTAAGATACATCTTAATGGGGCTTATTTTAAAGTGAATCTTAGATTATGTTTATTTATAGTTACCTGGATCTTCCTCCATCCCCTTGAGCACTGTGGCCTCACTCCTTGTCCTTCTTGCACTATGCATCCCAGTAATCCGTCCAGCCGCACTCCTGCGCATATGCGAGTTGACCGCGCGTGCACCCCTTGTTGCGCTCCCAAAGATGGGGACGGTCTGTGTCTGCGCAGTAGTACCACAAGCATGCGCAGAAGCCTACGACTGGCGCGGCGACTGAACGGATTACCACTAGGAGTCAAAGCGTCAGAACAAAGGGGGTGAAGAGGATGGTAAGGGAGGCCACATTCCTCGTGGGGCTGGAGGAATCCCCAGGTCAGTATAAATGAGGCCCAGTGTACCATCTCAGGTACACTTTAAAAGATACTAGAGCCATAAGCGTTTCCCTCCTCCTTTGTCACCTAAATTCCCCCCTGCAGCCTCTTCTGTGCAACTGGGTCAGTGAGTAAGTTGCAGTAGTGCGCAGGCACTGGCCCGGCTGCGCAAGTCCTATATCGCGCAACCACGGCCAGGAGCAATGCACAACGTACCCGTGACAAGCACATGTGCAACTTGCCTACCTGGAAGAGGGTGCAAGGGGGCAATTAGGAAACACAAAGGAAGAATGGACATGAGAACAATACATGCCTGCCTCCCCTGTTTTTCCAATTCATTTTGGCTCTGGTATCCTTTCAAGGGTTTTTAAGGTAAAAGAAATGCAGTTTAATTTATCTGGGGCTACTTGCAGCCCCCTATAGTGAACCTGTGCACGCCCTCCAGTCAGCAGTGGTAACCCCCTCAAAGCTGGCTGGTCATCACAGGAACATTCTACTTATGAGCAGAAACGATTTTCCCATAATGCGCATGCACAGAATGCTGCTGTGTATGGGGATGTGATGAGGTGCGTGGCTGGAAGCTTTGATGGGGGTCGCCCCGAAAGGACAGTGCGGGCACAGAGTGACTGCAGGGGGCTGCAAGAAGCCCCAGGTAAGTTAAAAGGAAGTCTAAAGTAAAAAAGAAAGCAAAAAGCAGTTTCATGAAATCCTGGGTAATTGTAATGAAGCAGTGTCCATACTATTTGTCCAAAATGCAATCTATGGACACAGACTGTGTCCTCCATTCTCTGCCCCTCACAAATCCGTTCAGCTACAACTTGGTCCAGACTAGGGGGTCGGGGTGTTTGAACTAGTAAAAGTCTGCCTGCATGCGCAGTTCAGGCCGTTTGCATAAAGCATATGAGCAATTTATTCAGAATGATGTGTCTGCGCTCCCGGTGGCTTCTTGAGCGGCGTGCTGCACTCATTGCAGCTGCCAGCAGTACATGAGAACTGAACTGTGCATGCAGGGCAAAGACTTCTTCCTTGGGTCAGGGCCTAATTCCGTCCAAATTGTAGCTGAATGGAGCTGTGGGTAGGGGAACGGAGGATGCAGTCCACATGCAGCATAAGGCCCGGTTCACACTTGCGTTTGCAGCCAAAACTGTCAGTTGGGCATGGATCCGGTAGGTCCAGGTCCCTTCAGGATCAGTTCCGTTTGCGGTCAAAAAAGTATCAGGTTATGTATCAGGTTTTTATCAGTTCCGTTTTAAAGAGACAGTACTAAAAATAGCCCAAAAGATAAACTACATACATTCTGGTGCTCTGAAAGCTCTGGAAAGGCACTGTGGTCATTGATGGACATAGAGCACACAGATACAACCCCACAAACCCCCCAGATTCTACAAAACGAGCCCCCCAAATCAATTGCACACATTACACTGGGTAGTTACTCTGCTCTTAGACACATTGGGCTCTATTCTCAATGATTCTCCGCATGCGGAAATGCACTTGCGGTAAATTCCCGACTGAAAAAAAAAAATCTTGACATTCACAAATGTTTACGCATGAATTACCCGCATGCGTAAAAAATGCGGTAAAAGTCCGCAAAAGTCGGTAGTTTCTGCAAAAAATCAAAATTCACAAAAAAAAGAGGCACCTTATTTCTGACTTAACTACCGAATTTTTATCACCTACTAGTACTTGGTGATATATTTCGCTTCCCATTGACTTAAATGGAGTCTGGCGCCTTGAGTGCTGTGTTTGCTGGACTTTAATTTTTTTTTTTATTGGACAAGTTTCTTTATGCAACTTTTTTCCGCATGGTTTCCGCATGTTTACTATGTAATTACGCATGTTCCCCAATTTTTTTTACGCATTGTTCCCGCATGCGGGAAACATGTGGAACATTTTTAGTGAATGTGGAAAAAATGCGGAATTTATCACATGCGGTAATATAACGGTAAAAAAATCTCTTACCGCATGTGTGATTGGGAATAGAGCCCATTGTGTATCCAGGTCTTCAAAGAGTTTCTTTTTCTGCAGATTGTTTTTGGCATGGGGTGGGGGGCCCGGATAGTTTGTCCAGTATGAGGCCCAAAAATTTCTGAAGGCGGCCCTGGCCTTTTGCCTTCTGATTTATGTACTGCGTTTTCCTGTTTTGTTTGTGATTAGTTAGATAGATAAAATCTTGGTGTTGAGCATTCTGGGTTTAGTAATCCACTGTGTGTTTGGCATGATCTCACTTGTACATCATTCTATATAGCACGGGTTTATTAAGTGGCTGTTCATATTCTGGAAGGGGCCATCTGTTGGTGGGCAGCAGACATCCACAATAGTGCATGCAATTGCTGCCACCAGTAGAACTGGAGCAATGTCTGTGACAACACCTGTCTCACTACATAACAAATGTAGAGTCATCATGTTACCCATAATAACAAATGCAGGCACCATATCCCCATAATAACAGGTACAGGCAGCATGTTCCTATAATAAGGGTTGTTATGTCTCAATAACAACCCATGAAAGCATTTATAACCCCAAAATAACAATCCGGTGGGAGAATCAAACACACCTCTGTTCAGCACAAGAGACACAGCAGCAGCACCATTGAGTCACCTCACATGCTACTAACTCCAACATATACAATATAATACTAACACCACCATATACAGTACAAACCACTTGCATTTGCACACATCATTCCCCCTTTGTTGCATCATCCACTACTTACACTGACAACATAAAACAAACTGTCTCCCCCGAGCAACCAATCATGTACATGAGACAAGACAACTCTAACTTTATTGAAACACAGATAACATTAGTAGCCCACACAGTGCATCACCAGCAAGCACACTTCCTAAAGCTTCACCAGCAGTGCAGGGTTGCAAATTGTGGCCATAATCAAATCAAATAGATGGGTAGGATGAGGCAAAGAGCGTTTGTTTCATAGTTCTCACTACACAATCTAGAACCAGGAACCAGAGGATGCAGAGAGCAATGTCCAATACTCACCAGCACTGCAGGGCAAGAGCCTTCATCCCACTGAGGCATCAACAATGGAGCAGAGACCAATCAGGATTCTTGATATGGACATCTGTACTATTTTTGCAATTCTACTCCAGTTTTCCTTGTACTGGTTCTGATAGATCTGCCCCACAGAATGCAGCATCTACTCAGCAACAGCACGCCTAGGTGATCCACACGCACAACTGTCAATCAACATGTCAACTGCTGCAGCATCTAACATGGTACAAACTGTTCTTGACACCTCAGCTAATACGTCTTGGACTTACTGGTGGTAATCAACTCACAGCTGTGGAACAATATCTGTATACAGGGGAATTATGCAGATACTGAAAATTATCCCCAATATACTAGACAAGAAAAATAATGGGCAGTGTAAGTGCATATGTGTAAATTCAATACTGAAAGTTATACCTCACCTGCAATAAAGAAAAACTATCGGGCAGTGTCTATACAGTACTTATGAAAAATTAATGCCAATGAAGTCAAATAAACATTGACAATTACACTCAGTCTACAGAAGAAGAAAAGTGCTAATTTGCACATACCTCCCAATTTCTTGAGAAAAGAAAGATGGGCACTTAGGACATGTCCCTGTCACACCTCCAGTCATGCCCCCGCTACACCCCTAGTCACACTTGCCATAAGGACTGTTTTACACTGGAAAATGCAAACACAAAATGAAGTTCAATTTTACAATGCAATTTGTCTGTGAATGCTTTCTGCTGGCAGGCATGTAGTGATCAATGGATTCTGTTAGTAGGCAGGTAGTGACTGACAAATTCTAGTGGCAGGCAGGTAGTGATAGATAGATTCTTGTGTCAGACAGTAACTGCTAGAATCTAATGGCAGGCAGGAAGTGACTGGTAAATTCTATTTACAGGCAGGTATTTATTGGCAGATCCTAGTGGTTGGCAGGTAACGATAGAAAGGAAGAATGATAGATAGACCGACAGACAAACAGACGATAGATAGATAGATAGAGTAGATTCTAGTGGCAGGCAGGTATTGATAGGTATATTCTAGTGGCATGCAGGTGTTGATCAGTAGATTCTAGTGGCAGGCAGTTATTGATCAGTAGATTCTAGTGGCAGGCAGTTATTGATCAGTAGATTCTAGTGGCAGGCAGGTATTAATCAGTAGATTCTAGTGGCAGGCAGGTAGTGATAGATTATAGTGGCAGGCAGGTAATGATAGATTCTAGTAGCCAGCAGGTAGTGATATTCAGAATCTTGTAGTGAGTAAGAAGTGATTGGTAGCAAATGATAGATTCTAGTGGCAGCCAAGTACTGATCAATAGATTCTAGTGGCAGATAATTAGTGTCAGTTTTTCAGGCAGTAGGTTACAAGCAGTAATAGATAATGGATAACGAGTAGAGGGTGAAGGACAAGTATTAGTTGACAAGTAGCTGTGGTTGCTAAACACTAAGCAGTGGGCAATAAGTTGCAGTGGCTGCTACATTGAAGTGGTTGCGACATTGCAGTGTGTGCTAAGCAGCAGTGTGTGCACCCCCCCCCCCCCCCCCCCCACCGTTCCTTTTCCTTATGATATCGTGAGTTTGGCCACTGTGACCCTTTTCCATTGCAAGTGAGGCCAGTCATCCTCCTTTCCCACAAAGTAGTGTCTCCTTTAGCAAACTGCAGCACCGGGCAGCAACATTCTCTTTTGGTGCAGCATAATAAGCACGGGTCCCAATGCATGTCACCTGACATGCATCAGGAGCCTACAGAGGATGCAGCACATCTGGCAGCTCTAAGGACAGTTGAGAATGGGCTTCCTTTGTTCTGGTATGTTTGCTCCACTGCAGGCTCCTCTGCATAGCTGTGAATGGAGAAAGAAGCAGGTGCCCACGGTCTCAGCCCCCCTCCCCCCCCCTCCACAGGGCATATTGGTACACCAATGAGCTCACCTTAGTGGACACACTGTACAGAGGGGCAGGATAGGAGGTAGGCGCATAATCAACGCAGGAGAGGAGGTGTATGCATGGTCAACTCAGCTGCACAGCCTTAAGGTGCCCACTAATTATTCAATCTTGATTGTACATCTTACCAAATCTATGTACTAGAAAAGCAAACTGAGTGAATATACTTTAAGTAGTTCCTGATATTACACAGAAGTGGTAAAATCGTACAATCAAGATTGTATCATAAGTGGGAACATTTATGGGCCACAAGGGAAGGAGAAAGCCAGGGAGGGGAGAGGAAACTGGGATATTATAAGGAGGAAGCAGGACACAGAACTTGAAGGCAAAATCCAAAATTATTCCACCTACATCAGGACTGCTGTGGTTGAAGAACTTTGCACTTGTCATACATACACAGTAAAAGCAGACATGGAGAATAACACAGCACTAGAAAAGTGCTGTTGTGCAATGCTGATGCACACAGAATAAAAATGGACACTGAGGCTTGGGTCGCATTTCTACATTGCATTGACCATATAGAGCAATAATGCAATATGTCACTTTTACACATTTTGTGTCTGGTGCAAAGGCGAATTTCATGGACATGTCAACTCTCCACTCTTAGGAACAATGTGCAGAGTTGCACTGTACCATAGCACACAGAACCACAAAACATACAGTATGTATAAAATGGTACATGCGAAAACATGGATAACACATGAGGCAGTGTGAGCCAAGCCTTATGCTCAGCCTACAGAACATGAGAAGTGTGACTGAAACGTCGTACACAGAAGGAAGAGTGGTCCTCTGCACTGCCCAAATACTGCATGAAGCAGAACATGATGTAAGAAATACCCTGAGCATTTCAACAAGAGAAGAGATACTATGCACAATCCATAGTTTCAGCATAAAAACAAATTACATTTAAATATACAAGAGGGACATGCCACTATGAAGCATCTTTATAAGCAGTCAGAACAAATTCAGGATTACTATTCAGAGCATAAAAGAATATATTTTTATTTCAGTTTAATAGGTAGCTGATGTATACATAGTTGTTATGATCAGTTTCATTTGCATAGAAGCCGTCTGCATGCATGTTTCTCCCACATTTTGAGTGCACAGCAGCACAGATACTTGCCTTTTCCCATTCTAATGCCTCTCCTATGAATCTGTCTAGACAGTTCTCCCCACCCCTTTCGCCAGTTTCAGCAGGCTGATTTTGGCAAGAAAGCCATATTGGTTCACACATTCTTTGACATTTGATTTTATTTTATTTAAGGACCTGGCAAAAAAAAAAAAACTAACAAAAATAATGTGTAAATCAACAATGCTGCATGGCAAAAAAAACACATATTAAATTTACAATTAAGGTTAGAAAGGTTCCTGTATGTGGTTTTTTTTCTCTAAAAATGGGGGGATAGATGTAAGTAGCCCCTTTACGTTTCTTCACATTTGCGTTATATGTAGCATATACAGTATATGTGTATATATATATATATATATATATATATATATATATATATATATATATATATATATGTATATGTGTGTGTGTGTGTGTGTGTGTGTGTGTAAGTATGCATATTTCATGGGTCACTGATGATCTTTAGGAAATGCAGAAAGTCTTTAAAAATAAAATGCTTGGCAAGATATTTTTGTATTGTTAGAATTACATTTGGTGGATGGGGGGGGGGGGGGGGGAGCATTTTATTGTGTGTGGCCAACCAAGGTTATTTTATTATCTTATTTTTAGTCATATTGTTTTTTTGTTGTTCCATATGCTCTTCAGTGCCCCGTACTTGTTGTACAGTAATATACAAAGAAGCGTCCCCCCCCCCCCCCCCCCAATATCAATATATATAATCAGAGAATTCACCGACAGAAATCTACAACGACCTGTATCACATGGCTTTTTAAACTGGAGGTGAGAGGCATGCTGGGAATTCTGATGAGATGCTCTGAGGTCAGGCTGCATTGTACTGAGCTGTTTGTGATACGCTCTGGGGTACTTTGCGCTGCTCTCAAAAGGCCGAACGATTTCAAAGAAAAGAAGACCTGGAAATATATTCGCTCTGGCCATCGTACGTTTTTCTTTTTTCCCTCCCCTCCACTCCGTCATCATTGACTTGAATAATTCATCGTAGTCCTGTCCCTTTAATTGTAGAGAAAGAGGAGGAGTCCCATGGACCTCTATGCAAATCGAGACGAGCATTAATCCATCTGCAAAGTGCACAGGAGGTAACAATGCACCAGCAAAGGTACTCATATAAAGGGTCCATCGACTGTTTCAGCCATGCAGAATGCACTTTTGTTCATGATATACCCCCATTCCCTGGTAGCGATGAAAGTGCACCCCTCCCAGTTCCCAAGAGCCCAACTCGTGGATTTCACAAGCAAAACATCACAAGTTAGGGTCTCAGGGATTGAGAGGGGGTGCAAGTGAACCCTAAGACCAATATGGACCTCTCTGCATAGTTGCAGCACTGCATGGGTTAACAAGGAACCTTTGCACTAGAAAGTAATTCTTCCATCCAACTGTGAACACAAAATGCTTCTGCTAGATCACCCCCTTCTTTTCTCTCCTCTAGTTCATCAGACGATAGCCCGTATGCAGTATTATGGGTGCCAGGAAGGTGGTGTCTCATCTCATTGCAATTCGAATCACCCCACCACAATGGGATAACATTCAGCCATTCATCTTTACACAATATAATACATTTTTCATCGCCAGCTAAGAAGATTAGAATCATGCTATAATGGGAAAAAGAAAAGGGGAATATATATATATATATATATATATATATATATATATATATATATATATATATACATATATATATATATATATATATATATATATATATATATATATATATACACACACACACACACACACACATACTGCGGCGCTCCCATCTACTCAGGAGGCAGAGCACGCTGTAGGTTCTCTCCAGGGTACTGGGGCCTCTCCATTTCTTGGCCGGGTGTCAAGACTAGTTCTCAGAGCAGACTCTGTCATCTGTATCCACTAAACTTCGAAGGGGGAAGGGACTAGAGATATTTATATTTAAAAAGAAAAACAAATTATCTGCCTACCCCAAGTTTACCGACACCTTTTTCCTCGCCATCCTTACGCCTTGTAGCCGTGCGCCACACAGCAGTACTGTGCATACCTGCATGTCTGTGTGCATTGCACACATTGTCTGGTGTATGCATAGTGCAATCTAGGTGCCCCCTCCTCCTCCTACTTCTCCCCCTGTCTCCTAAATAGAGGCAGATTTGCACATCCAGGTTTCTTTTCATGCTGTCTCGGGGGCCCAGTACTGGGCGTCTTCAGACCCTGACAAGAAAGGGGGGTGAATTTAAACAAGTGGCAAAACTAAACATTCTTAAAAATAACTTACATAAAATACTATAAATTGCAGGAATGAAGCAACACACTTAATGCTAAAAATAGTATCATACTAAAACCTGGTGGCAGCAGCAGCAGCAATGACAATAGTTTCATGCAAGAAACTGACATTCCACATACAGCTAATAAGCCCCTTCCTTACCTTTTTTGCATCAGGCTCCATGGATGAAATCGCTGTCTTCACAGTTTCACAGCAGAGATGATGTTCCCACCAACCATATTGTTATCCCGCGCTCACCTTATCAACCTGGCTTTGTAGTAATTCTCCTGGCCCCGAATTTTAGCTGGTGGGCCCCCTAGATGTACCAGCATGCAGCCTCTGCCTTGCAGAAAACCCATTTCATCTTCAGTGGCTGCCTTTGCTTAGGCAGAAAGAAGTGGAGAGGGCTGGTGGGGGGGTGAACGCCAGTAAGGGGGAAGCTGAGGGACAGCAATATGAGGAACAAATCAATGACGAGATGAGATTCCCTAGCCCACACTGCCCCCCCTTGTTCAGCTCACCCTGAGCTCCTGGAAAGCTGCAGGCTCTAGTTACACAGCATCCCCTGCCAATCATAATCCAGATTCTGTGCATGCCTCCAGTTCTACAGCAGCACAAGCTTCATATCCATAGACCCCTGTGATTCATAACTGTGAAGTCTTCCTATGAGCATTGTTACTGATTCTACAGGCTGGTACCAGAGGGCCTGAAAAAGAACAGCTATCCCTGGTACCATTCTCAGACCTGACCTCCCGGGTGCTCCAAGCACCAAAATACACAAGGCGGTCCTGAAGAAGCACAATTAAAAATACTTGCAGCCCAGACGCTGACCTAGTGTCCATTTTAAACCCAGTGAAGTTGTTATATAAAGCAACTGAATGCTGCAGACTTGAACCATTGCTAATATTTGTTTCATTTACTATACTACTATAAACTAAAATTGACATGTCTATTCTGGAGAAGAGTGTTAAACAGTTCGCAGCCCAGACACTGATTTAACATTCATTTTAAACCCAGCTACATTATTACATAAATAGCAGGCAAAACCTCTGTCCAGCATTGCGCTTGAGCTTTTATCGAATTGCTCTCATAAAAATTGCAATTAAAAATACTTTCATCCTATACTCTGATCTCTCATCCATTTTAAACTCAGTGGTGGTTATAAAAAGCAACTGTTTGTTGCAGGTCTGTCTCTGATCATCCATAGTAACTAAGGGTGCATACTAACATCCAATTTTAATCACTTACCAGTTTTACCACTTCCACATAATATGAGGGCCAACAGATGTTGAATATTATGAGAAGATTGTGTAGGTAAGCACTTATACTACATGAAAGTGGTAACATTGGCAATTAATTGGCCAATCAAAAGTAGATGTGTATACCCACCCTAACATATGCACATTAAATCATCGAGAACTATAATTGTAAAATTACATTCATGTAATGCAATGTTTTTGAATTTATATATTAGATAGTCGCGCCAGTGGTACATACAGGATCACTCCAGTCTGTAAAACCTTAAAAATAAGTTCACAGCAGAGCAATATAATAAATACAATACAATGACATTTCTATAGCGCTTTTCTCCCGTAGGACTCAAAGCGCTTAGGCTCTCTCAGATTCAGTAATTGGTAGTAGGATGAAGTATTTACACAACAAAAGTTATATTTCTGCAAATGCCAAACTGAACAGGTGGGTTTTCAGTCTGGATTTAAACACGTCCAGGGATGGAGCTGTCCTGATCTGTTGAGGTAAGGAGTTCCAAAACGTAGGGGCAGCATGACAGAAGGCTCTGGGACCAAAAGTTTCCAAGTGGACTCTGGGTATGACTAGACTATTAGAACCTGTGGATTTGAGAATGCGGGGATTGCTACACAGCTGCAACATATCTTCCATGTATCCAGGGCCCAGATTATTCAGGGATTTAAATGTCAGTAGGCCGATCTTGAATAGGATGTTTCCTACGTTATGTGGCAGTGACGGGGTTGGTTGGTTAGCAGTCTGGCAGCAGTATTCTGTATCAGCTGTAGGCGGTATAAGACCTTTTTTGGAAGGCCAGTGTAGAGAGCATTGCAGTAGTCCAGTCGGGAGGTAATGAAGGCATGAACTAAAGTTGGTAGATCTTCTGGGGGGGATGAGGTGCTTGATTTTTGCGATGTTCTTAAGGTAAAAATAGGATGATTTCACCACAGCAGAGATGTGAGTTCTGAAGTTTAAATCCCCATCAATTAGAACTCCCAGGCTACGCACATGATCAGAGCTGCGTAGATCCGTGCCTCCTATTCCCAGTGGTGAAGACTGCAAGTTAAGTAGTTTTGTTGTCCTGCGCTGCCCTCCGATCAGGACTTCAGTTTTTTCTGCATTCAGTTTCAGCCAGTTGTCATTCAACCATTGCCGCTCACCGTTCACGTAAGCAGGCGTTTATAGTTAGAGTTGGGTCTGTCACACCAGGCTTGAAGGAAAGATATAGTCGTCCGCATAGCAGTGGTATGTCAGGCTATGTTTTTAGATTCGTTTTCCAAGTGGTAACATGTAAATCGTGAAAAGCAGGGGAGAGAGGATTGAGCCCTGGGGTACCCACCCCCCCCCCCCCCCAGAGCAGACCTCCTCATAGTGAGTATTGCCTCAACAGTACGCCCTTGTGCTTACACACACTGCGTGAGGGAATATGAGCTATCACCAAAAAACATGGGAGATCACATACACCCTTTGTGCCCCTGCTCACCGGATAGTTTCTTTCACTTTTGCATATCAGTAGGTCCTTGCTGTATATATCCATACTATTCCTTGGGCTCCCGATCCTATAGGCTTCAGGTTCTGGTATCGCTTCAGAACGGTGAAAGTGGAATCTCCGATTTTGAAGACAGAGAAGTTCATTCCGCTGAATGAACCGGAGAGCGAGGCCGGGGGAAGTGGGGAGGCGCGAGTGATCGGGACTTATAGCAGCAGCTCGCGGGGAAGCCGCCCTGCAGCTGGAGGCAGGTTTTAGCTAAAGGTATCATTGTTTTGATGAAGCCGTTGGGGTGAATGCTCATGCAACCAAGAGCAGAAGCAAACGCGACAACAACTTCTCTGTCTTCGAAATCGGCGATTCCACTTTCACCATTCTGAAGCGATACCAGAACCTGAAGCCTATAGGATCGGGAGCCCAAGGAATAGTATGGATATATACAGCACGGACTTACTGATATGCAAAAGTGAAAGAAACTATCCGGTGAGCAGGGGCACAAAGGGTGTATGTGATCTCCCATGTTTTTTGGTGATAGCTCATATTCCCTCACGCAGTGTCTAAAAGCACAAGGGTGTACTGTTGAGGCAATACTCATTATGAGGAGGTCTGCTCTGCTGTGCACTTATTTTTAAGGTTTTACAGACTGGAGTGATCGTGTATGGACCACTGGCGCGACTATTATCTAAATTCAAAAAGATTGCATTACATGAAAGTAATTTTACAAAAGTTTGAAATATACAAGTCAGAACTCTTGTGACTTTCATCTTTAACTTGAAATTGTGAAATTCCATGTGCTCATCCTTAATTACTAACACACTTATGCTTTTGAAAAAAATAGGCATTTTGAGGAATTCTTCCATGTAATTACTCTGAATAGGGAGTCTGATGACATCTTTAAAAGTTTTAAGATAGCAGTAGGTTTGGGAAGAGTTGCTTTGCATGTTCGGTAGGTGTTGTGCCAAGCTGGGTAGTGTTAAGGTGGCCATACATGGTACAATTTTTCAATTAGATAATTTAGTTCGATTATTTCATTAGATCGAATATAAAGATTTTTCCAGCATGTCCGATCATTTTTCCCGAAAAAACGGGATAATCGTTCGAATTTCTTGATCGAAAAAAAAAAAAATTCAACTTTCATTCAATTCAATCATTTAGATCGAATAAACGGGAAAATTGAACGTTTTTATTGTACCGTGTATGGCCACCATTACACAGATTACTGATGATCAGAGATGGTGTAATTTACATGGGGATTAGGTGGAAACTGTAGTCTGAGTTTGCCCATCTTATAAGTATGAGAAGGAGACACAAAGCTGGCTATCAAAGGGCATAATTAGGCAGTGGCACCCACAGCTCTTTAAACCTGGGCTATGGGACCCGCCAGTAACATTTATTATTATTGCTATGTGTCTATATAAAGCACTGACATCTTCTACCGAGTGAATGGTCACGTCACTATGCCTCAGAGGAGCCCACAAACTAATCACTACATTAGCCATCACAATTCAGACAAAAGGTCTGTTTTTCTTTTCTTTGTTTCTTTATATATATATATATATATATATATATATATATATATATATATATATATATATATATATATATATATATATATATATATATTTTGTACAGAAAAATCAAATGCCATTTTTGTTCAATATAAAGAAACTGATTACATTTATTGATTTTTTTTCAAATTTTGATCTGTGGAAATCTGATGGAAAATTTTGAATGCCAAAGAAAAAAAAATGTATTGTGTATGGACACTTTTTAAATAGAGATGCAGCGAACGGTTCGCCGGCGAATGGTTCCGGGCGAACTTTGGGGGTTCGCGTTCGCCTGGACCAAGCGAACTTTTGCGGAAGTTTGATTCGCCCCATAATGCACTATGAGGGTCAACTTTGAACCTCTGCATCACAGTCAGCGGGCACATTGTAGCCATTCAGGCTACAGTAAGCCCTGGAGCCCCCCCCCCCCTTATATAAGGCAGGCTCGCCGGCCATTAGCCTCACTCGTGTGCCTGCTAGAGACAGACTAGGGACAGCTGCTGTAGACTTGTTCTTCTAGGGACAGACTAGTTAGGTTCTTGGCTGCTTAGCTTGCTCCTGGCTGATTATTATTGCTTTTATAGCACCCCTCAACAGCTCTTTTCAGAGCTCATCCTGTACTTTTTTTTTTCTGTGTGTCAAACTGACACTTTTGTTGCATGCACAGCCTTGCTAATTCATAGTGTGTGTGCCACTGCCAGCAGCCCAGCACATTCAGTGACTACCTGTGTGTGTGACAGGGAGCTGCACATTGTACTACCCAGTACTGCATATACCCAGTACCTGTTGTGTTTACTTAACCCACCTCATCACTGCATATACCTAGCTTTGTGTTAAGTAAACCCACTTCACTGCATCTAACTACCTGTTGTGTTCAGTGAACCCACCTCACTGCATATACCTAGCTGTTGTGTTGAGTGAACCCACCTCACTGCATCTAACTACCTGTTGTGTTGAGTGAACCCACCTCACTACATCTAACTACCTGTTGTGCTGAGTGAACCCACCTCACTGCATCTAACTACCTGTTGTGTTGAGTGAACCCACCTCACTGCATCTAAGTACCTTTACTGTTCAATGAACCCACCTCACTGCATCTAACTACCTGTTGTGTTGAGTGAACCCACCTCACTGCATCGAAGTACCTTTACTGTTCAGTGAACCCACCTCACTGCATCTAACTACCTGTTGTGTTGAGTGAACCCACCTCACTGCATCTAAGTACCTTTACTGTTCAGTGAACCCACCTCACTGCATCTAACTACCTGTTGTGTTGGGTGAACCCACCTCACTGCATCTAAGTACCTTTACTGTTCAGTGAACCCACCTCACTGCATCTAACTACCTTTACTGTTCACTGAACCCACCTCACTGCATATACCTACCTGTTGTGTTGAGTGAACCCAGCTCACTGCATATACCTAGCATCCCCCCGAGATGGACAAAATGGACAAACCAGGTAGAGGAAGAGGTAGAGGCAGACCCAGAGGAAGGCCACCAGGCACCGGCAGGTCTGTGCGAGGTGGTGTTGCTGTGATTTCATGCGGACCTGTCCCAAAATACAGTGCTCAGAAGAAGGCACGTGCCATCACTTCCCAAAATTGTGAGGACGTGGTTGAGTATTTAACACAGAAGACCTCATCTCCCGCAGCCAGTGCCACCAGCGCTAGTACAAGCACCACATCCGCTGCATTTGACACTTCGCAGGAGTTATTTGGTGGTGGTGAAATCACTGATTCACAGCCACTACTGCAACAACAAGAAGAAGGCGCAGGTACACCACCTCATACGTCTGAGTTATGTGGCGATAGTATGGACGTAACGTGTGAGGAGGGGGATTATGAACCACCTAAAGTTGGTGCAGTTGAGGAGGTGTTTGAGGAAAGTGAAGCTAGGCAGGAGGATTATGATGACGATTATACGGATGCCACGTATGTTCCCGGTAGAGGAGATGACCAGGGGGACAGTTCAGAGGGGGAGTCAGAGAGGAGTAGGAGGAGACGACTCCATGATAGAAGCAGAGGGAGCTCGTCCTCAGAAACAGCTGAGGGCAGTGTCCGGCGCCATGTATCGCCAGCTATGGACAGCCAGCCAACATGCCCTTCAACGTCAGCTGCTGATGCCACCGTAGCGCCATTACCCCAGGGGGGCTCAGCGGTTTCGACATTTTTTAACATGTGTGTCTCAGATTGGAGCAAAGCCATCTGTTGTCTCTGCCAGCCAAAATTGAGCCGTGGAAAGGCCAACTCTCACGTAGGGACAAGTGCCTTACAAAGACACCTGGAGAGAAGGCACAAACAGCTATGGCAAGAACACCTGAGGAAAAGCAGCACCCAAAAGACAAGCCACCCTCCTTCTCCTCTTCCTCCTTCAGGTGCATCGTCTTCATCCGCTTTCTCCCTTGCACCTTCACAGCCACCCTCCTCCACACCGCCTCTTCCCTTGAGCGGTTCCTTCTCCTCTGCCCACAGCAGTACCCAGCTGTCCGTGAAGGACGTATTTGAGCGTAAGAAGCAAATGTCTGCCAGTCACCCTCAGGGCCTATGCTGCATGCCAGGTACGACGGTTTCACGCAGTGTTAGACATGTCTTGCCTGAAAGCGGAGAGTCACACTGGAGCAGCTCTCCTGGCTGCTCTTAACAAACAGGTGGAGCAATGGCTGACCCCGCACAAGCTTGAGATCGACAACGTGGTGTGTGACAACGGCAGCAATCTCATTTCTGCGTTGAATTTGGGAAAGCTGACACACGTACCCTGCATGGCACATGTGCTGAATCTAATCGTCTAAAGATTTGTGTCCAAGTACCCAGGCTTAGAGGACGTCCTGAAGCAGGCCAGGTAGTTGTGTGGGCATTTCAGGCGCTCTTACACGGCCATAGCACGCTTTGCGGAAATTCAGCGTAGAAACAACTTGCCGGTGAGACGCCTAATTTGCGATAGCCCAACTCGCTGGAATTCCACCCTGCTGATGTTCTCTCGCCTGCTAGACCAGGAGAAAGCCGTCACCCAGTACCTGTATCATTACAGTACCTGTATCATTACAGTACAAGGACACAATCTGGGAGGATGGGGATGTTGTGGCCCAACAACTGGACACTGATGCAAAATGCATGCAGGGTCATGGAGCCCTTTGAGTAGGTGACCAAACTGGTGAGTCGCGCTGAGGGCACCATCAGCGACTTGATCCCCTACGCCTACATCCTGGAGTGTGCCGTGCATAGAGATCCAGCTGTGGAGGAGCGTGAACAAGAACAGTTACGGCAGCAGGAGTCGTGGGAGCGATTTACATCCGAACCCGATGTTTCCACAACACCTGCGGCAGCACCGAGGGGGGAGGAGGAGGAGGAAGAAGAGGAGTCGTGTGGGGAAGAAGAGGAGTCAGACTCTGATGATGGTGAGGAGGAAGAGGCGGCGGAAGAACAACCGCGGCAGCCGTCACAGGGGGCTTCTGCTGCTCCACGTTCCCGTGGTATTGTTCGTGGCTGGGGGGAGGAAGAGGAGTTGCGTCCCATCACTGAGGAAGAGCAAGAGGAGATGGAGAGTACCTCTGCATCCAGCTTTGTGCAGATGGCCTCTTTCATGTTGTCCAGCCTGTTGAGGGACCCCCGTATCAAAAAACGCTACTAGACCTTCGGTACAGGCACAAAGTGGCGGACCTGTTGCCAACTCAACAGAAGGCAGTAAGGATGCAGCACTTGCAGAACAAGCTGTCGATGATGCTTTACAATGCATTTAAGGGTGATGTGGCTGCACAACGCAATCAAGGTACCACTGGCAGTAACCCTCCTCCTCCCAAGTCCACGCAGGCAAGGACAGGACGCTCCAGCAATCTCAGGGTGATGTCGGACATGCGGACATTCTTTAGTCCAACTCCTCACCATAGTCCTTACGGATCCACCCTCCACCAACGCCTGGACCGGCAGGTAGCCGACTACCTGGCCTTGAGTGTGGATGTAGACACTGCGAAAAGCGACGATGAACCCTTGGACTACTGGTTGCGCAGGCTTGACCTGTGGCCAGAGCCGTCCCAATTTGCCATACAACTTCTCTCTTGCCCTGCTGCAAGCGCCCTGTCAGAAAGGACCTTCAGTGCAGCTGGAAGCATAGTCACTGAGAAGTCGCCTAAGTCACGACAGTGTTCAGTACCTGACCTTTATCAAAATGAATGAGGAATGGATCACGGAGGGCTACTGCATGACCGAAGACTAAGTCAGTCCCCACACACAGCATCTCTGCCTGCAGGCCGCTTGCAGGCCTAATTTTTCTGGCTGCACTGCGGGCGGCTGCAACAAAAAACAAAAAGGCACGTACATGTGCCCATCCCCCTTCGTGATCATTACCTCGCCGCGGTGAAGGGGCTTGCGTATCACAATGAAGCAATGACTGCCGGCTAATTGAGTGTCTCGGGTGGGGGTGGGACACAAAAGATAATAAGGTCGTTGCTTCATTGTGGTCAGACTAAATTTGATCAGCTGGACAGTCACTGTTGTTCTATCATTGAGCTACCACAGCCCGGCCACCATATGGGCTTGAAAACCGCCACGGCCTACACTCTCGCCACGGTGCGCACCAGTCCAGCACGGCTGTCACTACGCAAACAGCTGTTTGCAGTGCGTTACACAGTGAGTTTGGTGCGTCACTGTGAAGCAAAACTCTAATTACACTTCCTGATTGATGTATACACATGCAAGATGTTTTAAAGCACTTTAGGCCTGCAATTTAGCATTCAATGTGATTTCTGCCCTTAAAACGCTGCTTTGCGTCACATCCAGATTTTTCCCCGGGACTTTGGGCATGTATCCCACTCCGCCATGCTCCCCTCCAGGTGTTAGACCCCTTGAAACATCTTTTCCATCACTTTTGTGGCCAGCATAATTTTTTCTATTTTTCAAAGTTCGCATCCCCATTGAAGTCTATTGCGGTTCGCGAACTTTTCCGCGAACCAAACCTTCCGCGAAGGTTCGCAAACGGGGTTCGCGAACCAAAAATCTGAGATTCGCGACATCTCTATTTTTAAATTAACTTATTAGTACGTTCTAGTGATGTTGGAGAAAAACTAACTTTAATATATATACTTTATATGTCCATTAATCTTTGGCCTGTTCTTCATACCTCAGAGACCACTGTTAAAGAACAAGCGACACCCATGCTAACCTAGAAATAAAAAAAACACATATATAAGTAGATAAATACTAGTTCTACTTACATAACAGATGTATTGTGCTATCCATGTAATGATTCCTGTGAATTTTATAAAAAAAAAAGCAGAAAATCATATTCTAGGCAGTGGCTAATGCTGACATCATATCCCTGACTCTTGTTTTCCCCCCTCCCTTCTCTTGCTCATTGTGTATTCATTAGCTGCCCTTCTCCCAGAGTCTTCAGACACTCCCACTGAGGTGTAGACTAGGAACTGCAATGTCTTATCCACCAATCACCTCAGCCTTACTTGTAAACACCAGTGATCAGAGGGAGTGTCTGATAAGCAGCTAGGCGGGGAAATAAATGGAAGAGGAGGAATACATTATAGATTAAAAAAACTCCCAGCATTCAACTGTTTGGCACTGTTTGGCACTAGGGCCAGTGCTCCTAATGTATGTGATAACTCCAAATCATAACAGCAGAAAAAGTTTTGCAAGTTTTGAATGCAGGATAAGCATCTTTATCACTTAATACACTCAGACCAGTTGCTGTTGAAATTTGATTTTTATGGTTACAATACCGCTTTAAGAAGTGGTTTTGACAAGCAGGCTTTTAGTGATACTTAGTCATGTCTCCCCAAGGATGGAGATAATTAATATTAGTGAGATGGGTGACAGAGCTCAACTAACAACCAGCATACACGAGTGTGAATAAATATTACTAACTGCTGTAAGGTAGCGATATTTGCAAAATTTGTTGTGACACTGTGTAGGCCTAACTTACATACAGTAATTGTAGCCAAAGGAAATAAGTTTCCTTTGATTACTTGTATAATAAAGGGACAAAATCACTTTACAGTATACTAGAATACTTAAAAAATAGCATACAGAATACACTGGCTTTTGTTTACTACTACTGAAAGCCTTGTGTCAATATGCTTAGCTGAAGAGTAGATACAGCCTTGTTTCGTTCACAGTAGTTTCATTCTTTACACAAAGGACATCCATATCAATCCCTGCCATGCACAGAGGAGGACCAACAGTCCAAAACAAGCTGTCTGCATGTTGGGTTGATGTGGCTCTGTAAAATGTATAAGCTATAGGCTTCTTATACACCAGCACTTCTGCATGTAAGTCTGGCTTCAAGGGCATAATGAGATAATTTGCATATTCAGTAGTGATGCATTGTGGGAGACCACAATCACTCACTTAAAGCTGACTTATCGCAAATACCTTCTGTTTTAACCAGTTTAGCTTGCATGCATGCTGGACGTAGGAGCTACCACCATAAAAAAAAAAACCTGTCGCTGCGGCCGATCGCACGTTCAACCGCAGGGGTATTCATCGCCGCCCATCAGCCCAGAAATGAATGAATTGGAATGTAGTTCTTAATCATTGATCTTAGTCCCCGTGTCAATGAACGCTGGCATAAATGAGATGCCTGCGTCATTGTGATGTCGGAAGTAACACATCCACGCATTACTTCCTGTTTAGCGTACTAATTGTACGCAACAGAGAGTAATGCAAGAGGACACTTACACTTACATACATTTATGTTACCAAACAGATCTACACATGTTTTAAAATTAACTCCTTACTTCCCACACTCCAAAAAATGCCAAAATAAAACTTTAGATATAAAAAAAAAAATTACAATAAAAAAAAACAAATAGTTACCTTAGGGTCTGAACTTTTTGTAATATGCATGTTAAGAGGGTATATTACTAATATTTTTTTTTTTTTAAATTATGGGCTTGTAAAAAGTGATGGATGCAAAACTGAAAAAATGCACCTTTATTTCCAAATAAAATATTGGCGCCATACATTGTGATAGGGACACAATTTAAAGGGTGTAATAACCAGGACAAAGGGGCAAATAAAATACAAGGGTTTTACTTATGGTAGCATGTATTATTTTAGAATTATAATGCCCAAAACCTGAGAAATAATGATTTTTTTCCATATTTTTCTTAATATACCTGTTAAAATGCATTAAGAAAAAAAATTATTAGCAAAATTTACCACCCAATGAAAGCTTAATTGGTAGCGGAAAAACATTGTTATAAGTAGTGATAACATTTTTGACGAATGAATGGGAGGAGCTCTGAAATGATGCATAAGGTGAAAAAACACTGAATGCTGAAGTGGTTGAGAAGGCAAAATACACTGAGCATTGGCTTTTTCGTAGGAGGGCTTTTCAGTCTCTTTTAGTCCCCTATATTTTCCTAGTAGTTTTGGGTCACCCCGAGCTGCTTGGGTATTCTGTTGTTCCCAAAAGACAGAAATGGATCACCCATCTCCAAACACTAAACTGATAAGAGAAAACTTCTCTTGTGATTTAAGAATACTATTAGGGCAATAGCACTGTACAGAGAGAGAGAGAGAGAGAGAGAGAGAAAATGCACATTTTACCAAGCTGCTATGCATAGTGCCAATATCATAAGCATCATGACAGTATCAATGCAAAATATATATACAGGGAGTGCAGAATTATTAGGCAAATAAGTATTTTGACCAACATCATCCTCTTTATGCATGTTGTCTTACTCCAAGCTGTATAGGCTCGAAAGCCTACTACCAATTAAGCATATTAGGTGATGTGCATCTCTGTAATGAGAAGGGGTGTGGTCTAATGACATCAACACCCTATATCAGGAGTGCATAATTATTAGGCAACTTCCTTTCCTTTGGCAAAATGGGTCAAAAGAAGGACTTGACAGGCTTAGAAAAGTCAAAAATAGTGAGAGATCTTGCAGAGGGATGCAGCACTCTTAAAATTGCAAAGCTTCTGAAGCGTGATCATCGAACAATCAAGCGTTTCATTCAAAATAGTCAACTGCCCATGAACTGAGAAAAGTCAAGCGTGCAGCTGCCAAGATGCCACCAGTTTGGCCATATTTCAGAGCTGCAACATCACTGAAGTGCCCAAAAGCACAAGGTGTGCAATACTCAGAGACATGGCCAAGGTAAGAAAGGCTGAAAGATGACCACCAGCGAACAAGACACTCAAGCTGAAACGTCAAGGCTGGGCCAAGAAATATCTCAAGACTGATTTTTCTAAGGTTTTATAGACTGATAAAATGAAAGTGAGTCTTGATGGGCCAGATGGATGGGCCCGTGGCTGGATTGGTAAAGGGCAGAGAGCTCCAGTCCGACTCAGACGCCAGCAAGGTGGAGGTGGAGTACTGGTTTGGGCTGGTATCATCAAAGATGAGCTTGTGGGGCCTTTTCGGGTTGAGGATGGAGTCAAGCTCAACTCCCCTCCCAGTCCTACTGCCAGTTTCTGGAAGACACCTTCTTCAAGCAGTGGTACAGGAAGAAGTCTGCATCCTTCAAGAAAAACATGATTTTCATGCAGGACAATGCTCCATCACACGCGTCCAAGTACTCCACAGCGTGGCTGGCAAGAAAGGGTATAAAAGAAGAAAAACTAATGACATGGCCTCCTTGTTCACCAGATCTGAACCCCATTGAGAACCTGTGGTCCATCATAAAATGTGATATTTACAAGGAGGGAACACAGTACACCTCTCTGAACAGTGTCTGGGAGGCTGTGGTTGCTGCTGCACGCAATGCTGATGGTGAACAGATCAAAATACCGACAGAATCCATTGATGGCAGGCTTTTGAGTGTCCTTGCAAAGAAAGGTGGCTATATTGGTCACTGATTTGTTTTTGTTTTGTTTTTGAATGTCAGAAATGTATATTTGTGAATGTTGAGATGTTATATTGGTTTCACTGGTAAAAATAAATAATTGAAATAGGTATATATTTGTTTTTTGTTAAGTTGCCTAATAATTATACACAGTAATAGTCACCTGCAAACACAGATATTCCCCTAAAATAGCTAAAACTAAAAACAAAGTAAAAACTACTTTCAAAAATATTCAGCTTTGATATTAATGAGTTTTTTGGGTTCATTGAGAACATGGTTGTTGAATAATAAAAGTATTCCTCAAAAATACAACTTGCCTAATAATTCTGCACTCCCTGTATATACTGTAAAAGTAAATTCTACCCTTCAAGTAGTACATACTCTCTGATCCAAATATTTTTGGAAACAGTGGAAAAAAAACTTGGAGAACCTAGCTAAAAATAGTGGGGCTATGAAAAATGGTAATCTTAGTAAGGAGGCACAAAAAGCATTTGACAACTTGGTGAAGAATGTAGATCTTGTAATTAAAAAAATCAGACAAAAGAGGTAACATTGTACTGATGAATCTTAATTGTTATGTTGAGATGTGTCTGGAGATCCTAAACAATAAGGAACAGTATGGTAGACTCGAGAGTAATCCAACTGCTCGATTCTATAGTGTACCCTTGTGAACTATCCAACCATAGCAACCTTTTATGCCCTCCAAAAAAACACAAACGCTGACCAATCCCCCAGGACGTCCTACAATCTCAGGAAATGGCTGCCTTACAGAAAAAATAAGTCAATACATTGATTATTTTTTGAGACCCTTTGTCATAAGTCTTACTTCCTACATTAGGGACACCATGGATCTTCTACACAGATTACAAGAAATCTCTGTGACAGAAAATGTATGGTTAGCAAGTGTGCCCTTTCATATGCTAACCTTTTTTGGGATGGTGCGAGGAGACTGTGGTTTTTGGTAAGGACATGGCAATTTATGTATCCCAAGTTTTGTTCTGGGGTCGTTTCATAGATGACGTGTTCATACTGTGGGATGGCCCCAGGACTATGTTTGTTGAGTTTGTAGAGGCCTTGAATCAGAATGATATACGTATGTTTTTCACATATGAGATTGACCAAAGGTCTTTGAATTTTTTGGATGTACAGATTACCAAATCTGGTTCTGGCCGCTTAGAGACAAAAATGTATCGCAAACCAACATCAACAAACTCTTTTTTGTCTTGGAAGAGCCACCATCCAATCCCCTTAAAGAAAGGGATCCCAAAACAACAGTACCTGTGGGCCCACAGGAACTGCTCAAGTGATGTTGAGTTTACTAATGAATGTGAAAATCTTAGAAGGAGATTTGAGGACAGACTAAAAGGGAGGATTTATTGGTTCTCAAGAATAGAGAAATAGAATCAAAGGATGGAGTAATGAGGATTGTTAATACTTTTTCTACACAATCGGACCAAATAAAAAAAAATTGTGGAAAGACACTGGCCAATTTTACAATTGGACCCCCAGTTGAGAGAATTACTTCCAAGGACACCACAATTTACCTATAGGAGAGGGAAAAATCTTAGTGATAGTCTTGTACATTCCTTCCTGACAATGTTCGGAAAGAAAACAATAAAAAAAACCTTTTCTGGACAGGCCTCTAAAAGGTATGTTTAAGTGTGGACGATGCAAAGCATGTCCAAATGTGAACACATGTAAAACTTTTAATGATTTGAGAGATGGGGAAGTATATGATATCTTTGATTTCCATAACTGAGACATAAGGGGTTGTATATGCTATCCAGTGCCCATGTCCAATTATGTACTGTCACGTTCCGTAACAACTAGTGAGGACAGAGAGTGACTGATCTCCGGAGATCTGCAGTATCGCCAGAAATACAGATATACCTGATTATAAGTGATCTGCAGTCTCACCGATAATCCGATATATATGCTAACCTCTGTCCACCCAAAATGGAGTGTAATGATTGGTGCAAACAGTAAATAGCGTATTGCTCTGTGGCGAGGGCCCACAGAGCACAGACTATTGTCCAGCGGCAAGGGCCCGCTGGCGGGGATGGTCGACAAGCAGGGGTCGGCAACAGGTAATCAGAAATACGAGGTACAGAATCAGGAGGCAGAGGCAGAGTCTTGAGGGCTAGCCGGGGTTCGGCAACAGAGATCAGAGATACGAGGTACAGAGACGGTAGGCAAGAGAGTGAACGAGGGCACAGCAAGGTAGGCAACGGGTAATCAGATAGGCAACAGTACAAAAGGATTAGACAAACTCAGAGTCGAGAACAGGCAAAAGATCAAAGGCACAGGTAAATACAATGGTATATTTCTTCCAGTACTTATATATTGGCGTAACCAATATATAAGTATACTGTGGATCCGAGAGCTAGCACAGAGTGTGATCGCTACAGCGGACAAGGAGAACTGGCAGTCTGCTGCTTAAATGCAGACTGTCAGTCCAGGAACCCCCACCCCCCAGATGAGGTCAGCAAGGGGCGGGGAGTGCCTCAGCAGGGCGGATCAAGGCAGCCTCCTCCTTAGGGCATAAAGGGCCTGACGCTCCGTGCGTGAGCGCGTTGCCCTGCCCTGAGATGAGGACATGCGGCTGGAACGACCGCCGGCGCTGCCAGCTGACGCGGGCCGGAAGTTCGGGGATCCGGTGACGTCAGAGCCGAGAGCGGCGTCCATACTGCCAGCCGCCGGAGGGGTGAGTCTATGCCTGACATTACCCCTCCCCTGAGGCGTGGTCTCCGAACGCGCCAATGAAGGTTTATCAGGATGGGAATCGTGAAATTCCTGTATGAGTTCTTGTGCATGGAAATGATGTGCTGGTACCCAGGATCTCTCCTCAGGACCGTATCCTCTCCAATGAACCAGATACTGGAGAGAGTTCCTAACAAATCGAGAGTCTAGTATTCTCTCGACCTCATACTCAGGCTCACCGTCTACAATAACAGGAGGAGGGCCAGAGTCCACATGCACCGCGGGTTTCAATAAAGACACATGAAATGTTCTTACCCCACGCATAGATTGGGGTAACGTTATCTGATAAGATACTTTATTGATTCTTTTAGCTACCGGATATGGACCTACGAATTTAGGCCCAAGTTTAGCTGATGGCTGCCGCAAAGCGATATGCCGAGTGGAGATCCAGACAAGATCCCCGGGAGAGAACTCCCACTCGGGTGAACGCTTTCGGTCAGCCTGTTGTTTCTGGAGGGAAACTGTTTTCTTTAAATTGGCATTCACTTCCCTCCAGCGAGATCTTAACGTCTCCTGCCAGGTTTCCAGGGCAGGAAAAGGAGAGGAACTGACAGGAAGGGGGGAAAACCTAGGAGATCTCCCATTAACAATCTGAAAAGGTGAAAACCCTGAGGAAGAGCTCCGAAGATTGTTGTGGGCAAATTCGGAGTATGGTAAGTATTGAACCCATTCTGTTTGATTGTCTGCCACATAACACCGGAGATACTGTTCCAGTGACTGGTTCACCCTCTCTGTCTGACCATTGGTCTGAGGGTGATAACCAGACGAAAATGAGAGCGTGATTCCTAGTACTCTGCAAAATTCCTTCCAAAATTCCGAGACAAACTGCACCCCCCTGTCAGACACTATATTCTCCGGGACCCCATGAAGGCGAAGGATGTGGATCACAAACAGATCTGCCAGTTCCTTGGCCGAAGGAAATTTTTTCAATGGCACGAAATGAGCCATTTTAGAAAATCGATCGACAACAACCCAAATCACCGTATTACCATCTGAAGAAGGTAATTCCCCTACGAAATCCATGGATATGTGAGTCCAGGGCTCGGAGGGTATGGGTAGGGGTTGGAGGGTACCTACTGGAGATATATGTGAGGGTTTGCTCCGTGAGCATACTGTACAAGAGACAACAAACTCCTCGACATCCCTCCTCCAATTGGGCCACCAGACACTTCTAGATAACAATTCTCCGGTTCTGGCTACTCCAGGATGACCTGCCAGTTTGGATGAATGAAACAGCTGTAACACTTGTAACCTAAACTGTAAAGGAACAAACATCAGATCAGGAGGTTTTCCTGCCGGACTGTCTGATTGATGAGGAAGAAGAACAGAGGCCAGATCCTCCCTTGAGTCTATACAAGCCAACACCACTTTCTCTGATAAAATTGGATCTGGTTCAGAGGGCAATACCGATTCTATGTCAAAGCATCGGGAAAGAGCATCTGCTTTGACATTTTTGCTTCCCGGTTTAAACGTGATAATGAAATCAAACCTGGAAAAAAATAAAGACCACCGTGCCTGTCTAGGATTTAACCTCTTAGCCCCCTTCAGATACTCTAAATTCTTATGATCCGTATATACTGTGATCACATGTTCTGCCCCCTCAAGCCAGTGTCGCCACTCCTCAAAAGCCAATTTCACAGCAAGCAATTCCCTGTTCCCGATATCATAATTTTTCTCTGCCTCAGAAAATTTTTTCGAAAAAAAAGCGCAAGGATGGAGTCTTCCCTGTGACCCGGTGTATTGTGATAAGACTGCCCCAACCCCAATCTCAGATGCGTCCACCTCCACGATAAACGGCCTGGAAGAATCGACGTGATGCAGAATGGGGGCGGAACAGAAGGCTGTCTTAAGGCTTTGAAAGGCGGAGATGGCCTCGGAAGACCAATTGACGGTGTTAGCCCCTTTTCTTGTCATATCAGTAAGAGGGGCTATCAAAGCGGCATACCCTCTTATGAATTTTCTGTAATAATTAGAAAAGCCCAAAAACCGTTGTAAGGCCTTCAGCCCAACCGGTTGAGGCCAGTTCAATACAGCCGTGACCTTGCTGTTATCCATTGATAACCCGGAACTAGAAATTATATAACCTAAGAATGGTACCTCAGTGACCTCAAACAAACATTTTTCCAATTTGGCATATAATGAATTCTCACGTAATTTGAGCAAAACATACTGAACCTGTGACCGATGTTCCTTGATATCATGAGAAAAAATCAGAATGTCATCTAAATAAACGACCACAAACCTCCCCACAACGTCCCTGAAAATGTCATTAACCAGCTCCTGGAAGACAGCGGGGGCATTACACAGGCCAAAAGGCATGACCGTATATTCGTAATGCCCGTCCTGAGTGTTGAACGCCGTCTTCCATTCGTCCCCCTGTCTAATTCTGACCAAATTGTAGGCTCCCCTAAGATCCAACTTAGTAAATATCTGGGCACCGGTGACCTGATTAAAAAGATCGTCGATCAGGGGAAGCGGGTAACGATTCTTAATCGTGATTGCGTTGAGAGCTCTGTAGTCAATACAAGGACGTAGCCCACCATCTTTTTTTTTCACAAAAAAAAAACCCTGCCCCAGCGGGTGACCTAGAGGGTCGAATGAACCCCTTTTCCAAGTTCTCCCGGATGTATTCTCTCATGGCCACTTTCTCGGGACCAGTGAGATTATAAAGGTGACCCCTGGGAGGCATGGTTCCAGGTCTGAGTTCAATCGGGCAGTCATACGGTCTGTGAGGTGGCAGTGAATCAGCAGACCGTGGACAAAACACATCGGCATAAGATACATAAGGCTGAGGGAGGCCCTGAAGAACTAAATGAGTAGAACGAAGCGGGATTTGGGAAATACAATGCTCCTGACAGTAGGGTGACCAGGATAGTAATTGCCCAGAGGCCCAATCAATCTGTGGGGAATGCAGACGTAGCCATGGCAAGCCCAAAATAATAGGACAGGATGGCATTCTAATGAGATAGAATCGTAACTTCTCACAGTGTAGAACCCCCACATTACAAGTTAATTCAGGTGTGACAGAGACAGGCAAACTATCCTGCAATGGTGAATCGTCAATGGCCGTGACTATGATATGCTTCTCTAAAGGAATGACTGGTATGCCCATCTTTAGAGCCAGATTAGAATCCATAAAATTGGCTGCAGCGCCTGTGTCAATAAAAGCCTGCAGTAAATAGTCTTGTTTATTCCAGGAGATGGAAATGGGTAATAGGACCTTATCTCTGGGAGGTACAGAATTCTCGCCCAGGGTAGTACCTCCGACTAACCCTAGGCGGAGAAGTTTTCCGCCTTCCTGGAACAAACAGACGCGATATGACCTTTCTCCCCACAATAAAGACATAGACCCTCTTTTCTCCTTCTTAACTTTTCTGTCTCCGATAGTTTGGAGTGACCCAGTTGCATGGGCTCGTCAGAGGGAGGAGAACTGGGAAGACTCATGGGAGGCTGGAGTCGCATAATGGGTCGCTGTCTAGATGACTTGTGAAAACGTACCCTGCGATCGATCTTAATAGCAAGACTTATGGCCTCATCCAGGGTTCTGGGTTCGGGATGACTTAACATCAACTCAGATATGGAGTCAGCCAACCCAGTCAAAAACCTATCTAGAAGAGACTGTGCCTCCCACCTGGTGGAGAACGACCACTTGCGGAACTCCGCAGCATAAGTCTCAACAGAGTTCTGACCCTGTCTGAGTCTTTTCAATTTCATTTCAGCCGTGGCAGCAATATCTGGGTCGTCATATACCACCGCCATGGCTTCGAAAAACTTCTCAACAGAGGTAAGGGCCTCATGACCTAAGGGTAAGCTATAGGCCCAGGTCTGTGAGTTGCCCTGTAGGAGGGTCTTTATAAGCGTGACCTTTTGTAATTCAGAACCAGATGAAATGGGACGCATCAAAAAATATGACTGACAGCGATCTCGAAAGTTTCGGAAATCAGCACGTTCCCCTGAAAACGGTATGGGCAACGGCATCTTAGGTTCGACAGGTGCTTTAGGAGCGGGAACACCTGGCGCCTGCAAGTTTTGCACAATCTCTGTTAATCGGTTGAGCTGGACCTGCTGGTCTTTAATGGTCTGATCCAATTGAGCAACAACCGTCATCAGAGTATTAACCTGCTGGACCAGGGCTTCCATGTTAATTGGTCCGCTGTACTGTCACGTTCCGTAACAACTAGTGAGGACAGAGAGTGACTGATCTCCGGAGATCTGCAGTATCGCCAGAAATACAGATATACCTGATTATAAGTGATCTGCAGTCTCACCGATAATCCGATATATATGCTAACCTCTGTCCACCCAAAATGGAGTGTAATGATTGGTGCAAACAGTAAATAGCGTATTGCTCTGTGGCGAGGGCCCACAGAGCACAGACTATTGTCCAGCGGCAAGGGCCCGCTGGCGGGGATGGTCGACAAGCAGGGGTCGGCAACAGGTAATCAGAAATACGAGGTACAGAATCAGGAGGCAGAGGCAGAGTCTTGAGGGCTAGCCGGGGTTCGGCAACAGAGATCAGAGATACGAGGTACAGAGACGGTAGGCAAGAGAGTGAACGAGGGCACAGCAAGGTAGGCAACGGGTAATCAGATAGGCAACAGTACAAAAGGATTAGACAAACTCAGAGTCGAGAACAGGCAAAAGATCAAAGGCACAGGTAAATACAATGGTATATTTCTTCCAGTACTTATATATAAGTATACTGTGGATCCGAGAGCTAGCACAGAGTGTGATCGCTACAGCGGACAAGGAGAACTGGCAGTCTGCTGCTTAAATGCAGACTGTCAGTCCAGGAACCCCCACCCCCCAGATGAGGTCAGCAAGGGGCGGGGAGTGCCTCAGCAGGGCGGATCAAGGCAGCCTCCTCCTTAGGGCATAAAGGGCCTGACGCTCCGTGCGTGAGCGCGTTGCCCTGCCCTGAGATGAGGACATGCGGCTGGAACGACCGCCGGCGCTGCCAGCTGACGCGGGCCGGAAGTTCGGGGATCCGGTGACGTCAGAGCCGAGAGCGGCGTCCATACTGCCAGCCGCCGGAGGGGTGAGTCTATGCCTGACATGTACATGGGGAAACCACGAGACAAGTAATACAAAGAATATTGGAACATACAGGTAACATACGTAATAAGAAGGATACCCCCATATCTAGGCATTTTAGACAAAAACATGGAGGAGATGAAACTTGTCTAAAATTCTGGGCTATTCAAAAATGGAAGATGGGTCCAAGAGGAAATGATGTGGATCTTAAGTTGCGGCAATAGGAAGCAAAATTGATATATCGACTGGGAACTATGAGCCCTATGGGTTTGAATTAAGGTTTCACTTATACTCCATTTTTGTAAAGAAATGTTCTGATTTTTTTTTGTGTATATGAGGAGAAGTGTTTTATTTTGTAATTCAATCTGGTTTACTATAGGGATTTCCCACTAGATGTATTAAAATGATAAATACATCTAAAACCTTCAGATAATATAAAACAATGCTGTCTACACAAACAAAAATAGAGGGGACAATCAAATGTACCTGCTCAGTACCTGTCAGGATATGGCCCCCCTTTAATTAATGTACCTGGTATATAGATGCCAGGATGTTGTTCCCATTTAAGAAGCTCTAATGGTGGAGATCGTGGGTAATGATCTGTCTTTACATCTGGATTCCATATATTGTAGTGTAAATATATATCTAAGACTAGTGGAAATAATGTTAAAAATGTTGCTAATAGATAACCTACAGATATGGTAGAGGAATTACATACCACCTGTTAATGGCAACCAGGGGCGTTTCTAGGGTCCTTGGAGATCAGTGGCACCTGTGGGCACCAGGCGGGGAGGTACATGCGGCGCGCGCAGCGCGCCGCGGCAAAAAATGGGCGTGGCCATGCGGTGAGTGGGCGTGGCCATGGGTGGGGCCAAATGTACATGAACTTAGCAGCGGTGTAAGCTACGGATAACGGGCCTGCCCATCGAAATATTGGACGGAGCCCCCTGTCCTTTATTTCGATCATTTACAATCAGTATAGGCATAGATCAAAGATGTATACGCACATACAATTTTGATTGGTCAATCACTGACCCCCAATTTTACCACCCCCGTGCAGTAAGTGGGCCAACAGACAATTAATTTTATTAACAGAGCTAAAATTGGCTAATCAAAATTGTATGTGTGTACCAGGCTTTACAGCTAATACTGTACATACTGAAAGTAGCAGGGATCAGCATACAATACAGCTGGTTTACAATCAATAAAGGCACAGAGTAGCACCTTACACTGTACACACTGGAGGTAAATCAGCACACAGTGCAAGCACTAGAGAACAGCGTATACTGTACATACTGTAGGCAGCAGAATTCAGCACACTGCAGCTAGCGTGCCAAAAATATGACGATCACGTTGTGCGGCGTGCTTATCGCGCCGCACCAAAAAATGGGTGGGCCATGGACCAGAATATAGGTGTGGTAACGGGTGGAGACAAATTTACATGAACCTAGCAATGGTGGGACATCAGATTAGGACAGTGGTGGCGAACCTTTTGGAGGCCGAGTGCCCAAACTGCAACCCAAAAGTCACTTACCGGTATCTATCGCAAAGTGGCAACAGCAATTTAAACTAAATACTGTACAAACGTTTTAACTCATACATGAACATTATGGAAAATCCAAGTTGAAAATAAACTGTGAAGATAAACAATTTCATCCATCCTACTCCTGAAAAATGTATTCAATTTTTTAGAACCTCCCAGTTTTATTTTCTGTTTTAAAACGCTAAAAAAGTAGGTTTAATGCTATTGTCTCATATGATAAGGATTCAGCTTTTCCCATAGTCTCGCAGTTAGCAATCATGTGACCCCCAACAAGACATATTCAGCAATCATGAGGCCCCCAACAAATCAGGAGGCCCCCAACAAGACAAATTCAGCAATCATGAGGCCTCCAACAAATCATGAGGCCCCCAACAAGACAAATTCAGCAATCATGAGGCCCCCAACAAGACAAATTCAGCAATCATGAGGCCCCCAACAAATCATGAGGCCCCCAACAAGACAAATTCAGCAATCATGAGGCCCCCAACAAATCATAAGGCTCCCAACAAGACACATTCAGCAGTCATGAGGCACATAAATAGACAGCATTTCACATAAATAGGCAGAATGCCCCCTTAACCACTTAAGGACTGCAGTCATAAAACCCCTTAAGGACCAGAGCCTTTTTTTCCATTCGGACCACTGCAGCTTTCACGGTTTATTGCTCAGTCATACAACCTACCACCTAAATGAATTCTACCTCCTTTTCTTGTCACTAATACAGCTTTCTTTCGGTGCTATTTGATTGCTGCTGCGAGTTTTAGTTTTTATTATATTCATCAAAAAAGACATGAATTTTGTCAAAAAAATGACTTTTTTAACTTTCTGTGCTGACATTTTTCAAATAAAGTAAAATTTCCTATACATTTGAGCGCGAAAGTTATTCTGCTACATGTCTTTGATAAAAAAAAACCCATTCAGTGTATATTTATTGGATTGGGTAAAAGTTATAGCGTTTACAAACTATGGTGCCAAAAGTGAATTTTCCCATTTTCAAGCATCTCTGACTTTTCTGCGCACCTGTCAGGTTTCATGAGGGGCTAAAATTCCAGGATAGTACAAATCCCCCCCAAATGACCCCATTTTGGAAAGAAGACATCCCAAAGTATTCAGTGAGAGGCATGGTGAGTTCATAGAAGATTTTATTTTTTGTCACAAGTTAGCGGAAAATGACACTTTGTAACAAAAAAAAACAAAAAAAAAAAAGTTTCCATTTCTTCTAACTTGCGACAAAAAAAAATGAAATCTGCCACGGACTCACTATGCTACTCTCTGAATACCTTGAAGTGTCTACTTTCCAAAATGGGGTCATTTGTGGGGTGTGTTCACTGTCCTGGCATTTTGGGGGGTGCCTAATTGTAAGCACCCCTGTAAAGCCTAAAGATGCTCATTGGACTTTGGGCCCCTTAGCGCAGTTAGGCTGCAAAAAAGTGCCACACATGTGGTATTGCCGTACTCAGGAGAAGTAGTATAATGTGTTTTGGGGTGTATTTTTACACATACCCATGCTGGGTGGAGAAATATCTCCGTAAATGACAATTGTTTTCTTTTTTTAACACACAATTGTCAATTTATAGAGATATTTCTCCCACTCAGCATGGGTATGTGGAAAAATACACCCCAAAACACATTATACTACTTCTCCTGAGTACGGCGATACCACATGTGTGGCACTTTTTTGCACCCTAACTGCGCTAAGGGGCCCAAAGTCCAATGAGTACCTTTAGGATTTCACAGGTCATTTTGAGAAATTTCGTTTCAAGACTGCTCCTCACGGTTTAGGGCCCCTAAAATGCCAGGACAGTATAGGAATCCCACAAATTACCCCATTTTAGAAAGAAGACACCCCAAGGTATTCCATTAGGAGGATGGTGAGTTCATAGAAGATTTTTTTTTTTTTTTGTCACAAGTTAGCGGAAATTGATTTTAATTGTTTTTTTTCACAAAGTGTCATTTTCTGCTAACTTGTGACAAAAATAAAATCTTCTATGAACTCACCATACTCCTAACGGAATACCTTGGGGTGTCTTCTTTCTAAAATGGGGTCATTTGTGGGGTTCCTATACTGCCCTGGCATTTTAGGGGCCCTAAACCGTGAGGAGTAGTCTTGAAACCAAATGTCGCAAAATGACCTGTGAAATCCTAAAGGTACTCATTGGACTTTGGGCCCCTTAGCGCACTTAGGGTGCAAGAAAGTGCCACACATGTGGTACCGCCGTACTCAGGAGAAGTAGTATAATGTGTTTTGGGGTGTATTTTTACACATACAGATGCTAGGTGGGAGAAATATCTTTGTAAATGACAATTATTTGATTTTTTTTACACACAATTGTCCATTTACAGAGAGATTTCTCCCACCCAGCATGGGTATGTATAAAAATACACCTCAAAACACATTATACTACTTCTTCTGAGTACGGCGATACCACATGTGTGACACTTTTTTGCAACCTAGGTGCGCTAAGGGGCCTAACGTCCTATTCACAGGTCATTTTGAGGCATTTGGATTCTAGACTACTCCTCACGGTTTAGGGCCCCTAAAATGCCAGGGCAGTATAGGAACCCCACAAGTGACCCCATTTTAGAATGAAGACACCCCAAGGTATTCCGTTAGGGGTATGGTGAGTTCATAGAAGATTTTTTTTTTGTCACAAGTTAGCGGAAAATGACACTTTGTGAAAAAAAAAACAATACATATCAATTTCCGCTAACTTGTGACAAAAAATAAAATCTTCTATGAACTCACCATACTCCTAACGGAATACCTTGGGGTGTCTTCTTTCTAGAATGGGGTCATTTGTGGGGTTCCAATACTGCCCTGGCATTTTAGGGGCCCTAAACCGTGAGTAGTCGTCTTGAACCCAAATGTCTCAAAATGACCTGTGAAATCCTAAAGGTACTCATTGGACTTTGGGCCCCTTAGCACAGTTAGGCTGCAAAAAAGTGTCACACATGTGGTATCGCCGTACTCAGAAGAAGTAGTATAATGTGTTTTGTGGTGTATTTTTACATATAACCATGCTGGGTGGGAGAAATATCTCTGTAAATGACACATTTTTGATTTTTTGTACACACAATTGTCCATTTACAGAGAGATTTCTCCCACCCAGCATGGGTATGTGTAAAAATACACCACAAAACACATTATACTACTTCTCCTGAGTATGGCGATACTACATGTGTGACACTTTTTTGCAGCCTAGGTGCGCTAAGGGGCCCAACGTCCTATTCACAGGTCATTTTGAGGCATTTGTTTTCTAGACTACTCCCCACGGTTTAGGGCCCCTAAAATGCCAGGGCAGTATAGGAACCCCACAAGTGACCCCATTTTAGAAAGACGACACCCCAAGGTATTCCGTTAGGGGTATGGTGAGTTCATAGAAGATTTTATTTTTTGTCACAAGTTAGTGAAAAATGACACTTTGTGAAAAAAACAATAAAAATCCAATTTCCGCTAACTTTTGACAAAAAATAAAATCTTCTATGAACTCATCATACACCTAACAGAATACCTTGGGGTGTCTTCTTTCTAAAATGGGGTCACTTGTGGGGTTCCTATACTGCCCTGGCATTTTACGGGCCCAAAACTGTGAGTAGTCTGGAAACCAAATTTCTCAAAATGACTGTTCAGGGGTATAAGCATCTGCAAATTTTGATGACAGGTGGTCTATGAGAGGGCAAATTTTGTGGAAACGGTCATAAGCAGGGTGGCCTCTTAGATGACAGGATGTATTGGGCCTGATCTGATGGATAGGAGTGCTAGGGGGGTGACAGGAGGTGATTGATGGGTGTCTCAGGGGGCGGTTAGAGGGGAAAATAGATGCAATCAATGCACTGGGGAGGTGATCGGAAGGGGGTCTGAGGGGGATCTGAGGGTTTGGCCGAGTGATCAGGAGCCCACACGGGGCAAATTAGGGCCTGATCTGATGGGTAGGTGTGCTAGGGGGTGACAGGAGGTGATTTATGGGTGTCTCAAGGTGTGATTAGAGGGGGGAAATAGATGCAAGCAATGCACTAGCGAGGTGATCAGGGCTGGGGTCTGAGGGCGTTCTGAGGTGTGGGCGGGTGATTGGGTGCCCGCAAGGGGCAGATTAGGGTCTAATCTGATGGGTAACAGTGACAGGTGGTGATAGGGGGTGATTGATGGGTAATTAGTGGGTGTTTAGAGGAGAGAAGAGATGTAAACACTGCACTTGGGAGGTGATCTGATGTCGGATCTGCGGGCGATCTATTGGTGTGGGTGGGTGATCAGATTGCCCGCAAGGGGCAGGTTAGGGGCTGATTGATGGGTGGCAGTGACAGGGGGTGATTGATGGGTGGCAGTGACAGGGGGTGATTGATGGGTGATTGACAGGTGATCAGTGGGTTATTACAGGGAATAACAGATGTAAATATTGCACTGGCGAATTGATAAGGGGGGGGTCTGAGGGCAATCTGAGCGTGTGGGCGGGTGATTGGGTGCCCGCAAGGGGCAGATTAGGGTCTAATCTGATGGGTAACAGTGACAGGTGGTGATAGGGGGTGATTGATGGGTAATTAGTGGGTGTTTAGAGGAGAGAATAGATGTAAACGATGGATTTGGGAGGTGATCTGATGTCGGATCTGCGGGCGATCTATTGGTGTGGGTGGGTGATCAGATTGCCCGCAAGGGGCAGGTTAGGGGCTGATTGATGGGTGGCAGTGACAGGGGGTGATTGATGGGTGGCAGTGACAGGGGGTGATTGACAGGTGATCAGTGGGTTATTACAGGGAAGAACGGATGTAAATAATGCACTGGCGAATCGATAAGGGGGGGGGGGGGTTGAGGGCAATCTGAGTGTGTGGGCGGGCGATTGGGTGCCCGCAAGGGTCTAATCTGATGGGTAACAGTGACAGGTGGTGATAGGGGGTGATTGATGGGTGATTGATGGGTAATTAGTGGGTGTTTAGAGGAGAGAATAGATGTAAACGATGGATTTGGGAGGTGATCTGATGTCGGATCTGCGGGCGATCTATTGGTGTGGGTGGGTGATCAGATTGCCCGCAAGGGGCAGGTTAGGGGCTGATTGATGGGTGGCAGTGACAGGGGGTGATTGACGGGTGATTGACAGGTGATTGACAGGTGATTGACAGGTGATTGACAGTTGATCAGGGGGGATAGATGCATACAGTACGCAGGGGGGGGGAGGGTCTGGGGGGGTCTGGGGAGAATCTGAGGGGTGGGGGGGTGATCAGGAGGGAGCAGGGGGCAGTTTAGGGACTAAAAAAAAAAATAGCGTTGACAGATAGTGACAGGGAGTGATTGATGGGTGATTAGGGGGGTGATTGTGTGCAAATGGTGGTCTGGGGGGTGGGCAGGGGGGGGTCTGAGGGGTACTGTGGGCGATCAGGGGGCAGGGGGGGGCAGATCAGTGTGTTTGGGTGCAGACTAGGGTGGCTGCAGCCTGCCCTGGTGGTCCCTCGGACACTGGGACCACCAGGGCAGGAGGCAGCCTGTATAATACACTTTGTATACATTACAAAGTGTATTATACACTTTGTAGCGGCGATCGCGGGGTTAACAACCCGCCGGCGCTTCCGATTGGTCGGCGGGTTGACGTCGCGGGTGGGCGGAGCCTATTGCCGGTGGATGCGCGCGCATCCCAGCGCGCGATCCCCGGCCAGAGAGTGCCCCAGGACCTGACGCCAATCTGCGTTACGTGGTCCTGGGGCTGCCACTTTGCCGCCGCCAATATGAAGTAGGCGGTCGGCAAGTGGTTAATATGGTGACCCCCCAAGTTAGGTAGTGAGTGACAGGGACCCCCAGGTTAGCTAGTGAGTGACAGGCGCCTCCAGTTAGGTAGTGAGTGACAGGGACCCCGATAGTGAGTGACAGGGAGCACCTTTAGGTAGTGAGTGAGTGCCAGGGAGCCCCTTTAGGCAGTGAGTGAGTGCCAGGGAGCCCCTTTAGGCAGTGAGTGAGTGACAGGAAGCCCCTTTAGGCAGTGAGTGAGTGACAGGAAGCCCCTTTAGGCAGTGAGTGAGTGACAGGGAGCCCCTTTAGGGAGTGAGTGAGTGACAGGGAGGCCCTTTAGGGAGTGAGTGAGTGACAGGGAGCCCCTTTAGGGAGTGAGTGAGTGCCAGGGAGCCCCTTTAGGAAGTGAGTGAGTGCCAGGGAGCCCCTTTAGGAAGTGAGTGCGTGCCAGGGAGCCCCTTTAGGGAGTGAGTGCGTGCCAGGGAGCCCCTTTAGGGAGTGAGTGCGTGCCAGGGAGCCCCTTTAGGGAGTGAGTGACAGGGATCCCCCTTAGGGAGTGAGTGAGTGACAGGGAGCCCCTTTAGGGAGTGAGTGAGTGACAGGGAGCCCCTTTAGGGAGTGAGTGAGTGACAGGGAGCCCCTTTAGGTAGTGAGTGAGTGACAGGGAGCCCCTTTAGGGAGTGAGTGACAGGGAGCCCCTTGAGGGAGTGAGTGAGTGACAGGGAGCCCCTTTAGGGAGTGAGTGCTTGCCAGGGAGCCCCTTTAGGGAGTGGGTGCGTGCCAGGGAGCCCCTTTAGGGAGTGGGTGCGTGCCAGGGAGCCCCTTTAGGGAGTGGGTGCGTGCCAGGGAGCCCCTTTAGGGAGTGGGTGCGTGCCAGGGAGCCCCTTTAGGGAGTGGGTGCGTGCCAGGGAGCCCCTTTAGGGAGTGAGTGAGTGACAGGGAGCCCCTTTAGGGAGTGAGTGAGTGACAGGGAGCCCCTTTAGGGAGTGAGTGCGTGCCAGGGAGCCCCTTTAGGGAGTGGGTGCGTGCCAGGGAGCCCCTTTAGGGAGTGAGTGAGTGACAGGGAGCCCCTTTAGGGAGTGAGTGAGTGACAGGGAGCCCCTTTAGGGAGTGAGTGAGTGACAGGGAGCCCCTTTAGGGAGTGAGTGCCAGGGAGCCCCTTTAGGGAGTGAGTGCGTGCCAGGGAGCCCCTTTAGGGAGTGAGTGAGTGCCAGGGAGCCCCTTTAGGGAGTGAGTGAGTGAGTGACAGGGAGCCCCTTTAGGCAGTGAGTAAGTGACAGGGAGCCCCTTTAGGGAGTGAGTGCGTGCCAGGGAGCCCCTTTAGGGAGTGAGTGCGTGCCAGGGAGCCCCTTTGGTGAGTGAGTGAGTGACAGGGAGGCCCCCCCTCTAGCCGCCGCCGCCGCTCCCCCCCTACCTCTCAGCAGACCTCAGGATCAGCGGCGACCCGACCAGATGTACGAGCGGGCGCTGGACGCACCCGCTCGATATGCGGAAGTGATGTCACTTCCGCATATCAGTGCGGGCGCTGGGTCCTAGCGCCCGCACGATTGGTCGCCGGCTCGCCGCCTGATCCTGAGGTCTGAGACTGTCAGTGACGCGGCGGCTGGAGGGAGCCGCTGAGTCTTGACAGAGGGGGCGGCCGGGCGGAGATCCGTGGCACCCCAGGAAAGATTGGGGGCACGTGCCCCCCTAAAACAGGGCTAGCGACGCCCCTGATGGCAACATTCTAATAAATATATTATCAGCACCTGCTATCTGTATAAATGTAAGGACGAAAGGATATAGTCTATTTACAGTTACAAGTGCTAATATGATAGTAATTATATTTAGTTGCCATAGTGACAATATTTGTTAGTATATGGCTTCATTATATGTACAGATTGTATATTTCTATATAGGTTATTAATGGTATTTTACAGATACAAGTGCAGTGTCTACCCTTGTATATAAATACTTGTAATTATGCATAGTCTATAAACTGCAATGGGATCATGTGTAAGGCAAGAGACACTGCGGTCAGTGATGAGCGAAAATGCAAATATTCTTTTTGCTGAATTTTCACAAAAATAAGTAAGATTTTCGATTTGACAATATATTTTAGCGTTTATTTACGCCTAATGGCCGCTATTTTCGCGTTTAATAGCTAAGCCCCCTTACAAGGTACAATCACCACATTTGCAGGGTATATTAAGGAGATGAGTGGGTACAAGAGGAAAAAAAATCTTTCAAAAAGACCTTATAGTTTTTGAGAAAATAGATTTTAAAGTTTCAAAGGAAAAAAGTATACATTTAAATGCGGTAAATGACAGTTACTGTGAAACGTCTGTTAGACTTTTTTTCACTCCATATGCCTGTATTGTCTGACGCTACCTGTGGAATTAAACCTTAAAGGGGAACTTCAGCCTAAACAAACATACTGTCATTAAGTTACATTAGTTATGTTAATTAGAATAGATAGATAATATAATCTCTTACCCACCCTGTTTTAAAAGAACAGGCAAATGTTTGTGATTCATGGGGGCTGCCATCTTTGTCATGGGGGCAGCCATCTTTTTGGTTAAAAGGAGGTGACAAGGAGCAGGAGACACAGTTCCAACTGTCCTGTGTCCTGATAACCCCTCCCAGCTGCACACGCTAGGCTTCAAATGTCAAATTCAAAATGAAAAAAAAAATAAATTTGCACCAAAACAGCAGAACGAGAGCAACAACATTAGAAATCCCATCATGCTTTGCACAGCATCTGGGGAAAAAAGCCCGGGCAGTTTTCTTCTGTGCAGCTAAAAAAGAGGCTTGGATAAGAGAAACAAAGTTCTGATGCTGTGAAACTGTTAAAGAAACACCAGGCCTTTTCAGTACTGCTGAGTCGATTTTTAGTCCGGAGGTTCACTTTAAGCATTCAGCTTGAGTGCCCAGCGCTGTCTTTCTTTACCTACTATTTATGCAGGTCTTAGGGCTGGTTCAGACGGACATTTGGAGGCGTTGCGTTCGTTGGCGTCGCGGCGGCAATGCGTTCGGGCTTTCAGCAGCGTTCGCATTGCGTTCAGATGCAGTCGCATTTTTTCTTCCCCTAGGGGGACATTACCCGGCGCGGTTAACCGCCCCTGGATGCAACATGTAGCTTCCAGGGGCTCCTTGAACGCCAGTGAAAATTGGGACCCGAATGCCGCGTTCGTGCAAACGTGCGTAAAAGCTTGGTACACGCCAAGCCCCGAACGCTGGCAGTAAACGCTCTGCAAGCGTCCGTCTGAACCAGCCCTTATTCTGTGAGCACCAAGGAGACTTCGGGATCCCAGATAGTGTGCATCAGCCCATTGGGTGCTGGCCTTTTCTGGAACTGTTCTCTACTTTTGATGTAAGTTTACTTATATCAAAAGAAAGAGCAATTAATTTCCTGACAGGGTTTGCGTACATACCCCCTGGAAACCCCTCCAGAGCTGCAACGCTTTGGCCAGGGATTGCTTTCAGCTCTCCTCCCCGCACACTGCACATATCGCCCTTACCTACACTGGCACCCTGATAGGTGCTATGGGTGCTCCAGGGTGCCGGTGTAGGTGGGGGCGATAGGTGTAGTGTTCGGGGAGGAGAGCGGAAAGACGGGGAGAGACAGAGATAGACGCAGTTCTGCTATACTTAGTGCAGCAAAGCTTTGCGGCGGTGAGCGACGGTGTGTGTCGTCTGGTGCACAGAGATCTTCAATCAATGTGTCAAAGAAGGTCGCAAGCTAGAAGATATTGGCGTGGGACCTTTTCCGAAGGTGTTGGCATATGAACTTTTTTTTTAAAGGTACAGGTAACTATTTCTGATTAATTAAGATTAATAAAGGACTTTTTTCGTCGTGTCTTTATTCCATTTCACCCTTCGTTTCTCCTGGGAAAGGGGGTGGGCATCTGGGGGTCCCCTTCTTAAAGGAGACTTCCAGATGCCACCATGAAACCCCCCCAGGGAGTCGTCGCCCCCACCTCCTCCTAGGGAAGAACCCCTTGTCCATGGATTGGACAAGGGCTCCGGGGGGAGAGGGGAAGGCTTTGCCGCCATCTCCCCTGGAGCCCCCCCATACCATGGACCATTCTGGCTGGTATAGCTCAGGGTGTGAAGCCCCACTCGGCTGGGGCTCCGCATTCTGGCTATCGCAGCCTGCATGGGGACAAGGGGTTAAAAAGCCTCGGGAGGGGGCACCCCACATCGTTTTTTTTTTTTTATTTCCCACCCTCTGAAAATAAAAAAAAATAAAAAGTTTAAAAAAAATAGGAAAAGATGCCAGGGATCTTTATATAGCCATATAGTGATCTAGTGTTAAGCGAAAATGCAAATATTCTTTTTGACGAATTTTCGCGAAAATAAGTACTCGTTTCAACAAGCGAAAATTCGACCAAATATTTACCGTTTATTTTCGCCTAATGTCCGCAATTTTTGCAGTAAATTGCAAAGCCCCCTTACCAGGTAGAATCCCCAAATTGGCAGAGTATGTTAAGGGGAGTTCAGGAGAAGCTGGCAGTGTACAAATAAAACAAAAATCCAGAGGCACATGGGAACATCGGCTTGGACACAGTGTCCATGCTTAAAGGACAACTGTAGTGAGAGGTATATGGAGGCTGACAAATGTATATCTTTTAAAACAATACCGGTTGCCTGACAACCCTGCTGACCTATTTGGCTGCAGTAGCATCTGAATCAAACCAGAAAAAAAGCATGCAGCTAATCTTGTCAGATTTTACAGAAATGTCAGAAACACCCGATATGCTGCATGCTTCTTCAGGGTTTATAGCTAAAAGTATTAGTGGCAGAGGATCAGCAGGATAGCCAGGGAACTGGTATTACTTAAAAGGAAATACATTTTTAAAAGGAAATAAACTTTGCACAGATGTACTACTACACTGCTGCACTATGATATATATTATGTAGCTTCCACTGTGGCACAGACACACTAAAGTACAGTGACCAGTGACAGTAACAGTGTACCCCCTGCTTCTACATAAAATCCACTGAGCACAGGAAAAATAGTCTTAAAAAATACTGTTGTTTTAGAATACAAGTACAATCCAGCCTGCTGTAGCTTGTATTTGTGGAGATTTTAAAACCATCAACACACAGTAGACTGCAAATAAATGAGCAGTGGGGGGGGGGAGAGAGAGAGAGAGAGAGAGGTTTTCTATCCGAATCCGGCCGGATATTGGGTTCGGATACCGAGTTTACACGGATACCAAAAAGTTCGGATTTGGATCCGGATATCTGGGTATCCGGATCTGAATCAATTCGGATTTTAAAAAAGGGTATCCGAGCACCCCTGCTCCTATCACATCCGCTAACTCTTTCCAACAGAGGCTGGTGTGTCAGAGAACTAGTCTTATACTCAGGGGGCTGTCTGTTGTCTGACTATATGGTTCCTGGGTCAATTGTGCTGCTAAGAATCATGGGAGGCCTAATATGGTGATAGAAGACATTGCTTCCTATCAATTTTCAAATTTTTATGCTAAGCACATGTTGAATATAGCAGTTATTTTCGAAATTTAGTATTTCGGCACTTTCCCTTTAAATTTCGCTATTGGGCAAAAATGTGAAAATTTAAGCTAATTTTCACAAAAATTCGGCAAAATTGAAAATGAGATTTTCAATGCGAAAATGGCTTTGGCGAAAATTCGCAAGCAACACTGACTGCGGTGTGATCGCTTCCTGTTTGCACTCCAGCGTGGTTTTAGAAGCCGGTTTATTGGGAAATCCTACTGTGCTCCAGTGTGAGTGCACTAACACAGGATGGCTGACATCATGGTTGGCCGCCCAGAGAAAGAACCCACCCAGTGTATCTGGATTGGATGGTGCAGCGTGGTGTCCTACGTAGATACCCGCCCACAGCGTGGGGATTGGCCAGAACAATAAGTGCCATACTCTTAGCCCTGTCTTACTTGCAGGAGGGGAATTTCCCTATTGACAATTGGTGTAGAACTATGTAGAGGGTGAGGTGAGGCGCACAACATCCAATCAGTGATTCCTTATGTTTCCCTATGGCACTGATAGTGTGATTGGTGTTTTATAGTACAGGAACATTTTTATGCAACAAATTGAAAGGGACATATTCATAGCGGTAAGTGGATGGATATGTGGAAAATCCGGCGGGACACAGCACACTGGAAGTGCATTTTGAGACATCATGAGCGAATATAGAGAACTAATAGAATAGGAGTCTACGGGCCTGTTTCCACTACACACGATTTTTCTGATGCAGATTTTCCCGTAGGCATTCATTGGAGTCAGTTCTTCTGTATTCATTCTGCATCCAATCTGCGTGCAGTGGAAACAGGCCCTAAGTGTTAGACAGTTATCTTGGCCAATAGAAGAATGGGTTAAGGGAGATTTGTGGGACAACAGCTATGGGACCTACCCCCTCCCAAGTAGTATTAAAGGAAGATGAGTAGCAGGTTCCGTTTGCTGCTGGTAGACCATGAGAGAATGCTGCTCTGCTTGATCATATGTAGAAATGTATTTTTGAATACTGTTTGCACTTTGCACCCTTAGTACTGGGCACTCTTTCCCCTGATGAAGCCTCCAATTAAGGAGGGTGAAACATGTTGGGTTGGTGGGGGGTTTAATGTGAATAGTGTTGTATATTAGTCGAGGATACAGGTGTCAAGGTTTCAATGATAGGTTTGACATAACAAGGGGACCTTAAATATGCTAGTACATGAAGGCACGCATACTCTCTCCTTTCTCCCCTTATCTCCACTTGTTATTTCCTCCCCATGCAGTGTGTTTCTTAACACTGTTAATGATACGTCCTAACACTATGCTTTGTACAGTATGAGTTTAGGGATATATTATGCTAGGATCAATAATCAATAATCCAATATGACATATCAGTTCAGAGGTGAATACACCGCTTTTCGTCCCTTATTTCTATAGTGTATACCCCCAGCCGAACATGAGGTTTTAACAGGTAGTGGGTTTTTAAAGATGTATGTGAATAAAGCAATACGTTTTTATATATCTAGATAATTAGTAAACAATCTGTTGCTATATCTACCATTCAGCAAGATCTTTAGACGTCCAAGTTACATGAAGATTTGCACATCACCAATTTTATATAATTTTTTTTATTGCGTTGTATTATGTATGAGTTGCACTATGATTTATTTGTGAATCACACATCACCATGTTTGTTAACATGTCACTTCGTTTAAACTTGCACGATAAGCGCTAGGCATCTTTACACATTATCTCGCCGCTGGATGACGAGTCTCCGCCCCTTCACCTCCAACCTCTGTTACATCAGCACCTTGGACCAATGGCAAGTGCGATGGGCGGTGCCTACAAGTCTCATCTCGGAAGCCCGAATGCGCCGCTATTGCCCAGGACACAAGCACGTGAGCAAGCGCCACACCGGCATGAAATGGCTGTTGTGCCATCCTATCACCTCCTGGTTACCCGATACCCACTCATCACACCACGATCTTCAACCTTAGGTTTGATGTTTATGCATGTGATGAATGTGGTATAAACAAGCAAGGAATAAAGCATTTAAAGAGACAGTGCCCGGACTGCCTTCATGTACTATTTACTGTCAGAATGTTTTCCATATGCAAAACCGGATGCGTGTCCCTTTGCTGATTCTACGTGCCATAATATGTATGTGTAATTGGGGTGAAGTTTGCATAATAACGTCCATCTGGAGGTGCAGGTGAGAGTCTTCACCCCCGCCTGATGAGTACCCTGTCCCTTAGTGTACTTATTTGAATATACTAGACCCTGACCTTGTTTTGTATAATTAATGTTAATAGTCATGCAGCTAGATTTTAGATATTAAATAAAAGTTATGTTTTAGGATCTACCTCATAGGGTTAATATTGTGTTTACTTAACAGATTCAATACTCGCCAGGTAACTCATTCTCCTTTCATCCCCCATGGCCCTTATGTCATACTCCTGTATCTCCTGGTTGACATGTCATCTGTTCCCAGCCAAGCTTTCTACAGCTCCTCCACTCACAGGGTGCCAGGTAATATCCCATTGGTCGACTGTCCACGGGGCAGAAGAGATCAGAGCAACATGCACTCATGAGTTCTCCCAGTAAGACTTGTGCCTGTGAGGTGTAGACCTCATATGACACAAAAAGCCATATAGGCAAAGCAGTATGCTCGCCAAACAGTAAAACATTTTATTACTTTTAAAGAGAACCCGAGGTGGGAATTACTTTTACTATTGGGGCACAGAGGCTGGTTGTGCGCACTAAGACCAGCCTCTGTTGCAACATCGTGTGTCTCCATGTCCCCCCTGCTCGCCGCTATACCACCCGCATTGCTGGCGACACGCAGCGTGTCGCCAGCTCAATGTTTACCTTGTGCTGTCAGTCAGCGCTGCTCCCCTGCCTCCTCCGCATCGGCGCACCCGCCCGTGTCCCTTCCCTCCCGCTGATAGGAGGGAAGTGACGCGGCGGGTGGCGCCGATGCGGAGGAGGCGGGGGAGCGGCGCTGACAGACAGCGCAAGGTAAACATTGAGCTGGCGACACGCTGCGTGTCGCCAGCAATGCGGGGGGTATAGCGGCGAGCAGGGGGGACATGGAGGCACACGATGGGGCAACAGAGGCTAGTCTTAGTGCGCACAACCAGCCTCTGTGCCCCAATAGTAAAAGTAATTCCCACCTCGGGTTCTCTTTAAGAAAATTCAACTTGCATTCCTCTGTTTCTTTCTACTTTAAAGCCAGGGTTATTTAAACAATTTTAACAGAAGTTGTCACAATTTTTTTAGTAAGAAAAATTACAAATTGGACATGATCTAATTTATGTACATACCGTACTTTCTGACGAAAAATAGGGAGAAAAAGTCCTTGCGTCTTATATGGCAAAGGCCGGGAATCCCGGACCTACGAACGCCCACTGATATGAACCGCCGACCTGCCGCCACACCATGCATGGCACCCGCAGGGATTGCAGACCTCCTTCTCCTCTGCACTTCTCCCTCCAGTGTTGACTTGTGCTGATGATGCAACCAGCACAAGCCATTCACTAGAGCAAGCTGTGGGAGTAGAAGAAGGTCTGCAATCCCTGCAGGCACCATGTATTAGATAAGCCAGCTGCCACTACACACACGGGAGGAAACGCGCGTGCACTTTGGGTACACTCCTTGAGACACAGAAGGGGACACACAGGGCACATAAGAGGACACATGGGGATATTGGAGGAGACATGGGGACACAGGAGGATGCATCGTGGATACAGGAGGGGACATGGGGGACACTGGAGAACACATGGGGGATACAGGACCCCCAGTGGTCTGTTAATAGACCAATGGAGAGCCTTGGAGCCAAAATTCAAAGATGCTTTTAGTTCTCTATATATACAGAGCATAGCTAGAGCTGTGCTGTGCAGCGGTGAGCGGCGTGTGTCGGTGGGTGCACGTCTTTGATCTTCAATCAAGGTTAAGCTTGCAAGATTAGAGGATATTGGCTTCGGACATTTCTGAGGATATTGGGGTTGGAACATTTTCTTAAAGGTAAGTATGGTTAATTAAGATTAATAAATGACTTTTTTCGTCATCATGTTTTATTTCATTTAACCCTTTTGTGGAAATGGGTAAGGGATACTTTATACCCCAATACTCATTTCTCCTGAGAGAGGGGGGTGGGCATCTGGGAGTCCCCTTCTTAAAGAGGACTCCCAGATGTCACCATGACCCCCCAGGGTGTAGTCGACCCCCACTTCCTCCTGGGGCACCAGAGGTGGGAAAGAGCCCCTTGTCCTTGGATGGACCAGGGCTCTATGGGAGAGGGGGAAGCTTGGCCACCCCTCCCCCCTAGTGCCCCCCCATACCATGAACCATGCAGGCTGGTATAGCTAGGGTGCGAAGCCCCACGCGGCCAGGGCTCCGCATTCTGGCTAACCCAGCCTGGGGGACAAGGGGTTAAAGAGGCTCGGGAGGGGGGACCCCACATCATTTACAAAAAAAATTTACACAGAACATCAGAGAGAAAAAACCTTTATATACATGTTAATATATTATCTGTCATTTTGCCGAATATAAATAGCAACTTTTTTCCTCTAAATTTTACATCTATTTTTTCAAAAACCATAAGGTCTTTTTGAGAAAAAAAATCCTCTTGTACCTACTGTCCCCCTCCACATACCCTGCAAATAATGTGTTTAGCACGTGAGGAGGGCTTTGCTATTAACCGCTAAAGTCGGCGCCCATTTGCCTGCCATTTAAGTGTATGGAGCCTGCTGCGAATAGCAGATTCGCAAATGTTTGCAGAAATTCATGGTCAAAATTCGCGGATCAAATATTTGATATTCGGCCCATTGCTACTTAACCACTTTACCCCCGCCCGTACGGATTTCTCTGTCCCTTTTTCCATCCTTTAACCCCCAGGGACGGAGTAATCCGTACTTTGCGCACTCCCGCCGCTGCCAGTGCTCCCGCTCGTAAACACGCCACCCGCCGCTAGTAAACGCCGCCGCCCGCTCGCCCAGAGATCAACGAACGGGAAAATCCATTCCCGTTCGTTGATCTAAGCCCCGCAATGATCCGCTGCCGCTCGGCTGAGCAGCGCGATCATTGTGAGCAATAACAAACTCCCAGCCTCTTTTTACTTCCTGCAAGCGTCCGGAAGGACGCTTGCAGGTCGCATGAAACAAAAAGTTACTGTTGCCATCTTGTGGCCAAATAGTAAAACTACATCCTAAGCATTTTTTACACACAAATAAACTAGTTTTACACAAAAAATTAACTCCTTACCTCCCACACTCCCCAATTATTTTTTTTTTTGTAATAAAAAAAAAATAAAAAATGTACAATTTAAAAAAAATACATAAATAGTTACCTTAGGGACTGAACTTTTTAAATATTTATGTCAAGAGGGTATAACACTGTTACTTTATAAACTATGGGCTTGTAATTAGGGATGGACGCAAAACTGAAAAAAATGCACCTTTATTTCCAATTAAAATATTGGCGGCAAACATTGTGATAGGGACATAATTTAAACGGTTTTATAACCGGGATAAATAGGCATATACATTTAATGGGTTTTAATTACAGTAGCATGCATTATTTAAAAACTATAAAGGCCGAAAACTGAAAAATAATAAATTTTTTCCCACATTTTTTCCTATTTTCCCATTAAAACACATTTAGAATAAAATTATTCTTGGCATAATGTCCCACCTAAAGAAAGCCTAATTGGTGGCGAAAAAAACAAGATATAGTTCATTTCATTGCGATAAGTAATGATAAAATTATAGACGAATGAATGGAAGGAGCGCTGAAAGGTGAAAATTGCTCTGGTGGTCAGGGGGTAAAACCCCTCAGTTGGGAAGTGGTTAATTGTAGAAACAGTGAAATGTAAGCTAAAGATAATGTTATCTCCTCTTCGGATGTGGATCATATGCTGAAGGGGCTTTTTGTTAAATTTGTTAAAAAAAGGTAAGCTTCTGAGACTCTTTGCATTAGTTGCCTCTTAATGGTGACCTAATTTAGAGGTAAGCTAGCTCTTCATTTTTAACCGTTCAACTACTTTTTTAACTACTAGTTATTTTTAGGACATCTTATTTATACTCAGTTATTTTTACCTAGTGCAAATCTTTATAACCACTTCTCCCCTCAGTTGTGTTTCACTTTATGGGCTTGATTCACAAAGCGGTGCTAACCTACTTAGCACGTCTAAAGTCTTTAGACGTGCTAACCAGGGTGCTAAGTAGGTTAGCACCGAATTTCTGAATCAGATCGCGCGCTAAGTACCGCGCACAAAGATTTGGGCGCGCAAAGTCCTATGTGCGCGCTAAGTCCCATTGGCTTTAATGGGCACTTCGCGCGACAATATTTTATTTGGAAATAAAAGTGCATTTTTTCCCGTTTTGCATCCATCACTATTTACAAGCTTATAATCTAAAAAAAAAAAATTGAAATATTTCATCTTTACATGAATATTTCAAAAGTTTAGACCCTTAGGTAAATATTTACGTTTTTTTTTATTGTAATTTTTTTTTTATATTAACCTCCCTGGCGTTCTAATAAGATCGCCAGGGCGGCTGCGGGAGGGTTTTTTTTTAAATAAAAAAAAAAACTATTCCATGCAGCCAACTGAAAGTTGGCTGCATGAAAGCCCACTAGAGAGCGCTCCGGATCCGTAATTCTGATCGCCTCCGGCGACCAGAATAAACAAGGAAGGCCGCAATGAGCAGCGTTCCTTGTTTTGCTTACCTCGTCGCCATGGCGACGAGCGGAGTGACGTCATGGACGTCAGCTGACGTCCTGACGTCAGCCGCCTCCGATCCAGCCCTTAGCGCTGGCCGGAACTGTTTGTTCCGGCTACGCTGTGCTCGGGCGGCTGGGGGGACCCTCTTTCGCCGCTGCACGCGGCGGATCGCCGCGCTGCGGCGGCGATCAGGTAGCACACACGGCTGGCAAAGTGCCGGCTGCGTGTGCTCCTTTTTATTTGGGGAAAATCGGCCCAGCAGGGCCTGAGCGGCAGCCTCCGGTGGTGATGGACGAGCTGAGCTCGTCCAGACCGCTCAGGAGGTTAAACATTGTATTTGGGTATTTTTGGGAGGGTGGGATGTAAATAGTATTTTTTTTATGTAAATATGTGTTTTGTTTTATCTTTTTTTAATGGAGATATAGTTTTACTATTTGGCCACAAGATGGCAGCCATGAGTTTGATTACATTACGTCACTCTAAGCGTAACATGTACGCTTAGAGGGACGTAGGGGGGACGTGACAGGCAGAAAGAGCGAGGCTTCCGAGAGAAGCCGTCACTTTTTCTGATGGGGAAAGGGATCAATGACCGGGCACCATGTCCCGATTCATTGATTCCCTGGGTAACGAACCGGGACCGTGCGTGCACGCATGACACATAAGACATCTCACCTTTTGACTACCAGGGCCATTTCTAGCTTTTTTGACACTCCAGGCAAGAAGTCCTGTTCCCCCTCCTCTTATAAAAAAGGAGGCATGGGGGACAGAGGGAGGTACAGGGGGACAGAAGGAGTCTCAAAGGGGGACAGAAGGAGGCACAAGGGTACAGAACGAGGAACACAGGGGTACAGAAGGAGGCAGAGGGGAGCTTCTACCAAGGGCTCTCCTATCTTTTTTCAGCATCAGCAAACACTCTTTAAATCCCAAGGGCTTGGGATCACCATTGTGTGTGGTGAGAAGTAAAAGATATTTATGGAGAGGCGCATTGACCAGTCTGTACAGCAATATTCCAGAGGTTGGAAACAGAATTTCTCCAGGATGCTAGTGGTGCTGCATAGGACAAGGGGATGAGCAGACACTTAAATAGTTCTCACACTGCGACTTCCATTGAGTTTTGAATGAGCAGAAGGACTAGTGAGTGAACTTCAAGTTCACTTGTCCTTTACAGAATGGGGGTTAAAGGAACACTTTCACAAGAAATTGTAACATTTAAAATACATGCATACACATACTTATAAGAAGTACATTTCTCCCAGAATGAAATGCACTATTAATTACTTTACTCCTATGCTGCTGCAGCTTACAGTAGGTAGTTAAAATCTGTAAGGTTTTAGAGTAGTCAATCTCCTCATGGCGGGGGGGTTCAGTATTTCCTTTATTCCTTACAAAATAACTGCTTGGAAAGGATGTATACAAAGATATCAGCCAGCCTGCTTATTTATTTGTACATTACTTTGGCATTTAGACTGAGCAACTGTCATTCAGTTAGTGCTTTTGAAAGTGAAGAAAACTCTGAGAACCCCCATGAGGAGATGTACTGGTCCAAAACCTGTCCAATCTGTCAGAATTTTACTGCCTACTGTGAGTGTCAGAAACATTGCAGAAACGTAAATCATAGTGTATTCTAATCTGGAAGAAATGTACTTCTTGTAAGTATATGTATAAATGTATTTTAAATTTTACAATCTTTCATGATAAGCATATGTACAGTAAAAGGACAGGAAAAGTGTTAGGTACCTAGGAAGACAAGTGTTAAACTTAGTCGCTAAATTGAACTTACAACTATTGTGTGTGTTTTGTGTACTAGAGGTGAGAAAGGAGTTAATAAAAATAATACATGTTGCTGAAAAAAAGCGGACAGAAGCGCAATGGTGTGAATTCACCCTTAACCTTTTGCTGTTCCAGGACGTAGATTCTATGTCCTAATTAGTGCTGCTGTGTGTTCCAAGACATAGAATCTACTTCCTACATTAAGAACAGCCACCTGTAGCTGCGCGTGCACATGCAAGCTCAGCGGGTGAATGTGGCTGTGCACATGGACGCTCAGCGGGTAAATGTGGTCGTGCACATGCACGCTCAGCGGGTGAATGTGGTCGTGCACATGCACGCTCAGCGGGTGAATGTGGCCGTGCACATGCACGCTTATTAACCCATTATTAACCTCTGCAATACCTATACTTGTTTATAAACATTTAATGACTGCTGTCTGAAGCGATCGGATGCAATTGTTAGGGAAAAAGTTTCAGGCCCCAATGCTCAACAGATGTGATGCTCTGCCGTTGCCTAGCGATGCATCTGTACAGCACTATGCCCCTTGAAGTGTCACTCTATGCGAATGCATTTGATCGCCACAAATGCGCAGACTGGGGATAACGGTTCGCCATATGCTCAGCTAAATGTAAAATATAGGGTATCGTTTTCATCAGGAAGGCCAGAGAATTCATTTTTATGTACTTTATAACTGTGGGATGTGTCATGTGAAAATTAGGAAGGGTGAAAATTGAAAAAAAAATGGTATTTTCTGCATTTACGCTTAATGTTTCCCCATAAAATGACTATAAAATAAATCCGATTTGGGAGAAATATATTACCTAAAGAAAGCCTAGACTGTACTGAAGAAAACAAGATATGTATCACTAAGATGGCAGTAATTAAAAAGTTACAGCTGTATCAAAAATACACAGCTAAAGTGTCAAAAATATCAGGAACCTACGCGCTTAGCGTGTGATTCCTGCTAATCGCCTATGCGCTTATTTGTAACTTTAAAAAAAGGACTATATAAACTGATGCAATCTCAAAAAGGCAGAAAAAAGTCTCTGAAAAAACTTTATTGACACATGTAGAAAAACATCAAAAACACGATTCTTCAATATCACAGTGATAGGTCTTGAAAGCACATTAGATTGATTTGAATCAACAAACGGTTGTAGCTTTGCGGGTATTTAACTTCAAGGCCTTGTATGTAATGTGCTTTCAAGACCTATCACTGTGATATTGAAGAATCGTGTGTTTTTGATGTTTTTCTACATGTGTCAATAAAGTTTTTTCAGAGACTTTTTTCTGCCTTTTGAGATTGCATCAGTTTATATAGTCCTTTTTTCAAAGTTACAAATAAGTGTTGGTGGGCAAGGTGGATTGCCCTGAAAAAGGACTGTGTTTGGATCCTTCACAATATAAAGGATTGTACCCCCAAAATATCCTCTATAAATCGCCTAAGCGCTAGCGCTTTTTAAAGCGCTAGCACAATAGAAAGTATATGGCTGTGATCTCACTGACGTGATTGCCGCCGATCATGGGCGATTTGCAATTAGCGCCAATCGCAAAACGTGTGACATGCAGCATTGTAATAAAGCACTGATCACGATCAATCTGAATCGCCGAAGTGTGAGCAGTAATTGCCAGGGCCAGTTCTAGACTTTTTGCCGCCTGAGGCAAACTTGTGAGGATGCCCCCCATAGGTAGTAACATTGCTCCCCAGTATAGCTAGACTGGAGGGGGTAGCAGCCAGGAAGGGGGAGCAGCGGGCACATCGGTGGGGAGGGGGGGGTCAGAACCCCCCCTTACTGGGGGCTCCCCTGACCACGCTCCCCCTCCAGCTGGGCAAATAGCTGGAGGTGGAGCATGGTCAGGGGGAGCCACAGGTGAGGAGGGGGGGGTCTGGCCCCCCTCCCTACCGCTGTGGCCACTGCTCCCACTTCCTGGCTGCTACCCATTCAGCTTGGCGCCCACCCACCCACGGCCAGGCAGGTGCCCCCCCGCTTCCGCGGCCTGAGGAATCTGCCTCACTCTGCCTCATGGGCTACCCGGGGCTGCTAATCGCAGTGAAATCACCCAGGCAAAACGTTTTGCGATTTATAGTGTGAATGGGCCCTTAGGGGTAAAAACTGTGGAACGTGAACCAGGTAAAAGACAACTGTAGTGAGAGATATGTGGAGGCTGCCATATTTGTTTACTTTTAAAGGGATACTGTATGGGGGTCAGGGGAAAATGAGTTGAAGTTACCCGGGGCGTATAATGGTCCCCCACAGACATCCTGTTTCCGCGCAGCCACTCCCCAATGCTCAGGCCCCGCCTCCGGTTCACTTCTGGAATTTCAGACTTTAAAGTCTGAAAACCACTGCGCCTGCGTTGCCGTGTCCTCACTCCGGCTGATAGCACCAGGAGCGTACTCAGCAGGCCCAGTATGGTCTGTACCTGCGCCGTGCGCTCCTGGTGACATCAGGGGAAGCGAGGACAGGGCAACACAGGCACAGTGTTTTTCAGACTTTAAAGTCTTAAATTCCAGAAGTGAACCGGAGGCGGGGCCAGAGCATCGGTGAGTGGTTGCACAGGTACAGGATGCCTGCGGGGGACCATTAGAAGCCCCGGGTAACTTCAACTCATTTTCCCCCGACCCCCTACAGTATCCCTTTAAGCAATACCAGTTGCCTGGCTCTCCTGCTGATCCTCTGCCTCTAATACTTTTAGCCACAAGCCCTGAACAAGCATGCAGCAGATCAGGGGTTTCTGACATTATTGTCAGATCTGACAAGATTAGCTGCATGCTTGTTTCCGGCATGATTCAGGGACTCCTGCAGCCAAATACATCAGCAGGGCTGCCAGGCAAATAGTATTGCTTAAAAAGAACATAATCTTTTTCAGGTTCTCAATGTTTTTTTTTTTCGCTCTACTTAAAAACTACTTGTCCGCTACAATTTTCTGAGAAGGATTAAAGGTGGAAACACACTAGGCAGAATTGCATGAGTTTTCCCCATAGCACATAGTGGAAAACATATATGAGATTCTGCCTAGTCCTGCCCTAAGGTGTTGACAAAAAGAGGCTGCATGCACAGTTGATTTGTGTAAACTGAGTACATACTGCCATCTGCTGGACACCTGTGTTTGCAGCATTCCGTCATCACAGATTAAATATTACTTTTGCTTGAGATACGATTTGTTGTCCAAGAAGATTGCTATGAAAACTACAAAGATAGCATCAGATATGTTATGAGAATTATTTAACTGAAATAATATAAACATTCTGAATTATACAGCTATATAATTCAGGAGTGTAGAGTCTTGTACAATTTACCACACAGCCATTCTAATCTGCAAACTCAGAGGAAATTCTTAAAGGACCACAATCGTAAAAAATGTTAAAGGGAAGCTGAAGTGAAAGGTATACAGTGGCTGCCATTTTCATTCTCTTATAAAAATTGCCAGTTGCCTGGCTTTCATGCTGAGCTTTTTTTTTTTCCATGCCGAGCTGGAGCATCTTCACAAGTTTGCCACAGGCAGCAAAAAGTCTAGAACCGGCCCTGAGCTTTTATAGCTCGAAATGAAGTAGTGTCTTTGCCTGAAATGTTAATTGTATTACTCCAAGCAATGATATATGTGACCTTCATGGATACTTTCATTGTCCTGTTTCTTTGATGCATTAAAAAAAAGCCATCATGAATGGGACTTCTTAAAGATATACTGAGGACCAAAGACATTTTTAAAACTTTGTGTTTTTGGTATAAAAGTTGAAACGTATTTTTGGACAGCAATTACATCTCTCATGGCTTTTATTCAGCTTCAATATCCTCTTAACCACAACATGTCCTCTTGTATGCGACAGCAGCTGTTAAACATAAAGGAGGAAGTGTGATTTTCTGGGGCTCTTTTGCTGGATCCAGGACTGGTGACTTGTACAGAGTGAGAAGCACAATTAACGAAAATGGCTACCACAACATTTAATAGTGCAATGCAGTACCCTCTAGTATGCACCTAGTTGGTCGCGCAGGGTTCAACCTACTGCAAGATAATGACCAAAAACATAGGCCCAAACTATGACAAACCTGTCTCAGTAAAAAAAAGAACAAGATGGTAAGCTTGTAAATATGGAGTGGCCAGTGTTATCTATCCAACTGGTTGAGATGAACTGGACAGAAAAGTGAAAGCAAAGCAACCTACAAGTGCTTTGTATTTATGGGAACTTCTGCAACAGAGCTGGAAAGAACGCTCTGAAGAATATTTGATTTCCATTATTTCCATTATGGAAAGAATACAAACAAATTTGTGCAGCAGTAATATCTACCGAATGTGGCTACTTTGATCACTGAAAGGTTTTGTCAATAAATTTTGGTTTATACATGGATTCCATGACTTCAATTATTTATTGTAATGCTGGGGGTCATACTTTCTGACCACCCAGCGCAACAAGGCTAAGAGCTGGATAATGGAAGAGGTTACACAGGCTGCCCAGAGAATCTGCAGCTCTGGGCTTCCGATATCGCTACAAATAAAACACAATGGCAGTGCAGTGCGATGTTGCGCTGCCTTAGTTCACACTGTGCTGCCTTAGCGATAGCAAGCATTCAGACAGGTACAAGACAGAACTATAGATTGGAGCGTAACTAGTAGCAACCGTAGCTCACAGTCACGTCCACAGAAGCAGAGCAAGCAGGCTAACAACAGTCACTAGCAAGCATCCACCCAGGCAAGACAACAGGATAGAACGTAACTAATAGCAACTGCAGCCTATAGTTACGTTCCCAGAAACTAGAGTAGCAGGAATATTACCAGTCACAAACGTGGTGATGGCAGAATCCAAGCTATCTGGATAATGGACTTCACTGACCCACCACGGATGCAGCGAACGTCCATCAAGCATGAAACTAGGCAATACACAATAATAAGAAAAATAACAAACGGCTTAACTAACGGATAAATATATATTAGCAAGTCTGCATATATATTAATCAAGAACTAGCTATAGCATAAGTACAATAACAGAACTATACAGAGTAACAAGGTGCCCAGCAGATCAGCGTACTGACCACTATGACGGGCGGGGTATGAAATGGGAGGCACATTTTTATGCTGGAATCAGCCAATGGATGCAGGTATGCAAATTTCCACACAGCTGAATGGTAATCACTCAATACCGAGCTGGCTTGATTACAACATGCATGCAGGAAATCCAGGGCTATCTGGCCGCAGCTCAGCTGCAACAAGCAATTGGTGGAATCATGACAGCATCCTGAGCTGCCTAGAACTGCAGAACGATTGCAAATGACAATGAGACCCATTGCAAATGCACAACCGAATGCAAGCAGATAAGCCAGAACTGTCCGTTTGCAGCTCCACTGCAACGGACAGAATACGATACAGGAGGGATCCTTACATTTATATGTTATGTGCTTTGATTTCAGAGTACAGCAAGACATTTACAGTACTGGGCATTATTAATCTGACTGTTCTGGCAGGTTTTGGCTAGTACATTTCTTAACAGGGGATTCTCAATGTTCCCTGTATTGTTTAAAAGCACATTCTGGAAAGGACCTATACAATGATGCCGACCAGGATACCTACATGTGTGCTATTTCTCAATTAGATTGTGCCACTGCTGTCCAAGGAGTGCTTTTGAAATAAAAGGATGAGTTGGTGTAGTCCAAAACCCATCAGTGCTGTTAGATTAATGCTACAGTAGGTACTCTGATGGACAGCTACATAGAAAAATAGGTAATTTACATCTTCTTCCAGGACAGATGAACATCTTATATGTACAGTTGTGCCCACAAGGTTACATACCCTGGCAGAGTTCGTGAAATATTGACTTTCATGGATGGTCAATGGGATGCAAATAATTTCACGTTGATACAGCATTATGCCAACTTTGTATGCAAATTTATTCTGCTAGAAAATGAACCAATCAAACACTGCTGAGGTAAGTAGTGTAGTGGGGGTGTCTCAGCACCTTGCAGGAAAAAAAATTTGCCGCGGTCGCGCTGGTCCGCGGGCGGCGCTTCGCGTGCTGGCTGTTTGCCGCACCCGTGCTGGACGGTTTGCGTGGCTTTGTGAATCAGGCCCATGGACTGTTGATCCTTTTTGAACATTATATACATACCTTCACATGCAACTGAACACTGCATTTGCATATTTACCATCTCCCATTTTAGATCAGCAGTCCAGATCCTTAAATTAGGTTATATTTACTTTTTGAAAAATCATTTTTCTGATTGATGGATCTATCGAATCATTTGATCGTTTTTCATTTAACCATAATGGTATGTATACTATTAGGATATAAATGTATAATGCATAAGTATTCATTGTATTAACCTTTAACGCTGTCGATACAGTTATACTGAGGAGCTCTTTCACTATTGTAGGCACTTTTATTGGCCTGATGAAGCGGGCTTGGACCCGCGAAACGAGTTGCCTGTGCTAAATAAAAATCTTTTGTCATATACAAGGATTTCGTTATTGAGGTAAGCCACCTCATATTATTTCCTCGATTTTAAGCTGTTTTTAGATGTTTTTATTTCAACCAGGGCGCCTCTTTACCTTCAATTGTGCACTGCTGAGGTAAATTTCGAATGGTCCACTTTGAAGCTGCATACATTTGTATACAGAATTTGCACAATCCTGCATAAAGTACAAATTATTTGCATTTCATTGACCATACCTATTAACCTTAAAAACAACACGCACGCACGCACGCACGCACGCACGCACACACACACACACACACACACACACACACACACACACACAGTATGGTTAGGTGAAAGCTTTTATTCATTTAGTATGGTTAGGTGAAAGCTTTTATTCATTTATATTTTATTTATAATTATTATTTATTTTTTTCAAAGGTTTACATACCTGTGAGGTTTTGGCCTGATATTAGTCAAACAATTTATCCACTTCGCACCTAGACCTGTTTTCCCTTTATGGACTAGTACAGTTTTGACATTTTAGCTAGTCTTTAACCTTTTCAGGACCAGCATATAAAACCCCCTTAAAGTGAACCTCTGGACTAAAAATCTACTCAGCAGAACTGAAAAGGCTTGGTGTTTCTTTAACAGCATCAGAACTTTGTTTTTCTTACCAAAGCATAATTTTTAGCTGCATTTTTATCTAAGCTCCACCCATCAAAGAAAAAAAGCCTGGGCTTGTTTTCCCTGATGCTGTGCAGAGCATGATGGGATTTCCTATGTTGTTATTTACGTTGCCTAGCAACTGGGAGAGGTGCTCAGGACACAGGACAGTTGGAACTGTGTCTCATGCTCCCTGTCACCTCCTTTCAACCAAAAAGATGGCTGCCATCATGAAATCATACATTTGCCTGTTCTTTTAAAACAGGGTGGGTAAGAGATTATATTACCTATCTATTTTAATTAACATAACTAATGTAACTTAATGACAGTATGTTTGTTTAGGCTGGAGTTCCTCTTTAAGGACCAGAGCATTTTTCATAGTTTTGAGATGCTTGAGTTTAAATATTCTACTCAGTTTTTAGTCTATCCAAACAAATGAGATATTGGTTTTTTTTCAGAAAAAAATAGCACTTTTTTTTCTATACTACTTAATTATATGAATGCTGAAGTTTTATTGGTTTTTATGAGAGAATTGCACAGAAAATTTGTTCAAAAATGTATCCTGTCTGAAATGTTCAACTAAGGATATGTAAATATCTTGCATTAAAACATAAAATATTTTTAAAATGTATTATTTCATGTGTTTCCTATGCAGATATGCAAAAAAAATGTGAAATATTTATATATTAAGTACATTGTAGGGATTGTGAAAAAATGTGTAATTTAGCTTTTCAGTGAACAAAAGAGGCAATGCTAGTGTACTTCACTTTCTTGAAGCTCTGAGCTACTGAAACAGTAAAATTGCTGCCAAAATGACTTTATTCATTAAACTAAACCCCCTGAGGTATCATTCGATGGATGCATTGATAATTTTGGCTGCATAAGATTATTGGTGAAATTTGATGGAATTTATGACAACAAAATGAAAAATTCCATTTTTATTGCGATATGTCAGTTCTTCTGCTTTTTTACAGACATACTTTAGAGTGTAGTAGAAATTCACCCCAAAAACGAGTCAGTAACTCCTTCTGAATAAAATGATATCAGATATGTGTGGCTACATTGTTTCTATAGTTAAAAACAGTATCCAGAAAACATCTATAAGGGCCCGTTCTCACCTGAGCGGGAATCGCGCGATTCCCGCTCACGGCAAACCGCTACACAATGTAGCGAGTGGCAGTGTTTTCACTTCTGCGGTTGCGGTTAGCGATAACCGCAACCGCGCTGCATGCAGCGGTTTGCCGGCTACGAGCGTTCCGCGTTTACCGATCGTGATTAGCGTGCACAGCACGCTATTCGCTATCGCTCCAAAACCGCCGCAGTGTCCAGTGATTTTTCCGCGCTAATCGCGGGAAAATCACTCCCGCAAAACGCCGGCGGTAATCGCTGGCGTTCTGCGATTGCAAGTGTGAACGGGCCCTAATTGAGCTTTCAGGCCTGGTGCACACCAAATGTTTTTGGTAGCGTTTTCAAAAACGCTGCCGCTTGTGAAACGCTTGGCTAATGTATCTCAACAGGATGGTGCACACCAGCAGTTTGAGGTTTTTAGCAAACCGCAAACGTGGCTCCTATAGCATTTTTTTGTATTTCTGCCTCAATGTAAAGTATAGCAAAAGCTCAAACTGCTCTGAAAAATGCTAGATCAGAGCGGTTTTCCAGGCGTTTTTGTTACAGTAGCTGTTCAGTAACAGCTTTACTGTAACAATATATGAAATCTGCTACACAAAAACACTCCAAAAAACACAAGGCATGTTTAGGAAACCTCTCTAAACATGCCTAGAATCGCTCTGAAATCTGCTTCAAAAACCTCTAGTGTTTTGCAGATCTGCTAGAGGTTTTTGGTGTGCACTGGGCCTCAGAGAGCATAAATCACATGCTTGTATTTTCCAGCATAGGCCGCTCACAATGAAGTCTAAGGTAAAAAGTATGTCAAATTCCTGCCAAAATGACTTAATTCAGTAAACTAAACACTCTTAAGGTATCATTCGATGGGCGCATTGATAATTTTGGCTGCATAGATTATTGGTGAAATTTGATGGAATTTATAACAACAAAATGAAAAATGCATTTTTTATTGAGATATGTCAGTTCTTCTGCTTTTTTACAGACATACTTTGGAGTGTTGGAGTGTAGTAGAAATTCACCCCAAAAATGAGTCAGTAACTCATTTTGAATAAAATGATATCAGATATGTGTAGCTACATTGTTTCTATAGTTAAAAGCAGTATCCAGAAAACATTGTCTATAATTGAGCTTTCAGAGAGCATAAATCACATGCTTGTATTTTCCAGCATAGGCCGCTCACAATGAAGTCTGAGGTAAAAAAAAGTATGTCAAATTTAAGCCAAAATGACTTCATTCAGTAAACTAAACCCCCTGAGGTATCATTCGATAAGGGAATTGATAATTTTGGCTGCATAGATTATTGGTGAAATTTGATGACATTTATGACAACAAAATGAAAAATGCATTTTTTATTGAGATATGTCAGTTCTTCTGCTTTTTCACAGACATACTTTGGAGTGTAGTAGAAATGCATCCCAAAAATGAGTCAGTAACTCCTTCCGAATAAAATGATATCAGATATGTGTGGCTACACACATTTTCTATAGTTAAATTATATTATATTATATATTACGGTATATACTATATTGTTTCTATAGTTAAAACAGTATCCAGTGAAATTTGATGGAATGTATGACAACAAAATGAAATATGCAATTTTTCCAAATAGCCTGTTTTTCTGCTGTTTTAGAGACACTATACAAAGTACTAAAGAAATTGCCCTTTTAAAAATTGTTACCCCATTCTAAATAAAATTATTGTACATATGTGTGGCTAGGCTGTTGCTGCGGTAAATAGTATGGCCAGAAAAAAAGTTATTCCCTCTTCAGGTTTCAAAGAACAGAATTGACAGGTTTGTTTGTTTTTTGCAGTGTACACCAAATTTAGTAAAGTTGGGATATACTGAAGTCATAAAAATTCTGTCAAAATGTCACTATGCAGTAAACTACACCCTATACTGTATCCATCCATGAGTATGTTGACATTTTTGGCTGTATAGATTATTGGTGGAATTTGATGGAATGTAAGGGAATCAAAAAAAAATTCAAATATGCCTGGTTTTCTGCCTTTTTTTGCAGACAATGGAATTTTGGTGGAAAAAAATTAAAATGTTGAGGAATGGCACACCTTTGCTGATCTTGTGAATTTTAGTGGAATTTTTGGAGAAACAAGTTAAAATTTTATAAAGGAATGGTACTTCCGGAAACAATCTTTCATACACAGTCGGGTTTTTAAGGACAATCTGTACAGTGATATCGACTGAGTACTCTCCTTTTCTGCTTAGAGCAAACCCTGCATCTTTTCTACGGATATTGTTTGCAGGCGGTTGGTGGAATTTTTACTGGGTAGTGTTTCCCAGAAAGTCTAGCAACTGAATCACTTCTTGTACTTGGGCCTTCATCTGATGGTTCCAGCAGTTTGATAACTATGGTATCCAGGAAAGAGCTATAGGTACCACTGTTTGTGGACTTTTTGTACAATATCCAAGAATTAACTATGCCCGCTTGAATTAAATCAATTGCAACCTTTTTATACCAGTACTTTGATTTACTTAAAGAGACACTGAAGCGGAAAAAAAATTATGATATTATTATTTGTATGTGTAGTACAGCTAAAAAATAAAACACTAAGATCAGATACATCAGTCTAATTGTTTCCAGTACAGGAAGAGTTAAGAAACTCCAGTTGTTATCTCTATGCAAAAAAGCCATTAAAGGAGTTGTCAGGCAATTTTAAATAAAATAAATGCTACTTACCGGGGGCTTCCTCCATCCCCAAGCTCCCAGGACCTCCCTCGCCGCATCTCTGCAAGCAGCCGTTTGCCGGAGCTCCGACCCGGTCTCCGGCGATGATGTCAGAGCGACCTGGAGGTCGCTCTGTACTGCGCCTGCGCGATCGGCGCTGTCAATCACCGCCACGTGGGCCGGAGCGGACTGCGCAGGTGCAGAACTACTGTCTGTCCTGGTTGGTGCATTTGCTGCTGGATGTATTGTAGAAAGCATGTACACATCCCTTTTGTCCTTATATTTCGCCACCAGCATTTCATCGCTGCGAAGATACTGCGACTCGCCTCTTTTAAGGCGCTTGTTGACTAGCTCCTGTGGGAAGCCTTTATGGTTCGATCTCATTGTACCACAAGCAGGGTGTTTTCTGGCTGAACAGATGTTTAAAGGGGTATACTCTTGTAGAAGTTGTCCAGGTACAGATTATAACCATTATTTAGCAATGGGGTAATTAAGTCCCACACCACTTTCCCATTTGTGCCGATGTAATCTGGGCACCCAGGGGGCTCTAATTGGCTGTCCTTCCCCTCATAAATCCTGAATGCCCAGGTAGAGCCACTGGTGCTTTCACAAAGCTTGTACATTTTGACACCATACCTCATGCGTTTAGATGTTATGTACTGCTTTATGACCAGACGTCCGGTGAAATGTATGAGGGATTCATCAATGGAAATATTTTTTCAGGCGTGTATAGCTACGAAAATTTTTGGGAAAAATAATTGATAAGGGGCCTTATTTTATAAAGCCGATCAAAATTTGGGCTGCTCCTGGGTGCACACTGGGCGTTATCATTAAAATGGAGGAAACGCATTAGTGTCAAAAAACGTGTTCTGGACATGAGAAAATGCCCATGTGATGGATGGATACCTTGCTCCAGTAGTCTTTAAAATTATGTTTTATTGTTATGCCCATTTTCAGGAAAAGCCTTAAAAATGTTCTAAATTTGAGGATTTTGCATAACTGGACCCTGGGTTAGCAGCGAAGTGCTGCTGAGTATACAAATTTATTTGCGCCACAATCATCCCCAAGAGCTCATCCAATATTATCAGCTGAAAGAAATTCATTGGGGAGAAATTTGAGGTGTCTATGGATATTCCTGCCTAGGCGGTAAATGTTGGTTGTTTGACTGCATCCAAATTGGCGGGTGACCACACAGGACTCGCCATGTCCTCCGGTCTCAATGGGTGGCGGAGGCGTTTTGCAGGGGGTACTCTGCTCTCTCCGATGTGTGTCTGGCTGGCTGTCACGACAGACTGCTTTCCACTGTTGTTTGGTTGGGGAGAGGATTGATCCTGAGATTCTGAATCGGAGGATATGGTGTCGCTGTCAACGACTGGCTTATACTCCAAATCAGAGTTTTCCACCTCCTCGCTGTTTTCATTAGACAGGCACAAAAGTTCATATGCCTGCTGAAGAGAGTATGTCCGCTTTGTCATTTCTGCTTTTTTGTGAAACGGCAGTATATACACAAACGGTATATGGGTACTGCCCCTATATACGGTCACTTTACACAGCATTATATATACAATGAATCTTGGTGGAGGGCTGTTTCACTTCACTTCACTGCTGGGAATTGTGAGCTCTGATTATATTATATTGCTATTGTTTGTAAATTGTGTTTTGCTGCTTTGATATCTGGTGGCTTGTGCATTGCGGTTCATCAGATATCTAGCAGCAAGTGTTAGTTTTTAAAAGTACACTTTTTTTTCTCTAGTGTGCTTGCAGCAGGCAGGTAATTAGCTAGGGGGAGGGATTAGCTGTAACAGGAGGTATTTGGTCAGCTTCAGGACTCAGTACTGAGCTTGCTCAGTCTGTGGCTTGCTCACTAAGTGGCTTCGACACAAGTGGCATAGGCGTTAAGAACAGGGGTTACAACACAGGCACAAAGAGAGAGGAAGGAGGTAAGGACTAAAAAAAACAAAAACAAAAAACCTTCAACCAATATTGCGTTTTTTTGCATTGGTTAGAATGTGCAAACACGTTGTGGTGTAGTCTTTAAGTTTTGAGGACTCCACCCCAGCTTCACTTACACCCCCTCCTCCCCTCCCCCTCCTCCCCCTCCCCCTCCTCCACCCCAACTTCACTCACTCCCCCTCCTCCCCTCCTCCACCCCTCCCCCTCTTCCACCCCAGCTGCACTCACTCCCGAACTTCACTCACTCTCCCGTTTCATCTTTTACCGCCACAGTTTACGTTAAATAATTTTTCCCCACACAATAGTCATCATGTTGGACAATGCAGTACAGTGTACATCCTGCAACATGTATGCATGCCTTGATCAGCGGATTGAGGGTGTTTACTGTTGCCCTGGGTGTGTGCGTGTTGCTCAGTTAGAGGCAGAAGTCGCAGAGCTAAATAAGCATCTCGCAACACTGAGACGCATACACAACATGGAGATGAGCTTGGATCTCACGATCCAGACACTTGTATATAGTATATACACTCTCTACACTCCTTTCTACACTACAGTAAAAGATCTACACTGTAAAATACAATAAATACAGTATAACCACTACACCTAGGCTACACTAACAATCTAGATTGGTGGTTGGGAAGGGATCGGGGGGGGGGGAGTTAAATAGTTAAATTACGAGTTAGAATAGAGAGAAATGGAGAAATGAGACACAGACTCAGCAGCTGCAGCTCTCTCTATTCAGAGATCGCTGACAGTCTGACAGGGAGGGCGGGGGAGAAAGCAACTTTGTTGCTTGCTGCCCAGTGATCACTGTGATGGGCTAACAGTGATCACATGGTAAGGAGCCAATGAGCTTCAGACCTCATAGATAGCCGGGGCATGTGTGCCCCTGCTAAACCGCCGCTATCGCGCCGCTAAACGGGGGTCCCTTCACCCCCAAATCCCCCTCCGTGCAGTGCATCCCCTCTTCCTGGTTGGGCAGGACTAACCGCCGCAGCCCTGCCCCACGCGCGTTTGTCAGCGCATATCTCCGCCCCGCCCCTCTCAGTCTTCCTTCACTGAGAGGGGCGGGGGAGAGGCGGCGATGCGCCGCTGATAGACGCGACTGGAGGCAGGGCTGCAGCCGTTAGCCCTGCCTCCAGGAACGACCAAGTCTACGACCAAGGTTTGCGGGGGTGGGTTTGGGGGTGAAGGGACCCCCGTTTAGATGCGGGATAGCGGCGTTTTAGCAGGGGCACACATGCCCCTGCTAACTATGAGCTCTGAAGCGAGATTTATTCTCGCTTCAGAGTCTCTTTAAAGAGGAACTTCAGCCTAAACAAACATACTGTCAATAAGTTACATTAGTTAGGTTAATTTAAATAGATAGATAATACAATCTCTTACCCGCCCTGTTTTAAAAGAACAGGCAAATGTTTGATTTCATGAGGGCAGCCATCTTTTTGGTTGAGAGGAGGTGACAGGGAGCATGAGACACAGTTCCAACTGTCCTGTGTGCTGATCACCCCTCCCAGATGCTAGGCAACGTGAATAACAACATAGGAAATCCCATGATGCTTTGCACAGCATCAGGGAAAAAAAGCCCGGGCAGTTTTCTTTGATGGGTGGAGCTTAGCTAAAAATGCAGCTAAAAATGATGCTTTGGTAAGAAAAACAAAGTTCTGATGTTGTGAAACTGTTAAAGAAACACCAAGCCTTTTCAGTTCTGCTGAGTAGATTTTTAGTCCGGAGGTTCACTTTAACTTCCCTGCTGTCAAGTGACAGCCGAATTAAGGGTGGCACGGACACCCGATCGGCGGGGGGATGCAGGGAACCGGCGGCATAGATTCTACGCCAGATCAGAGTAGATGCAAATTTTTGGGTGCTTTTTCTCCCCTGGAATTATTTTAAAGAGAAAAAAACAGTTTCTCAGTTTTCGCTCTAATTACAGTAATTCTAGCTATTTTTCCCATTTATTCGAAAACTTAATTTTTCTTGCTGCTACAGTGTATGGTGATGATAATATTCAATTTTGTAATAAGGATATATATTTCTGCATTATGCAGTTTTTTTCTCCTAGTATTGCAATGGTAAACAGGAGGAATAAATTTGCTAAAGGTAAACAGGAGGAATAAAAGGTGTATATTATATGAAGGAGTGTGCGACGGATTCACCTGCACTAAATGCACCCAGTGTATGAAAGATGTACATGTACAGGTGTGATTTAGAGTACCCTTTAGGCCCCCATATTGACTTAATAACAAGAAATATTATGTCATTCCAAACCAGTCACTCTCTATAGGAAATGGTGTGAAGTTTATTGCTCCCTGGAGAAGGTGCCAAAAAAACAGACCCTGGGCACATTCCTTTCAGGAAGAGGGGATCCAATGCCCTATAATTAACCTTGGAATGAAAGAATACTAATTTTACTAAATTAATCAGCTTTCCATAGATGCCAGGCATGTCAAAATTATCAGATGTGCACTAGATCCAATCTGGGGGTGTTTGAGCCACAAAGCTTTTGTCTAGCACCTTCTGTGACAGAGATACGGTTTGCTCTGAAATTAAATATGAAAACTCATATGTGTTTAGTCTCTAAAGTGGGTTCATGCTTCCATCGGCTGAAAAGCTTTATGGAGATGAAGATTTCATTTTTCAGCATGACCTGGCACCTGCTCACAGTGCCAAAACCACTGGTAAATGGTTTACTGACCATGGTATTACTGTGCTCAATTGGCCTGCCAACTCTCCTGACCTGAACCCCATAGAGAATCTGTGGGATATTGTGAAGAGGAAGTTGAGAGACGCAAGACCCAACACTCTGTATGAGCTTAAGGCCGCTATCGAAGCATCCTGGGCCTCCATAACACCTGAGCAGTGCCACAGGCTGATTGCCTCCATGCCACTCCACATTGAAGCAGTCATTTCTGCAAAAGGATTCCCGACCAAGTATTAAGTGCATAACTGAACATAATTATTTGAAGGTTGACTTTTTTTGTTTTAAAAACACTTTTCTTTTATTGGTCGGATGAAATATACAAATTTTTTGAGATAGGAATTTTGGGTTTTCATGAGCTGTATGCCAAAATCATCAATATTAAAACAATAAAAGGCTTGAACTACTTCAGTTGTGTGTATTTGAATCTAAAATATATGAATGTCTAATGTTTATCAGTACATTACAGAAAATAATGAACTTCTTCACAATATGCTAATTTTTTGAGAAGATCCTGTATATATCCCATTCCTGAGAAATAACAGGGACTCATATACATTGAATATATTAACCCCCCCCCCCCCCCCAACTCCCTCCCCAACCCTTAACAACGCTACTTATCACAATTAATTGATTTATATCTTGTTTTTTACGCCACTAATTAGGCTTTCTTTGGGTGGTACATTTTGCTAAGAATAATTTTTTTCTAAATCTATTTTAACAGGAAGATTAAAGGGAAGGTCCAAGCAAAATAAAAAAATGAGTTTCACTTACCTGGGGCTTCTACCAGGCCCATGCATCCATCCTTTGCCCTCGTAGTCACTCACTGCTGCTCCAGTCCCCTGCTGGCAGCTTGCCGACCTCGGAGGTCGGCGGGCCGCATTGCGTACATTTTTACGCATTCCTGCTAGTGCAGGAACATTAACACATACATTTTTACGCATTGTTGGTTCAATGCGTAAAAATGTATGCATTAAACCAGTAACGCGTAAAAATGTATGTGTTAATGTTCCTGCACTAGCGGGAATGCGTAAAAATGTACACAATGCGGCCCGCCGACCTCCGAGGTCGGCAAGCTGCCAGCGGGGGACTGGAGCAGCAGTGAGTGAGTACGAGGGCACAGGATGGTTGCATGGGGCTGGTAGAAGCCCCAGGTAAGTGAAACTCATTTTTTTATTTTGCTTGAACCTTCCCTTTAAGAAAGAAATGGAAAAAAATCATTATTTCTCAGTTTTTGGCCATTATAGTTTAAAATGAATACCGTAATTAAAACTCATGTATTTGTCCTGGTTATTACACTGTTTAAATTATGTCCCTATCACAATTTATGGCGCCAATATTTTATTTAGGAATAAACATGCATTTTTTCAATTTGCGTCCATCACTATTCACAAGCTTATAATTTAAAAAAAAATATAATAACATACTCTCTGGACATGCATATTTAAAAAGTTCAGACCCATAGGTAACTATTTATGTTGTTTTGTTTGTCTTTTTTAATTGTAATTTTTTTTTTTTTTTTTTTTTTTATAAAAAAAGTATTTGGGTAATTTTTGGTGTGGGAGGGAAACAGATAATTTTAAATGTAAAATAATGTAATTCTTTATTTAAAAATGTATGTGGGTGCAGTTTACTATTTGGCCACAAGATGGCCACAGTTAAAAAAAAGTCCTGGAAGCGTACGATCACACTTCCAGGAACAATAAAGAGCATGGGAAACTTTTTTTTTTTGCAGAAAAACTGCGGTCTCTGATAAGAGACTGTCGGTTTTTCTGCGGGGAACTTAGATCGGTGAATGGGAATTATATTCCCATTCACTGATCGGGGAACTAACGGCAGGCAGCGGGAGCGCACGCAGGAGCGCGCATAATCGCGCACCTCATGCAATGGCAGCAGCACAGTCTATCTGGACGGATATATCCGTCCAGATAGACTTAAGTGGTTAATACCCAGGTATGTTATATAAGAAGAAGCTTGTTTGAGTTGAACATTCAGTGAAGGGCATAGTGAGAATTTCCCATTAAGAAATAAGAGTTCGTTCTTATGATAATTAATAGATAGGACAGACAGTGTACCAAATGTGTCGATAAAATTAATGACCTTAGCCAGATCTCTATTAGGATTAGCCATGTAGAGTAGTATATCGTCAGCAAACAAGGACGTATATAAGGTCTGTGAGCCCATTCGAATTCCTTCAAAAACACTTGATAGAGCAAGGGCATGAGACAGGGGCTCCAAAGCTAAGTTAAATAATAACGGAGATAATGGGCAACCCTGCCTCGTGCCCCTGCCCAGGGAAATAGAGCCCCTGGAATAGCCACCCTGGCTTTTGGGGTTGTATACATTATCCTAATATAGGTAAGAAAATAACCCTGAAAACCATAGGATTCGAGAACTGAAAATAGCCAAGACCATTCAATACAATCGAAGGCCTTCTCATCATCTAAGGTCAAGAAGGCCTCCGAACCTTTGCAACCTCCGTGAAGTCTGCCATATTTCAATACTGCCAATGTCACAAAGCCCACTTGATTGTCTAATATAAGGCCAGGAAGGATTTCAGCCAATCTATCAGCCATTACCTTGGACATAATCTTAAAATCCAAATTCAAAAGAGAAAGTGGTCTAAATGAAGAAGGCTTCAAAGGATCCTTACCTTGTTTTAGAATTAATTGAATCCTAGCATCATAAGCTGTAGGGAGAGATTGTTTATCCTTAACAATATGGTTATAAAGGATTGCCATTGTATTTACTGCGTAATTTTTTAACAGTTTAAAGAACTCGATAGAAAGGCCATCAGGCCCTGGAGCCTTTTCTAATGCTGACTTTTTAATTACCTGCAAAACCTCTTGTGGTGTTATAGAAGCATTTAGACATTGCAGATCACTATCTGACAATTTTGGCAGATTTACTGAGTTAATAAATTATTTTTGGTTTGCTTCCAGTAAATTTTTAGATTCTTACAATCATGAATATTAAGTATTAAAAACTTCAAGCATCTCCCTACCCTGATCATTTCTGATCTTTAAAATGACTGATTTAGTCCATCTAGGCTTGGTTAAATTAGCCAGCAGCCTGTGGAGCCTAGGGTTTGTATATCTATTTGGGGATCCAGGACTGCATTAAAGTCACCCATCACAATTATTTTAGAAGAGTCAGGTGCCCTAAGTATCTCACATGCCAGTTTTTGAAAAAATTGAGAACTATCAGAGTTGGGAGCATAAACACTCCATACCATATATGGCATATCATCTAGCTGGACTTCGAGCCTTATCCATCTACCTTCTAATGCATCAAAGTCAAGAAGAGAATCCGATACCGCAAAATGTCTACTAACTAAAGTCTGCACTCTGAAGGAGCCCCTATCACCTGTCCCATCCAAAATGTCTGCATTAAACTAAAATCTTTCTGTCTGAGATGAGATTCTTGCAATATGGCTATGTCTACCTTCATTTTGTCCAAGTGCCTAAGAACCTGGGTGCGCTTTTGAGGTGTATTAACCTGCTGAGCGGTCTGGACGAGCTCAGCTCGTCCAACACCGCCAGAGGCTGCCGCTCAGGCCCTGCTGGGCCGATTTTCGTCAAATAAAGAGCAGCACACGCAGCCGGCACTTTGCCAGCCGCGTGTGCTGCCTGATCGCCGCCGCTCTGCGGCGATCCGCCGCGAGCAGCGGCGAAAGAGGGTCCCCCCAGCCGCCTGAGCCCAGCGTAGCCGGAACAAAAGGTTCCGGCCAGCGCTAAGGACTGGATCGGAGGCGGCTGACGTCAGGACGTCGGCTGACGTCGATGACGTCACTCCGCTCGTCGCTATGGCGACGATGTAAGCAAAACAAGGAAGGCCGCTCATTGCGGCCTTCCTTGTTTATTCTGGGCGCCGGAGGCGATCGGAAGAACGCCTCCGGAGCGCCCTCTAGTGGGCTTTCATGCAGCCAACTTTCAGTTGGCTGCATGAAATAGTTTTTTTTTTATTTAAAAAAAACCCTCCCGCAGCCACCCTGGCGATTTAATCAGAACGCCAGGGTGGTTAAGACCTTTGACGTTCCAAGATACAATCTTCATGGTGGCCTAAAAGGCCCATGGGCAAAGAGCCATTATAGAACCCAAAATTTAAAGTAAACGCACGAAACCCAGGTGGTGTCCCAGCAGCACCAACCCAAGTCAAATGTATGTAGTCTGAGCAGAATAATATCCTTAAAAGCTCTATGAATAAGAAGAGGGAGTCCCAGGTATAGAGCAGCAGAGGGGGGTGGCAACCCATCACACAAAAACGTATAAATTTTAACATATATACATAATTGCTTAATTAAAGGGGCACTCAAACTGGCCAAGAGACAGAAAGCTGTAGCATTACAGAGTGCATCCCCTTTTCTCACACCATTTAACATAACTCATAATCGTAATGACTTCCTTTTTTCTGAGAGAAAGACTCTCAGGTAATCAAGAGCAAAATAAACTGAACATAATAACAATAATAATGATAGAAAAAGCATTTACAGAGGGGAAAGGAGAGACCCCTATATCCCCATACGAGCAGCGAGAGCTCAACCTCCTCTCATAGTCCAGTCGCAGAATCTGATCATATGACTCAATACACACATATCTTCAAACTTCACGAGCTGGATAAAGATTAAAATAGCATAATTGAACTATTCCACGATCCATTGTCTAACATATCAGACAATATATAGGGCAAAAAGCACAGCCTCAAAAGCGAGATCATCTATCCAGACAATCAATCTTCCCATGCATGCATGCATTGCGCGTCCTTGAGAAAATATTACTTTGTAATCCCAACTCACATTTCTTATGATGAAAAGTAGATCTACCATGCTTTTTCTTTGGGGGGAGGGGAAGGGGGAGGGGAGTTACAATGACACAGGGAATTCGGTCAGAGTTAATGGTAAGATGAATGCAGCATGTGTCACGGAACAGCCATGAGGATTTTCTGATCGCTTCCTGGTTAGACAGCACAGTCAATGGAGCGATCCGAGTGACATTTTTTCTTTTCCTGAATTATGTTTGTTGACCAGTGAAGTTAATGTCTGTGTAATTAACTTGTTCAAAAGAAACTTACAGCTAAGTGTGATTCAGTACCATTTGGCCTAAACTACTTTAGAATACAGGGAGCCCAGAAGACCTTTTCACACGTACCTGTCACAACTCAGACCAGGCAATTAACCTCATCACAGTTACCTGTGAACGACAGCATACACAGGAATAGTCAGGAAACACAGCAGGGGGGCCTATTCAGAAACTACAGTCCTATAGACAGCCCGGCAGCAATACAGCATGACTTCGTAGTATGGACAGCACAAAAGTGTAAATATAGCCAGTCATTTTTTGGTAAGATTGTAGCAGAATGCCACTGACTATCTCTAAGAAAATAACACATTTAGACGCAGTTGAAATTGCGCAAGTTTTAAGATATTGTGGGAGTTCGTAGCTCATTCCTAAGCCGAGTTATTAATTTTGGTGCAACCACTTGGGCTAGACTTGTGATTCTTGTCTCTGTATTATTCCCCGGATCCACTGTGTATTAATCTGTTATCAGCGCAAATGTGGCATTTATAGTTTTTGGATTACAGCGTTTTATAAGTTTAAACCTAAATCTCTCTCCAAGGACTTGAACTGTGATTGGTTTGTCAACCAGAGGGGCGGGCTTGGTCCCACCCCAAAACTAGCTTCCATAAAACCAAGCTTCAGGCAGAGAGGAGGTGTCCTCCAAATTCCATCTTCATGCAGGCATGCTGCTGCTCTGAGGATCGAGCAGCGACCATCTTTGTTTGAACTTTGCTCCAGAAACAAAGAAACTTCACGTGTTTTCCCAGAAAGGACATATTTTCACCTGACTTTAAGTATCCGTTTATTTCTTCCTTTTTATTTTTATGTTGTGCTACTATTGTCTCTATAATTGTTGATTTTAATGATTTTCTGTATATATTAATTATTTATATTGCATTTATAATAAAAGACTTCTAAAAGTCATTTATCTTTCAGCTACACCTGCTATTCAGCCACACACAGAAAGAATCCTAGCATTCCGAAGAGTCGCTACTACTGTTGATAGCTAGTAAAAAAATAGTGTGTGTTTAACCGTTGATTTTGCAGGTATTAGTATCAGCGAGATTAGGTCTCCTGCCCTTCTGCAGGATGGTGGCAGTTTCCTACCCTGAAATAGTGTGCAATTTGTGTTACTGTAACTCACAAGCTCCCTTCTAGCCGGCCTGCTGTCAAATTCCAGTAGTTTCTGCGCACTGATTGCGACCACAGATTGCATGGTCTGTGAGCTGAAACTGATTGGAAGGCAGTGTGTGGTCTGGCTACTAGGGGGCGTGTGACAGCATGTCAGAATCAGAATCAGTTTTTATTTCGCCAAGTACGGCAAGAGCCATACTCGGAATTGTTTGTGGTATACATGGCATAGACAAAGTATAGACATACAACACATACAGTTGAAATACAGTGGTCAGATAGTCTGATAGAGATGCTGGTAATGGCCCCTAGTCCCCCCCTTTCCGGATGGGAACCAAGGCAGACAGCGACGGGGACCAGCTGACCGACCTGGCAATTAGAGCTGCAGGCCGGACCGGGGAAGGTCTGAGTTCAGTGACCGAACAGCTTGGGGGAAGAAGGTTTTCTTCCGCCTGATGGTTTTGGATGGTATAGCCCTGTATCGGCGGCCCAACGGGAGGAGCTTGAAGTAGTGGCTGCCAGGGTGAGAGGGGTCACGGGAGATCATGGTGGCCCTCTTCCTCAACCTAGCAGAGTGCAGGAGATCAAGAGTTGGAAGAGGAGACCCGATGATTCTCTCTGCATCAGCTATAACCCTCTGCAGTTTGTGTTTATCACTGGCCGCTGCGCCCGCGTACTAGACAATGACTGAGGAGCAGAGGATGGATTCTATGGTGGCAGTATAGAAGCTGACCAGCAGATCCCGTGGCATGCCAAATCTCTTCAGTTGGCGCAGGAAGAACAACCTCTGCTGGGATTTCTTCTGAATTTTGGTGGTGTTTTGCACCCATTTCAGGTTGTTGGTGAGAGTCGTGCTGAGGAACCGAACCGATGTCATCGTAGAGACTTCTGTTCCCCCAATGAGGACAGGTGTGAGGGGGGGAGGGTTATCCTTCTGAAGTCTACGACTAGTTCAACAGTCTTTGCTGTGTTGAGAACTAGGTTGTTTTCCCTGCACCAGTTGCATATTCTCTCAACCTCGCTACGGTACTCATGCTCCCCGTTGCTACCAATTAGGCCAATAATAGTGGTGTCGTCTGCAAATTTGATGACCTTCACAGAGGCAGCGGATGAGATGCAATTGTTGGTATCAAGGGAGAACAGTAGAGGTGACAGAACACAGCCTTGTGGAGCACCAGTATTGGTGGTTCGAACGCTGGAGTAGTAGTTGCCAAGCTTCACCTGTTGCGTTCTATTTGTCAGGAAGTCTTTGATCCATGATCGGAGAGTAGGATCAACTCCGAGCTTGGTTGTCAGGATGTCAGGGCAGATCGTGTTGAACGCTGAGCTAAAGTCCAGGAACAGGATCCTGGCGTAGGAGGCCGGGCTGTCTAAGTGCTCAGTGATGTATGCCACACTGACATTGATGGCATCCTCCACGGATCTGTTTGCCCTATATGCAAATTGGAGTGGGTCTAAGAGGGCAGCCGTGGACCTCTTCAGGCGGGCAAGGACCAACCGCTCAAGGAGCTTCATGATGTTAGAGGTTAGGGCCACTAGTCGGAAGTTATTGCGCTCGGTGCTGCCTGTTTTTTTTGGGACTGGTATAATTATAGACTTCTTGAAACAGGAGGGGACTGTACCATCAGATAATGACTGCTTAAATAAGGAGGTGAGCACAGGGGCTAGCTGAATGGCACAGGTTCTCAGGCAGACAGAAGATACTCCGTCTGGGCCGGAAGATTTCCTGGGGTTCAGCCTCCGGAGGTGCCGGACTACCTCTGATTCTAGAACAGCGTTTGGAGCCAGGGCTTCGAGTTCACCAGAGGTCGATGCTGATTGGCCCACAGGCTGGTTGGGATGTTGCTCAAACCTGCATTAGAACTCATTGAGCTCCTCCACCAGTCGAGGGCTCGGGGTCGCCATTTGGGATGCTGGTTTGAAGTTTGTGGCTGCTCTCAGACCCTTCCATACCGTGTATTGGTGGATTGAAGGCAGAGCCCCAACTTTTCAGCGTAGGCCCTCTTTGCAGCTCGCAGTTCTCCTTTCAGGGCGAGCCTGGCCTCTCTGAAGTCCTCTGAGGAGCCAGACCTGTGCGCCTCCTCTTTGCGTTTCCGAAGTCGGCGAAGCCTGTCGTTGAACCAAGGCTTGTTGTTGGGGTAAACTCTGAAGGACTTGGACGGGATACACGCTTCTTCACAGAAGCTAATGTAGGAGGTGATGTTCTCGACCCATTCATCAAGGGTGGGTGCCTCCAGAGTCGTCCAGTCGGTGGTTTCAAAGCAAGCTTGGAGCTCCAGTTTGGCATCCGCTGTCCATTTTTTAATGGTTTTGGTGATGGGCTTTGAAGTCTCCAGGAGCCTCTTGTAGGTGGGGATCAGGTGTATTGTGTTGTGGTCGGAGTTTCCCAGGGGGGCTCCTTGGGTGGCCTTGTAGGCGTTCTTGTGGACCGTGTAGCAGCGGTCCAGGGTATTACAGTTCCTGGTAGGGCAGGTGATGTGCTGCTTGTATTGGGGCCTCACGTGCCGAAGGTTCACCTTGTTGAAATCGCCCAAGATGATGAACAGGGCCTCTGGGAGGGCTGTTTCCCACCACGAGATACAGTCACTGAGTACATGCAGGGCAGTCTTGGAGCATGCGTCGGGAGTAATGTAGACCCCAACGAGGACAAGGGAAGAGAATTCCCACGGGGAGTACCGGGGCCTGCAGTTTATGGCAAGGAGCTCAACGTCTGGGGTGCAGGCCTTATGGAGAGTGGGGGGTGTTGGAGCACCAGGAGGAGTTTATGTAAAAGCAGATACCGCCACCTCTCGTTTTCCCAGAGAGGGCTGCATCACGGTCTGCTCTTAGGAGGTTGAAGCCTGGTACCTGTAAAGAGTTGTTGGGGATGCTGTCGCACAGCCAGGTCTCGGTAAAACAGAGAACAGGGGTGTTATTGCTGATCTGGGGTTTGCTGCCGAGAAGGAGGAGCAGCTCGTCCAGTTTGTTGGGGAGTGAGCAGACGTTTGCTAGTAGGATGGCAGGCACAGGGGAGCGTAGGCCTTTCCTTTTAAGTCGGACCTGGGCCCCCGCCCTCCTTCCTCTGTGGCGGCGTTTATTTGCTGTTCGCTTGGTGGAGAGGTATTCGATGTGTGTGGTGACAGCATTCCACAGGGGAGAGCCCGGTGTTGGGTTGGGGCTGTCCGGGGGTTCCCATTTGAGAAGGGCTTCTCTGGAAAGGGTGGCAGTCCGTTTCGCGCCCATGGCCCAATTCCTCAGTAGGTGGCGCGGTGTGCGGCCCAGGTGGTGGGATAAAGCAGGCAGCACAGTGTATGGGGCGACCGGTAGATGGTGGATGGAGTGAGGCGGCGGCCTGGCACAGTGCGTGCCACAAATCAAAAGGACGTGGGGCCGCATGGCTCAGACAATGCACAGGTACGGTGCGTGTGGTACGAAGCAGGAGGTACACCACAGTCTGTCACAGTTGTGGGCGGGCAGCACGTCCCAGTATGGTGCACAAAGTAGGCGGGCTTGAGCAAGCGGCACAGCCCGGTACGTGGCGCGGTAGATGGTCTAGTGCGCGTAGCACAGTAAGTGGCCCAAGATGCCCCGATGGTATGGGGTGGGCAGTGTGTGGAGTAGGCAGCCTAGCACAAGCTCTGGCACAGTATCGGTGGTGCGGAGCAGGCAGCAGAACACAGTCCAGGGTATGGTATAGATGGTCTGGAGCAGGCAGGCACAGGTAGATGGTATGGAGCAGACAGAATGGCACAGACTATGGCACAGGTAGATGAGAAGGGGCAGGCGGCACAGCACAGGCTAAGCACAGGAGATGTTATGGAGCAGGCGGGCGGCACAGCACAGGCTAAGCACAGTAGATGGTGTGGAGCAGACACAGATGGTATGGAGCAAGCCCAGATGGCATGGAGCGGGCACAGATGATATGGAGCAGGCACAGATGATATGGAGCAGGCACAGGTGATATGGAACAGACACACACAGCCCCTTGCCATTGCGGGCTGAGAACAGTGTGAACAGCCCACTTGTGTTACATTGCTGTGCGTTGGGGGAGCGTTACAGGCTGCACTAACGTGCGCCTGTAACTTTCCTGTGTGCAAGAAGCCTAAAGGAAGCTTCAAGTGAAAGAAATGTGATGGCTTCCAGTGCTGATTTCCTTTAAGCATACTTCTTGCAAGACTGTTAAAGAGAACCTGTACTGAGTAAAATTATTTAAAATAAACACATGAGGTAACTTCAAATGAACATTACATAGTTACCTTGCCATCAGTTCCTCTCAGAAGCTCCCCATTTTCTTCTGACAATGATCCTTTCCAGTTCTGACAACATTTTGTCAAAACTGAAATATATCAGTTGCTGCCAGTTATATATCAGTTGCTGTCAGTTACAGCTGAGAGGAGAACTGATGTGTCCATGTTTCCCTATGGCTCAAGTGGGCGATGTTACAGTTTAACTGTGTGCTGACCAGGAAGCTGTTATGGGGTAATAGCCATTTTCAAAATGGAGGATGGAGAATTCTATTGATCACAGTGGACAAACAGGACGCAGGAGAGGAAAAATACATTGAGGAGTAGACTGCACGGGAGGCAAGTATGACTTGTGTATGTTTATTTTGACTTTTAATTTTCAGTATAGGTTTTCTTTAAGCCTACATCTACCACTTCCTGAACTGGTCAAGATCAAAAATGCAAATCAAGCCACTGGCTGTATACTTATTTTAGGTATGTAACTCTAAAACTATTGAAACCAAAAACTTGCCTTTAAAGGAGTTATCTGGGAAAAATTAACAAATGAGCTTTACTCACCTGAGGCTTTCACCAGTCCCTTTCAGCCGACTGTCCCACGCTGTCACCTTCGCTCCCTGCTCCCCGGCGTACTGCGCAGAAATGGCAAAATAAGCTCATAGCAATGGCAAGAAGCTATTTGCAGAAGCTCCTGCTAGTCTGCCCACATACAGCGAATTAAAGCATACTGTGAGGCTTGGTGGTGTATTCTCCACAGTCAGCATGCAACGCATGAGCTGGCGTGGAGGAGGTACACACACTAGCACCAGGAAACAGGCTATCCCTAGTATAGTGGAGGGGAGGACTGACTCCAATAGGAGATTGTGGCGCACAGAGCCGGTGCAGATCTGACAGCCACAAACAATGCTTTCGTTATAACGTCTCAGCGCAAAGTAGCGCTGAGCGCACAAACCAGAACTGAGGAGATCAGGACAGGTAGACAGAATGAACGCTTGCTAGCAAGCGGCTACTTAGCGACAGCAAGCGTCCAAAACCAGACAGACTGGAATGAGGCAGCCAATGCGCTGCGGCGATGGCGTGCCTCACAAAGACAGGACAGGACAGTCAGGAAACAGCAGGATTTAAGATAGATGAACGTAACACAGATAAATAAACAATAAGTATGTTTTCCTAGCGTATTACAATTACAGCTATCAATGAAACTATTTGTAACTTCTGACTAACATATGTATATATCGGCAATGAACCGATATATGACATAAGCAGGAACGCTGACTAGGACTGGAGTAATACAGGGGACAGGACTCAGAAGGATTCGCTATCTCTTCGCAGAGATGAACGCAATCCACATACGGTAACAGAACAGGATTCAGAAGGATTCGTTATCTCTTCGCAGAGATGAAGGCAATCCACAAACAGTAACAGAACAGGATTCAGAAGGATTCGTTATCTCTTCGCAGAGATGAACGCAATCCACAAACAGAACCAGGAGCAGGGTAACTACCTCAGCACGGGTGGTCACGGTACGCGCAACCTACCAAAACGTGCTGGAAAGCTGACTAACTGCACACAGGATATAAACAGTTCGTGTACGTATACATCAGCGACACTGATGTATTAACGTAACACAAATACAAGGAAAATAATAAACGTGCTGGTATGCATATATATTGGCAATGAACCAATATATGATGCAAAGACCAGCAAAGTATCTTTATAACAAGAAACACGATCGGGGGCTAAAGCGACAGCAAGACTGGCTTACACTGAAGCTATGAAAACCCGAGGAAACCCTGCAGGAAGCAGATCTTTATACTGAGGTCATCCAATGGGAGCAGACATGCAGATTCCCACACAGGTGAATGATAATCAGTCACAAGCTGACAGCAGGGAAAGACAGACAAATCTATGCAGCTTGCATGGAAATAGATCAGAACTGCCTGAGCTGCAGCACTACTACTTCCAGCAATAGCTGCTGCAGCAGCGATCATTACAGTACCCCCGCCTTTAAAAGCGGATTCCAGACGCTTTTCAAAACTGAAATTCCCAACAAAACAGTCTGACTGATAATTCATGATGACCGGGACAGCCCGGCAAGACCGAATTCCAGAATCAGTCCCCACAAGACTGGACCCATCAGAACCAGAACCTACAGAACCATGCCCATCAGTACTACAAGCCCCAGTGTGACACCCATCAGAACCATGATTTCCAGAAGAAAGCCCTCCGAAATTCCCTGAGCGATACCCACCGCCTTCCAGGAACCGTTCAGAAACACCAAAGCCTTTGCAATGCCCACCGGTACTGTCTTTACCAAGACAAAACCCACTGTTGAACCAGTCCAAGGCACCAGGACAAGTTTTCTCAGAGACCTCCCAGAACACCTTGAAGCTCCAAAGAGATCCCCATAGGTCAGAATGCCCCTTAGGCTCACATGGAGAACTATCAAGAACCCCTATGGAACCTAGGGCAATTCCCGAGTCAGGGCCACAAGGACAAACATCAATATCAGGGCTTTCAGGGACCAGAACCATCTCTGGGCATGCAGGCAGACTGGCAACATCAGAACGTGTTCCCACTAAGGAAGCATCAGAGCACGCTAACACCTTAGACACACTTGGGCATTCTGGCACACAAAGAACATCTGGGCACACCGGCACAAGAGAAACCTCTGGGCATGTCAAGGAACTGTGAGCCTCAGGGTCAGCCAAGACAGGACCAAAACCAGGAGTGGCCAAAAAAAAATCATCATGACTAAACTTCGCAACTACTGGACTTTTACACGAGAATGCTGGATCAGACTTAGATGTCGCTGATTCCAGCAAAGTCAGTAACAAATCAGATTCAGGGGCACTAACAAGACAGGACAAATCTTCTGATGTATGCACTGAACCAGATAGGGACTCCACAACTACCTCTGGACTGGACAGAGACTCATCTAATACACTGGATTGGAGCTCATGAGGCGCTGCAGAACAAGTCAGTATTGCAGCAGCCCCCACTGGACTAGGCAAAACTGAGGAATTCCCTGGACAGGAAGGGGACTCTGGAACCTCTGCCACAGCGGCCAGAGAACCAGAATCTTTCAGGATACAGGGCTGGATTTGAGGAACACTCATCAGACCGGACTGAAATTCTGAGATTTCTATTATTTTGACCAGAGAATCAGAATTATCCATGTTACAGGGCAAGACTTCTGAAACATTCAGAGGACAGGGCTGGAGTTCCTCGGCTGTTACAACACTGGAGAGGGACTCAACATTGGTTAAATCAGACTGTGTACAGGGCAAGGTATCTAACACAATTGCTGACGAGGACAATATTTCAATGGCTTCTGCTTTGCTGGGCAGAAATTCACCAAGTTTTATTAGAGCAGACTGTAATTCCAAAACAGCTGCTAGACAAGTGAATATTACTGCAACACCAACTGAGGTAAGCAGTGCCTCAGACCCTTCTGCTAGAGGGTTTGAAATATCCAAAGTACTGGGTGAAGCATAAGACTCTGCGACCACAGCTTCACTGGACAGGATCACTGAACAGTCCATATTGCAGGGCAAAACCATGGAAGCATCTGCTGGACAGCATAATGATTCTGTGACCTGAGTTTCATTGGAGAAATCTACTGCACAATTCATGGTACAGGGCAAATTTATTGGAACATTTTCTGAACAAGGTAATAATTCTGCGATTTCAGGTTCACAGAGCAGATGCTCTGAGCTATTCACGAAACTAGAGCGAGGTGTAGAAACAGGAAAATCAAGACACAATGTTTGCGCATCTGAATCACCATTCAATTGTAAAATTGGAAAATTCAGATGCTGGGGTTCTGAGATTTCTGGACAGGATTGCTGGGACTCGGAAACTGATGTAGTGCATCTATTGGCATCTGCTGGATCAGACAGGAGTTGAACTTTATTAACACGGGTAATTTCTGCAGAAGTGTTTGCAGAGACAGGCAAGATTTTTCTGGTGTCTGTTTCACTGAACAAAGACTCATGAGTACTGGCTAGGCTGGACTCAGAAGTCAGCAGGACCTCTGGATTCTCTGCTGAGAAATTTGTGCAGGGCAAAGTTAAGAAAGTATCAGTGGCTTCTGTTTTACTGGGAAGTAACACTGAGTTATCCATGGTACAGGGTGGAGTTACAGGAACATTCACAAGACATGGCAGGGACTCAGTAACTGGAGAAGTGGGACAATCTCCAATTGACAGTGTGTCTTCCCTGGTATCAACTGATTGAATCGCATAAAAATCATCCAAAATCATTTTCCACACATCGATCAATGGAGCCACAAAGTCATACCCACACACACCAGTTTTTATTAGGTTATAGGCAGACTTAATGCATGCATTCAATACTAATTCACTTTTTGCACTGTAAAATTGACAAAATGAACTTGAATCATTCTTCCATTCATTGACCAGAGCTTCCATCTCTCCTTTCTCAAATGGAGGATTCCAAGCATACTTAACAGGCAGATCACAGTTTGCAGATATGATTGTGGCAGGGACATATATTGGGTTAATTAGCAGGTGATTGGCAGATTCCTTATTCTTAAGAATCTCTAATACCTGTAGCAATTGTTTAACTGTAGTGTATGCAAACTTTCCTTGCTTCACAAATAAGTTGATTTGTTCAATACTCTGTAATATCTCCTCATAATCATACTCCGATAATTCTTTTAAACAAAAATCTTTATTTTCCCTAGCCAGTGATGAAAGTTCATTAGTAGTTTCATAAGTCCATTTAACTCCCCTGAAAGACAATTGCATTTCATTATCTGTTAATGGCAGAATCTCATTATAGGTCTCAGTCGCTAAGGATAACGATTCTGCAGATTGGACACGTTTCTTAGAACGTTTGCGTTTTGCCTTTGACCTTGCTGTTTTTGATTTATTCAAAGCTGCAGGAAAATTATCAGTAACACTTTCTGCTTGCTGATCATTTTTGCAAACAATTGAAGGAGCAGCTGATTGGCCTGCTGCCAGGAGTTCATTTAGAGGAAAAGGCAATGGATCTATGCGCAACCAGTTATGGATCACAAACGCTAGAAATTCCAGCGGTCTCTCATTCAAATCGGAATGATTGAGAACATCACATGCCCACTGAAGCAATTGCCCTTTAAACAAAATATAAACTAGCTGGAGTGCCCAGGTTGAAACAGGAGTCGCTTGGAGATCGGGATTGGCCAGGAACCTGGCACATTCAGAGAAAAACTCATTTTCTGTTTCAGGGTTAAGTTCCTCAAATTTCTTAAAGGAACAGGAACCATAATTAACTGTGTCATACTTTCTGGGAATCCCCCCCACAATGGGGATTGGTAGTGGGGTTTTCATAATGTGAGGCTTGGTGGTGTATTCTCCACAGTCAACATGCAACGCATGAGCTGGCGTGGAGGAGGTACACACACTAGCACCAGGAAACAGGCTATCCCTAGTATAGTGGAGGGGAGGACTGACTCCAATAGGAGATTGTGGCGCACAGAGCCGGTGCAGATCTGACAGCCACAAACAATGCTTTCGTTATAACGTCTCAGCGCAAAGTAGCGCTGAGCGCACAAACCAGAACTGAGGAGATCAGGACAGGTAGACAGAATGAACGCTTGCTAGCAAGCGGCTACTTAGCGACAGCAAGCGTCCAAAACCAGACAGACTGGAATGAGGCAGCCAATGCGCTGCGGCGATGGCGTGCCTCACAAAGACAGGACAGGACAGTCAGGAAACAGCAGGATTTAAGATAGATGAACGTAACACAGATAAATATACAATAAGTATGTTTTCCTAGCGTATTACAATTACAGCTATCAATGAAACTATTTGTAACTTCTGACTAACATATGTATATATCGGCAATGAACCGATATATGACATAAGCAGGAACGCTGACTAGGACTGGAGTAATACAGGGGACAGGACTCAGAAGGATTCGCTATCTCTTCGCAGAGATGAACGCAATCCACATACGGTAACAGAACAGGATTCAGAAGGATTCGTTATCTCTTCGCAGAGATGAACGCAATCCACAAACAGTAACAGAACAGGATTCAGAAGGATTCGTTATCTCTTCGCAGAGATGAACGCAATCCACAAACAGAACCAGGAGCAGGGTAACTACCTCAGCACGGGTGGTCACGGTACGCGCAACCTACCAAAACGTGCTGGAAAGCTGACTAACTGCACACAGGATATAAACAGTTCGTGTACGTATACATCAGCGACACTGATGTATTAACGTAACACAAATACAAGGAAAATAATAAACGTGCTGGTATGCATATATATTGGCAATGAACCAATATATGATGCAAAGACCAGCAAAGTATCTTTATAACAAGAAACACGATCAGGGGCTAAAGCGACAGCAGGACTGGCTTACACTGAAGCTATGAAAACCCGAGGAAACCCTGCAGGAAGCAGATCTTTATACTGAGGTCATCCAATGGGAGCAGACATGCAGATTCCCACACAGGTGAATGATAATCAGTCACAAGCTGACAGCAGGGAAAGACAGACAAATCTATGCAGCTTGCATGGAAATAGATCAGAACTGCCTGAGCTGCAGCACTACTACTTCCAGCAATAGCTGCTGCAGCAGCGATCATTACACATACCTACAGTTTCCCAACATGGGCACCTCCAAAGAGAAGGGCTTTCTGAGGCCACTAGAGAGTAAGACTTGCAGAGGCTGAAGAAGCCAAGATGGCGCCACCATGTTCTAAAAACATGGTATGACCTGTCTTTTCTTGATACATGCTTTTGCTTTGACTGACCTCATATTGTCTACTGCAATTTATCAGTTGATACAGTGCGAACAAAATTGAAACAATACCGAATGGCTTTAAAAGGCCACCCTTTTCACCTGTTCAACCACCTCTTTCTTTCTCCTCTCTGCCTGGCTGCTCGCCAACTAGAATCCCCCACCCACATGGTCAGTCACTCACTCAATCCTCCTCCCTACTGAAAACGTTCTCTGCCTTAACTGAACAGCGTCTTTCTTCACTAATCTCTATAGCACACCTCCTGCTTTAACCAGTTCACGTTCCACGGTATTTTCCCCTTAGGGCCTTTTTCCACTACACAGATGAATCGCAAAATCACAAATCGCTAGTGATTTTTAAATCGCTAGGGTCGCTACTTTATCATAGAAATAAATAGGAAAAAATAATAAAAAAATAAAGAAATAAATATTTATAAAAATAATAATAAACAACTTGGGGGCGATCAGACCCCACCAACAGAGAGGTCTGTTGGTGGAGGGATAAGGGGGGGGGGGGAGGGGGAATCAGTTGTGTGCTGTGTTGTGCGGCCCTGCAGCTTGGCCTTAAAGCTGCAGTGGTCATTTTAGTAAAAATGTGCCTGGTCTTTAGGGGGGTTTACCACTGTGGTCCTCAAGTGGTTAAAAACATCTTGAAAAAAAAAACATCACATAGTCACCGTTGCCTCCAGAAGAGTTCCTGTCTCGGCTGCGTGTGATCTCCTTCCTGCCGAGAAGGGAACTCTTCTGGAGGCAACGGTGACTGTGTGATGGGTTTTTTTTCAAGATGTTTTTAATGTACGCATATATATTTTAAGCAAGAAGATTCTGATTAAATGATTTTACACATGATCAGCCTTTCTATTTTTATGAGGTGTTGTTGAGCCCGTGGGGCAAACGACGTTGAGAGCAGGGCCGGATTTGTACTTTTAACCGCCCAAGGCCAACTATCACCAACCCCCCCCCCCCCCCTCCAAAAAATAAAATAAAATAAAAACACTTTCCCCATTGATAACAGGGATTAGATTGTTAGCTCCCCTGAGTAACGTTACTGACAGTTAAGGTGCGTACACACGCACTACTACAGAGAACGACGGGTCCGTCAGACCCTCCCGCTGGGCGGTCGTTTCCCGACAGTAGTGCATGTGTACAGTCTTTACACACGCACTACTGTCTGGAGAACAACCGCCCAGCGGGAGGGTCTGACGGACCCGTCGTTCTCTGTAGTAGTGCGTGTGTACGCACCTTTAGTGACATGCCAGCACAGATAAGATTATTTGTAAGCTCCTCTGTTGATAGTTAGTGACATGATGGCAGATATTAGATAGTAAGCTCCTCTGTGGATAGCTAGTGACAGTCAGTGAAATGATGGCAGAGATTATAGATTGTAAGCTCCTCTGTGTATAGTTATTGACATAGTGACATGATGGCAGGTGTTAGATTAGATTGTCCTCTATGGAAAGTTAGTGACATGATGGCAAGGATAATTCAATAATTATAAGTAGTAATAGATATGCGTGATCCAAAATAGGCAGCAAAAAAGCTAGATTAACTAAAATAAGAAACCCATACACAGCCACCACCAATATTACCTCAAATAAACACCCGTGCACTGCAGACTACCTAACAAAGCTTTCTGACACAAGCAGAATTCCCTCTGTATGCACCTGTAGGGCCAGACATGTGTCCTGCTGTCAGGGAGCCTCTGAGATTGTGCAGTCCGCACACACCACGGTCATGTTGAGGGCACACACCAGGGTCATCTTCAGAAGTGAGTGAGGAGAAGACTCACACTACCAGCAGCTTCTCAATACATCAAAATAAGTGCCTGACATGCCAGCCACGCAGACACCACATTATTTAGGATGCTACGAACAGCACTATTTAACTCACTGTCAAGCACTTTTATGGACAGTTGGTGAACTTGTTTTGAACGTCTTGCCGGTGCAGCCAATGTGTGAGGGAAATAGAGGGAAAAGCAGTTACTTACAGGATCTGCTAACCACCCGTTGCTCTCTACTCGACTGCACAGCTAATTTCTATTATGGTTTGTGTGGCTGCTGCTTCTTGCTGCTTGAACCTCCCGTACACATACCCTGGCCCGTTCCACGATCTTTCACCGCTAGCTGCCTCCACGTGTGTGACTGTGATGTCACATCCCTCAGCCACCCTATTGGATGCTTGGTTTGCTTGAGAGCGCAGCGATTGGCTGCGCTACTACACAAGCCTGTTTGCAAAATAAACAAGCCAGGCAGCTCTGCTAAAGTTGCTCCGATGCCCTGAGGTATACGGGCCAGAATTCAATATAGGTGAGCTCCTCCAGCCTGTCCACGGCCGCTCACTGCCTATCTGCAAACTAATGCAGGTCGCTGCAGACGGACTAGTGGAAGAGGTGAGCAGTGGACTCAGTGGGAGGGAGAGTGCAGCTGGCAGCATGAATCTATGATAGCGCGGACAGGCGTTTCCGCTTCAGTTGTTACAGTACTCCCTGCACACACTTTTCTGCCACTCAGCCGCCCCTAAACATTGCTGAATTTCTGGCGCCCTAGGCCAGGGCCTCTGGCCTTGCCAGAAATCCGGCCCTGGTTGAGAGATAAACGAATACAAAGAAAACATCTGGTGAGAAGGGAACTTTAGGGTGTGTGTGACCCCTAGTCCCTGGTGGAAGTGTCTTTCTGCACTACCTGTGTGTTTTTAGTGTGTGGCTGCGGGAGCACAAAGGAGTAATAGCAGTATATAGACATCCTGCACTATGAAATTTTTTTGTGTTGTTTTTTTCATTTAAAGGTGTATACATGCACGAAGACTCGATTGTCTAACGATGATTGTAGCCGTTGGACATTGAGTGCTAGTACGGTGGAATACATTGTTTTGTGACCTGAGGAGGTTTTATACTGTAGCGCCCCACCAAAGTACATAATCAGCACTGTGTGTACTGTGGTAAAACTTTAGCGCGGTTTATTAACTCTGTGTTTTATATTTTATTACTGAGTATGTGGTGGACCATTCCCCAGCCTGTGCATCTAAAGCGATCGAATGTGTTCGCTAGGTCAACAGTCCAGGGGCCATAGTGCTGTACAGATGTATCACTAGGCAAAGGCAGAGTGATATATCTGTAGAGCATTGGGGCCCTAAACTTTTGCCCTAGCAATTGCTACTGGCAGCAGCCATTAAAAGTTTATAAACAGGTATAGGTATTGCAGGGGTTAACAATGGATTAATAGGCTAGGCTGGGGTTAAAACTTGACTGGGAATTAAAAAAAAACAAAAACACTTTTTATTTCATTGGGGGTAATTCTGCACTCTGAGCTGTCATTTAGACCACATATTAAACACCTTAACTACCTCCTGTTATTTACATCTCAACAATATTTACAGAATCTGTCCCTTCCTTTCACAGAAGGCAAAGAAAATGCTTGTACATGCTCTAATCATATCCCGTCTTGACTACTGTAACACCCTCCTCTGTGGTCTACCAAAAAGTTGACTGGCCCCTCTCCAGTCCCTACTAAACTCTGCTGCTGTCTCATCCACCTCTCCTCCTGCTCCTCTGAGGCAGTCTCTCTCTGCCAATCTCTCCGTTGGTATACCAATTATCCAAAGCATCCAGTTTAAAGCATACCTGAACTCTTGTTCAGGAGACAAGGAAAACACAGATAAATCCACCCTTTGTGTGATTATAGAGGAACAGCCTGTCTTATTCTCTCATCTACTGACAGCAATTTTAATTTGAGCTGTCAGCTGTCTGCCAACTCTTCTGAATTCTGAGCTAATATGCAAACACAGGTGGTTAACCCTTGATTACGACAAACTCTTCTTCTTCCCTTTGACACGTAGCATTAGCAGGAGTTCACCCACTTCTTGATCGCAACAAACTCTACTTCTTCTTCTCTTTGGTATGTAATGTTGGCAGTTGGTAGGAACACACCTGCTTTTTTATCACAACAAAATCTTCTTCTTCTTTTATTTGACATGTAACGTTGGCAGGAGCTCACCTACTTCTTGATCACAATAAACTCTTCTTTTTCTTCTCTTTGGCATGTAACGTTGGCAGGAGTCCCCGAAAATAAGTTTTTTTTTTAATCATGTGGTAGCAGAATAGATCATGGAGCCTGGTGGTGTCCAGTAAAACCACAGCATTCATTAAATTACATTATGGAAGCAGTAGCAGGAGGAGTTGGTGGCAGCAGAACAGGCTTTGGAACATAGAGGTGGGACCACAGCATTAATTAAATTACATTATGACAGCAGCAGCAGGAGGAGTTAGTGGCAGCAGAACAGGCTTTGGAACATAGAGGTGGGACCACAGCATTAATTAAATTACATTATGACAGCAGCAGCAGGAGGAGTTAGTGGCAGCAGAACAGGCTTTGGAACATAGAGGTGGGACCACAGCATTAATTAAATTACATTATGGAAGCAGTAGCAGGAGGAGTTGGTGGCAGCAGAACAGGCTTTGGAACATAGAGGTGGGACCACAGCATTAATTAAATTACATTATGACAGCAGCAGCAGGAGGAGTTGGAGGTAGCAGAATAGGCTGTAGAACCTGGCGCTTTCTAAATACAATAAATAAATATGAAAAACCAACATACATCTCAGGCATTAGTCTCCCACACGACAGCTCAGCGAATTAATCAAGATCACATATATAATCAAACATCAATCTTTATTGTAATCCAAAAGCTAAAAGGTTATAAGTCCTAAATTCTATCCACAAACCACCCCATATACATACCCCAGTGTTCTCCCCAGGCTCTTTTAGCTGGGTGCTCCACCCGGCTAGTTTTAGTGACCACCTGGCTGTCATCGGCTCATCTTCTCCTCTGCTGTATGCAGAGAAGCGCCGGCCCTGCATTCTGTTATCACGCCCCACGAAGCTACTTTTTCTTGCCCCCCGGGCTACTTTTTCATGCCACCCGGCTGGAAAAAATTTCTGGGGAGAACACCGATACCCCCATAAAAACAAATCATCCCCCCTATTATGGCATAAAGTTCCTCACAAAGCAACTGTCGCCCACAACTGAACTGCCTAGAAATTGTCCAATATATATTGGGCATCCCCAGTAGTATTCATCAACGTTTTCAATTCTCGAAAGAAACGCAGTTGGTATTGTTCAAGATCATAAGAAAAGCTTCTGTTTGATCAATATTAGATGGTTCTATGATACCACTGAACCACGACACATAAAGTTCATCAAACAGCTACACATCTTCTGACATAGGCCCAATCGCCTATGTAAACTCCCCTGACCCTACAAAGGCCAGACTTAAGCTGCATACACACATCAGACTATAGTCTTTGGAAAATAAAAGATCACAGACCAATCTTACCACCCTTCATGTAGTATGAGAGCCATACTCTACACAGTCTTCATGGGGCGAGATGACATTAGAATATGACAATCTTACTTATAGGGAGAGACAGTCCTTAAAAAAGTTATCATCTGCAATTCGTGGAGTGGGGCTATATATATCCGCCGTGTTTAATCAAAGGCTTATCCTTCTATTCAGCTATCAAACAGTATTGCAATTAGCATGCTGGCTAGGCTCTATCTTTTGGCGTCTATATCGATCATATTGGTCTTCAGTTTTTTAACCTCTGTGAGTGTGCTTATTTTTGATTGACATCACCTGCCCATATTTTTAGGCCAGAGTGATATTGCACCTCATTTAAATTTGCTAGAGGTTTTAGAGGAGGTTCCAGTATGGTCAGATGTACACTTATCCATTGATGTTTTTATGTGTGTGGGGGGAGGGGAGGTATTTTCATATGCGGATTCCTGGCCGACATTGCTACTATCATTAGGTGCGATATTGCACAGACATTGTCAGTGGTGCTAATTAGCACAATTTTATGATACTCAATAAAGATTGATATTATCTAATATATATTTTGCAGTTTAATTTTCTGTATTATTAGTGTGCAGCAATATACTGGTTGGTTCTTTGTTGTGTTTTTTTGTCTAGTATTCATATACCAGGGCTTGCACCTAGTGCTTGTTACTGCAATTTTATAGAATTATTCAAACTTTTTTTCTAGTGTTTCCCTTTTAGGGACCCCCTTTTTCAGGGGTAATTGGATTGTTGCTTTGTCGGCTGTGGTTTCTGTTCACAGGTTCCCTTTGGGGGGGGGGGGGGTCGACAGTCCGCGATTTTATTTTTAAAAAAATGACGGATATCGATCATACTATGGCATATATTCCTGTACTCAATATAGTACAAGAGGTTGAACATGCATTTAAATTATGTGAAAATCCAACAGAAAATAGGGCTAATATTGTTACAGGTGAAGTTGATCAGGCAGATACCTTGAGCCAACTGTTTAAGAACTATGAAGATTTGTCGTTAAAAATAGTAAGGCGTAAGTGGAATATAATTTCTATGAAAAAATACATAAAAGTTAAAATTATCCGTCAAAGATTACGGGAACTTATAATACCTGCTGAACATCTTAGAAATGAAAGGTTTCTCCCACAATGGCAGGAGCACTGTATTAATAATGGTGTTTTTGTTATGACAATGATGGTAGAAGAGGAAACAATTCAGTTGATAGAGCTAGAAAAGCTGCAGTTAAAATTACAGAATGAACTTGAGAAATATAAATCATTTGACGAGTTTGCAGTGTATAATGGCAGGATAAAAAAGGCTTTGGATGCAGAAAATGATAACATTAAGGCTAATAAACAGAAAAAATATCAGAGGGATGTCGACGATTTTTCAACAGGCAATGTGTTTGTAGTCTACCAACAAAAATCTCGAGGAAGAAGTCGGTCTAGACGACGCAAAATTAGCTGGGCGTCGTCAGGTGAGTCGCAGGACGAGGGCCCCATCAATGGTCCATCTCCCTATAGCCAAGAGGGAAAATTCAATAGACAGCAGAAAGGTATTTTGAGGAGAACAGAGGGAGTAGCTACACGCCAGAGTACTTTTTTAGAAAGGAACCAGCAAAGAAAATACGAAAGGGGAAAAAGGAAACAAATATGTATAGGTGAGGATACCCAGTATGACCAGAACAAGATTGATGGTAATATAATTAATCTATCAACATTACAATTAAATAAGCACGATATATCCCTACTTAACAAGGGACTAACATTTTGCCCCACAAATACAGTACAACAATTTGAAATCTTCAAAGATGTTCAATTGTTTCTTAGGAAAGTATTGTTAAGAGAAAAATATTTTAAGGATGATCAGCAGGCGAATTACGAGGACACTATGGGACAAACTGATATTGACGGCTTTGATTTGATAGAGGGGATGGAGGATGAGGAGATGGGTTCACTTGAATTACCACTGCATACCCACATGCGTCCCAAATCTGTATATATGCCATCAATCCAACAGAATAAATATATATATCGATTTTTAATGAATGTCTTATGAACGAAATTACATCATGGGGCGAGATGACATTAGAATATGACAATCTTACTTATAGGGAGAGACAGTCCTTAAAAAAGTTACAGAACCAAAAAGATATAATCATTAAACGTAGTAATAAAGGGGGGAATATTGTCCTTTGGCCACGGGAGATGTATCTGGATGAAGCCTTGCGTCAATTAAATTATCGTGAATGTTATGAACGGGTAACGATGAATCCGTTTATCCGGTTAAAAGAAGAGTTAAATCAAAAATTACAATGGGGTTATTTGGATAATTCCCTCACAGAGCGTGAGTATAGAGCATTGTCTGTTGATCAATACGTGATACCTATTTTGTACATGCAACCTAAAATACATAAAAATCCTAAACAACCCCCTGGCCGACCTATAATTGCTGCTATCAATGCACCGACCGAAAAATCAGCACAATATGTTGACCAAAAACTTAAGCCCATGGTTGAACGTTTACCATCCTTTGTGCTTGATACTATGCAACTATTGGAGAAGTTACAAAATGTTGAGGTTCCGGAGGGAGCCTTACTAGTAGGCCTGGATGTAGAATCCTTGTTCACTTCTATTCCAAACCAAGTGGGTTTGAAGGCGGTAGAGAAATACCTCTATAGGTACTATCCCTGTGAAGATGCTCATAATGATTTTGTTGTTCAGTTACTGAGATTCATCTTAAATAACAACTTTGTTTCTTTTGATGGCAAGTACTATAGACAAAGGAGGGGCGTGGCCATGGGGGCGGCGTGCTCTCTGGCTTACGCGTGTCTCCATTTGGGCGCATGGGAGGAGGAGGTCGTCTATGGGGACCCGTGTTTCCGGGAGCAAAAGTTACAGAACCAAAAAGATATAATCATTAAACGTAGTGATAAAAGGGGGGAATATTGTCCTTTGGCCACGGGAGGTGTATCTGGATGAAGCCTTGCGTCAATTAAATGATCGTGAATGTTATGAACAAGTAACAATGAATCCGTTTATCCGGTTAAAAGAAGAGTTAAATCAAAAATTACAATGGGGTTATTTGGATAATGTCCTCACAGAGCGTGAGTATAGAGCATTGTCTGTTGATCAATACGTGATACCTATTTTGTACATGCAACCTAAAATACATAAAAATCCTAAACAACCCCCTGGCCGACCTATAATTGCTGCTATCAATGCACCGACCGAAAAATCAGCACAATATATTGACCAAAAACTTAAGCCCATGGTTGAACGTTTACCATCCTGTGTGCTTGATACTATGCAACTATTGGAGAAGTTACAAAATGTTGAGGTTCCGGAGGAAGCCTTACTAGTAGGCCTGGATGTAGAATCCTTTTTCACTTCTATTCCAAACCAAGTGGGTTTGAAGGCGGTAGAGAAATACCTCTATAGGTACTATCCCTGTGAAGATGCTCATAATGATTTTGTTGTTCAGTTACTGAGATTCATCTTAAATAGCAACTTTTTTTCTTTTGATGGCAAGTACTATAGACAAAGAAGGGGCGTGGCCATGGGGGCGGCGTGCTCTCTGGCTTACGCGTGTCTCCATTTGGGCGCATGGGAGGAGGAGGTCGTCTATGGGGACCCGTGTTTCTGGGAGCAAAAGTTACAGAACCAAAAAGATATAATCATTAAACGTAGTGATAAAAGGGGGGAATATTGTCCTTTGGCCACGGGAGGTGTATCTGGATGAAGCCTTGCGTCAATTAAATTATCGTGAATGTTATGAACGGGTAACAATGAATCCGTTTATCCGGTTAAAAGAAGAGTTAAATCAAAAATTACAATGGGGTTATTTGGATAATGTCCTCACAGAGCGTGAGTATAGAGCATTGTCTGTTGATCAATACGTGATACCTATTTTGTACATGCAACCTCAAATACATAAAAATCCTAAACAACCCCCTGGCCGACCTATAATTGCTGCTATTAATGCACCGACCGAAAAATCAGCACAATATATTGACCAAAAACTTAAGCCCATGGTTGACTGTTTACCATCCTGTGTGCTTGATACTATGCAACTATTGGAGAAGTTACAAAATGTTGAGGTTCCGGAGGGAGCCTTACTAGTAGGCCTGGATGTAGAATCCTTGTTCACTTCTATTCCAAACCAAGTGGGTTTGAAGGCGGTAGAGAAATACCTCTATAGGTACTATCCCTGTGAAGATGCTCATAATGATTTTGTTGTTCAGTTACTGAGATTCATCTTAAATAACAACTTTGTTTCTTTTGATGGCAAGTACTATAGACAAAGAAGGGGCGTGGCCATGGGGGCGGCGTGCTCTCCGGCTTACACGTGTCTCCATTTTGGCGCATGGGAGGAGGAGGTCGTCTATGGGGACCCGTGTTTCCGGGAGCACGCCCCCCTATGGCTCCGCTATGTGGATGACGTGTTTATGCTGTGGACTGGGACACAAACCAGTCTGGAGCAGTTCATAAAATCTTTGAATGTCAATAATTACAATATTTTTTTGACATATAAGATGCATGAACAAATGCTTGAATTCCTCGATGTGATTTTTAAAAAGGAGGGCAATAAATTGAAGACTTCAACATATAGAAAACCGACAGCAGGGAATTTATTGCTTCACTATGACAGTGCCCATCTGCAGTCACAAAAGAGGGCGGTACTAATTGGCCAATTCCTAAGATTACGTAGAAACTGTAGTGACTTAGCCCAATTTAAAATCGAGGCCTATGATCTAAAAGAGAGACTTAGGGCCAGGGGATATCCTTATAAATTATTAAAATCAGCTTTATATCGTGCATTAAGGGCCGATAGAAATACACTCCTGACTAAGAAAAATCGACAAAACGCAAATGACTCTCCGCGACTAATTACGACCTATGGACCACATTGGGGGAGGCTCAAAGATACCCTAAATAGATTTTGGCCCATACTACAAAAGGATAGAAGACTGGCTAAAATCGTGGGACCAAGACCTGTAGTGACTGCGAGACGCAATAAAAATCTAGCTGATTTATTGACGGCTTCAGAATTTAGGACCAATCATAGACAAGATTTTTTTAAACGTAAAAATGGGATGTATAGATGCAATGATTGTTCTATATGCCCACTTGTTGACGTCACAGATAAATTTAAGAACTCAGCAGGGACAAAAGAATATGAGATTAGATATGCAATGACTTGTAAAACTAAAAATGTGATTTATCAAATGACTTGCCCATGTGGCAAATTCTATATAGGGAAAACAAAGAGAGAGATGAGACAGCGTATCCAAGAGCATGTAAGAAATATAGTGGATGCAGGAAACGAGGAAAATGCAGAAAAGGAAAAAAAACCCGTAGCCCTTCATTTCTTAGAGCACCATAATGCTGATCCATCTGTATTAAGGGTTAAGGCAATATATCATCTCAATCCTGGAATAAGAAATATGAACAATGATTTACAATTGTATAAAAAGGAGAGCTATTGGATATATGTCTTGGATACACTAAGTCCAAAAGGACTAAATACAGATTTAAATTTAAAGGTATTTTTGTAGATAGTGTTTTGTGGGCTGTCGGTCTCCCCCAGGGGCACTATGTGTTTTTCCTCCCCTCATACACATGAAGGTGTAGCTGGAATTATGCTTTTAGGTAATAGATAAATAATATGATATAAGGGTTAAGAAAGGTATTGATTACTATGTATATGAATTATTGTTAGAGTAGGCTGCTTGTGAAATAATGAAAATGACCACAAGGGGGTGCAGACAAGCTTATTGCAGCTATTCCAGAGACAATCACACAATTTTTGCGAAAAAAAGCTTTAAAATAATTAATTTGGCCACAAGATGGTGCTATAACGCATTTAAAATTAATTCTGGACAAAATGATGTATGTCTTGCGGAAAACTGAAAAGCCCCAATACGACCACAAGATGGCAAACTACCCTTACGTCATATGTTCCGGCTATAAATATGCATGTATTGCGGATGTACGTGACATTACGTTCTGACGAAGCTCTGGGGGCGGGGCGAAATGCATTAACGCAGGTTACTCATACATCCGGACGCCGAGCCGCCATGCCAGCATGGCTTCTGCATAGCTGAAAACTTGAATGAGTCTGGGCCCAGCGACTATTGACAACAAGTTTCCACCTAATATCAGCATCTTTAAGAAGAACGATAAGTATAGCCACATACAACATGATGACTACCATTATTTGAAAGTAGTGACATTCTGAGTAAATCCTGTTGCGATTGGACGGGATATTAAGATCCTTCTTGATATAAGTATATGATGGTTGCTCTATGTGAAATATTGGTTGCCAGAGGAAATTCTGTTGCGAGTGGACAGAAAAGATTATTGACCTTGGATGTACACCTATTCCATGTATAAAAATGTGGCCGCATAATTACATAGTTACATAGTTACATAGTTATTTTGGTTGAAAAAAGTCATACGTCCATCAAGTTCAACCAGTACAAAGTACAACTCCAGCCTGCTCCCTCACATATCCCTGTTGATCCAGAGGAAGGCGAAAAAACCCTTACAAGGCATGTTCCAATTAGCCCCTAAAGGGAAAAATTCCTTCCCGACTCCAGATGGCAATCAGATAAAATCCCTGGATCAACATCATTAGGCATTACCTAGTAATTGTAGCCATGGATGTCTTTCAACGCAAGGAAAGCATCTAAGCCCCCTTTAAATGCAGGTATAGAGTTTGCCATAACGACTTCCTGTGGCAATGCATTCCACATCTTAATCACTCTTACTGTAAAGAACCCTTTCCTAAATAAATGGTTAAAACGTTTTTCCTCCATGCGCAGATCATGTCCTCTAGTCCTTTGAGAAGGCCTAGGGACAAAAAGCTCATCCGCCAAGGTATTATATTGCCCTCTGATGTATTTATACATGTTAATTAGATCCCCTCTAAGGCGTCTTTTCTCTAGACTAAATAAACCCAGTTTATCTAACCTTTCTCGATAAGTGAGACCTTCCATCCCACGCATCAATTTTGTTGCTCGTCTCTGCACCTGCTCTAAAACTGCAATATCTTTTTTGTAATGTGGTGCCCAGAACTGAATTCCATATTCCAGATGTGGCCTTACTAGAGAGTTAAACAGGGGCAATATTATGCTCGCATCTCGAGTTTTTATTTCCCTTTTAATGCATCCCAAAATTTTGTTAGCTTTAGCTGCAGCTGCTTGGCATTGAGTACGATTATTTAACTTGTTGTCAATGAGTACTCCTAAGTCCTTCTCCAAGTTTGATGTCCCCAACTGTATCCCATTTATTTTGTATGGTGCTAGACCATTAGTACGTCCAAAATGCATGACCTTACATTTGTCAACATTGAATTTCATCTGCCATGTATGTGCCCATATAGCCATCCTATCCAGATCCTGTTGCAATATGACACTATCTTCCTGAGAGTTGATGATTCTGCACAATTTTGTATCATCTGCAAAAATAGCAACATTGCTCACTACTGCATCTACTAGGTCATTAATAAATAAATTGAAGAGCACTGGACCCAGAACAGACCCCTGTGGGACCCCACTGCTAACAGTCTCCCATTTTGAGTACGATCCATTGACCACAACTCTTTGTTTTCTGTCCATTAGCCAGTTCCCTATCCATGAACACAGACTCTTCCCCAGTCCTTGCATCCTCAACTTTTGCACCAGACTTTTGTGGGGAACAGTGTCGAAGGCCTTTGCAAAGTCCAAGTATATCACATCTACAGCATTCCCAATATCCATATTAGCATTCACTACCTCATAAAAGCTGAGCATGTTAGTCAAACAGGACCTGTCTTTAGTAAACCCATGTTGATGCTGAGAAATAAGATTATTTTCTACTATGAAGTCATGTATAGTATCTCTTAGTAACCCCTCAAATAGTTTGCATACAACTGATGTTAAACTTACAGGTCTATAATTTCCTGGATCAGATTTTTTGCCCTTCTTAAATAATGGGAAAACGTGGGCTGTACGCCAATCCACTGGGACTCTGCCAGTTGCAAGAGAGTCACAAAAGATAAAATAAAGGGGTTTATCTATAACTGAACTTAATTCCCTTAGGACCCGAGGATGCATGCCATCCGGGCCAGGTGCCTTGTCTATTTTTAATTTATTTAGTCTTGCCTTCACTTCTTCCTGCGTTAAGTATTTAATATTACAGTTAGAAGATTGAGACTCTTCTGCCTCTGTAGTTTGCAACAGTGCTGTTTCTTTTGTGAAGACAGAAGCAAAGAAAGCATTTAATAACTCTGCCTTACCTTGGTCATCCACCATTGAGTTCCCATCCTCATCCTTTAGGAGTCCTATACAGTCAACCTTTCTTTTTTTAGAGTTAATGTACTTGTAAAACTTTTTTGGGTTAGATTTGATATCCTTAGCGATTTGTTTTTCAGCTTCAATCTTTGCCTGCCTAATTTCTTTTTTACAATTTTTATTGCACTCCTTATAATTGCTTAGTGCAGCCTCGGTCCCCTCCTGCTTTAAGACCTTATAGGCATTCTTTTTCCTCTTCATTTTATCTTTAACCTTTCTATTCATCCATAGAGGCCTTTTTTTATTCCTAGACATTTTGTTTCCATATGGGATATACATACTACAGTATTGATTGAGTATAAGTTTAAAAGCTTGCCATTTCCCTTCAGTGTCTTCCCCTTGTAGTACATTATCCCAGTTCACCAAACTTAGTGCCTGCCTAATTTGAGTGAACTTTGCTTTTCTAAAATTCATTAATTAATAGAGCTGATGATGAACTGTGCAAATCTCTAAGTGGCCGTTTTTCATGAAGATGAGTTCACAGATCGTATGCAGATTGTGCGATACAGCCAATGTCCATTGTTGCTGCTTCTAATTGCTACATTATTATTTTTATTATTATTATTATTTTTTATTTATATAGCGCCAACATCTTCCGTAGCGCTGTACATAGTACAAACAAATAATGGGGAACAAATATACATAAGAAATACAAGACACTGTACAGTCATGACATTGAATAGAATAAATACAGATACATACATAGTTGATATGTAGTTGGTACATATACATATGTTAAAATTACAGCAGTATGAGAAACACTAGGAGGAGGTCCCTGCCCTTGCGAGCTTACAATCTAGAGGGTAGTGGGGAGGAAACAAAGGGGAAGGAAACACCAGGATTAGTGGGTGAGCCAGTGTGCCTTCAGTGCTGCCTATATCTGAGTAATACGTGGTCTTTTTGGATTTTAGTGTCCCAGTCATTCTAGCAATTGTTTTGATGGTACCACTGCAAGCTTTATCATCTGCAATTAGTGGAGTGGGGCTATATATATCCGCAATAACAGTATTGCAATTAGCATGCTGGCTAGGCTCTATCTTTTAGCGTCTATATCGATCGCAGTTGGTATTGTTCAAGATCATAAGAAAAGCTTCTGTTTGATCAATATTAGATGGTTCTATGATACCACTGAACCACGACACATAAAGTTCATCAAACAGCTACACATCTTCTGACATAGGCCCAATCGCCTATGTAAACTCCCCTGACCCTACAAAGACCAGACTTAAGGTGCATACACACATCAGACTATAGTCTTTGGAAAATGAAAGATCACAGACCAATCTTACCACCCTTCATGTAGTATGAGAGCCATACTCTACACAGTCTTCATGGGGCGAGATGACATTAGAATATGACAATCTTACTTATAGGGAGAGACAGTCCTTAAAAAAGTTATCATCTGCAATTAGTGGAGTGGGGCTATATATATCCGCCGTGTTTAATCAAAGGCTTATCCTTCTAATCAGCTATCAAACAGTATTGCAATTAGCATGCTGGCTAGGCTCTATCTTTTGGCGTCTATATCGATCATATTGGTCTTCAGTTTTTTAACCGCTGTGAGTGTGCTTATTTTTGATTGACATCACCTGCCCATATTTTCAGGCCAGAGTGATATTGCACCTCATTTAAATTTGCTAGAGGTTTTAGAGGAGGTTCCAGTATGGTCAGATGTACACTTATCCATTGATGTTTTTATGTGTGTGGGGGGGGAGGTATTTTCATATGCGGATTCCTGGCCGACATTGCTACTATCATTAGGTGCGATATTGCACAGACATTGTCAGTGGTGCTAATTAGCACAATTTTATGATATTCAATAAAGATTGATATTATCTAATATATATTTTGCAGTTTAATTTTCTGTATTATTAGTGTGCAGCAATATACTGGTTGGTTCTTCGTTGTGTTTTTTTGTCTAACTTATTCATACCCCTGAAAGATTTTCTTTTATTGGGAGCATGAATGTGATAATATGGAATTTATAGGATATGCTGAGCTCAGGTGGACAAGGATAATTTCCTAGGCTGGTTAGCATGATATACATATATTTGTGATCAGATTAAAATGAATATTGGATACTGTTGATTAATTTGTTTGATGGTATTTTTATCCACAAGATGACGTTAGGTCGTAGATGCGTGCGTCCCACTAATGCCGCCGGCCGGGGGACGTCTCTCTGCCTCTGTATGCCCGTAATGTGTGGCTGAGGCGTGATGACGCATTCCAGTGGGAGGCACTGGGGGGGCGCAATAGCTGTGGCGCGACTCTATATATTTAAAGTTGGGGGAATAGTATGAAGACATGGCAGCTCTGATGACGCCAAATCTGCGGCGAAACTAGTCAGCAGGCCCTGCCCACTAACAATCAGCACTGCCGGACCTGATACCGCTGAGCCCTTCTACCACACAGTGGAGCTTAGCTTCCTACATGTTACATTAAGGATAAGGATCATCCAGCAATTGACCGCAATGGCACCCAGACTTCTGTTCCACGCAATTGGGTGAGCTTGTTCCATGCTTCTATGGAGATTGCATATGCACAACATTCATTTTGTTCATGCAAACTGTGACATTGATGAGTCTCATTCTTCCAACTGTAATATTAAATACTTAAAGAGGAACTCCAGTGAAAAATATGTAATAAAAAAGTGCTTCATTTTTACAATAATTATGTATAAATGATTTAGTTAGTGTTTGCTCATTGTAAAATCTTTCCTCTCCCCATTTACATTCTGACATTTATTACATGGTGACATTTTTACTGTGGGCAGGTTATGTAGCTGCTCCTAGCTGTTTTGGCCGTTACAGACAGCTGTAAGCAGCTCTTTCCTGTCTGTGAACATTGTTACATTGTGGCAGTTTGCCCAGAGTACCGCGGTACTCACAGCTTGTTGTGGGAGGGGTTTCACCACAATATCAGTCATACAGCGCCCCCTGATGGTCTGTTTGTGAAATGCAATAGATTTCTCATGTAAAAGGGGGTATCAGCTACTAATTGGGATAAAGTTAAAATCTTGATTGGAGTTCCTCTTTAACGCAGGAAGAAGTGAAGGCATGACTAAATAAATTCAAAAGAAGACAAGGCACCTGGCCTGGATGGCATGCATCCTCGGGTCCTAAGGGAATTAAGTTCAGTTATAGATAAACCCCTTTATCTTATCTTTTGTGACTCTCTTTCAACTGGCAGAGTCCCAGTGGATTGGCGTACAGCCCACGTTTTCCCATTATTTAAGAAGGGCAAAAAATCAGATCCAGGAAATTATAGACCTGTAAGCTTAACATCAGTTGTATGCAAACTATTTGAGTTGTTACTAAGAGATACTATACATGACTTCATAGTAGAAAATAATCTTATTTCTCAGCGTCAACATGGGTTTACTAAAGACAGGTCCTGTTTGACTAACATGCTCAGCTTTTATGAGGTAGTGAACGCTAATGTGGATATAGGGAATGCTGTAGATGTGATATACTTGGACTTTGCAAAGGCCTTTGACACTGTTCCACACAAAAGTCTGGTGCAAAAGTTGAGGATGCAAGGACTGTGGAAGATTCTGTGTGCATGGATAGGGAACTGGCTAATAGACAGAAAACAAAGAGTTGTGGTCAAAGGATCATACTCAAAATGGGTGACTGTTAGCAGTGGGGTACCACAGGGGTCTGTACTGGGTCCAGTGCTCTTCAATTTATTTATTAATGACTCAGTAGATGCAGTAGTAAGCAATGTTGCTATTTTTGCAGATGATACAAAATTGTGCAGAATCATCAACTCTCAGGAAGATAGGGACATATTGCAACAGGATCTGGATAGGATGGCTATATGGCAGTGATGATTAACCTTTCAGAGGCCGAGTGCCCAAACTGTGACCTCACATCGACTTATTTATCACCGAGTGCCAATGGGGGGGGGTGCGCGCCGCGCCGAAAATGGGCATGGCCATGACATTGTATGGGCGGAGCTAACGTAATGATGTAACAGCAAGGCATAAGAAAGCAGTGTTTCCGCCATGATGTGGTGAAACAAGGATTCAGCAACAGTTACCCCAGACACCAGAAAATAAACGCAATGTGGGCAACATTTCAGCAGAAAATAAACGCAATGTGGGCTACATTTCGCCAGAAAATAAACGCAATGTGGGCAACATTTCAGCAGAAAATAATGCAATGTGAGCAACATTTCACCAGAAAAAAATGCAGCGGGCCACATTTCACCAGAAAATAAACGCAGTGGGCCGCATTTCACCAGAAAATAAATGCAGTGGGCCACATTTCACCAGAAAATAAACGCATTGGGCCACATTTCACCAGAAAAAAGACGCAGTGGGCCAAATTTCAGCAGAAAATAACGCAATGTGGGAAACATTTCACCAGAAAATAATGTAATGTGAGCAACATTTCAGCAGAAAATAAATGCAGTGGGCCACATTTCACCAGAAAATACATGCAATGTGGGAAACATTTTAGCAGAAAATAAATGCAGTGGACCACATTTCACCAGAAAATACATGCAATGTGGAAAACATTTTAGCAGAAAATAAATGCAGTGGGCCACATTTCACCATAAAGTACATGCAATGTGGGAAACATTTTAGCAGAAAAATAACAGTGGGCCGCATTTCACCTGCAAAAAATGTAATGTACTTACCTGACAGAAGTCTTTTCTCTTGGCCGGGCTCTGGCACGCATCTCCCCCGGACGATCCTCCTGCAGTCTCGCACGCTGACAGAGAGGAGTGCTACGGGAAGATGGTGCCCGAAGCCCTGCTCTGCCTCCCGGGAGACTGCGGGGCTGCGGGCTATGAACTGGCACGGCAGCGTTTAGTAGAAGCTGCGGCCAGTTCATAATCAGTGTTGGCGTGCCAGCAGATTAGGCTAAGCGTGCCGGGTCTGGCACGCGTGCCATAGGTTCGCCAATGCTGCTATATGGGCACATACATGGCAGATAAAATTCAATGCTGAAAAATGTAAAGTCATGGATTTTGGTCGTACCAATGGTCTAGCACCATACAAAATAAATGGGATACAGTTGGGGACATCAAACTTGGAGAAGGACTTAGAAGTACTCATCGACAACAAGTTAAATAATCGTACTCAATGCCAAGCAGCTGCAGCTTCCTCTGGATCAACAGGGATATGTGAGGGAGCAGGCTGGTGTTGTACTTTGTTCTCTGGTTGAACTCGATGGACGTATGTCTTTTTTCAACCCAAATAACTACCGGTATGTAACTATGTAAAATATATTGAGAAATCTGCGGCTGCGATTTGGCCTCTAAAGATCTGGTTGTGCAACCACTACACTTTTTGTGTAAGGACAAACATAAGGATCCATGGCTGCGATTGGGCCTATGTCAGACAATGTGTAGCTGTTTGAGGATCTATATGTGTCGTGTTTCAGCGGTCTCATAGAACCATCTAATATTGCTCAAACAGAAGCTTTTCTTATGATCTTGAACAATACCAACTGTGTTTCTTTAGAGAAGAATTGAAAAAGTTGGGATGAATACTACTGGGGACGCCCAGAATATATTGGACAATTTCTAGGCAGTTCAGCTGTGGGCAAGTTGGTTTGTGAGGAGGAACTTTATGCCATGATAGGGGGAAAGATTTTTTTTTATGGGGGTATGTACAGTGGTGTGAAAAACTATTTGCCCCCTTCCTGATTTCTTATTCTTTTGCATGTTTGTCACACTTAAATGTTTCTGCTCATCAAAAACCGTTAACCATTAGTTAAAGATAACATAATTGAACACAAAATGCAGTTTTAAATGATGGTTTTTATTATTTAGTGAGAGAAAAAACTCAAAACCTACATGGCCCTGTGTGAAAAAGAAATTGCCCCCTGAACCTAATAACTGGTTGGGCCACCCTTAGCAGCAATAACTGCAATCAAGCGTTTGCGATAACTTGCAACAAGTCTTTTACAGCGCTCTGGAGGAATTTTGACCCACTCATCTTTGCAGAATTTTTGTAATTCAGCTTTATTTGAGGGTTTTCTAGCATGAACTGCCTTTTTAAGGTCATGCCACAACATCTCAATAGGATTCAGGTCAGGGCTTTGACTAGGACCCTCCAAAGTCTTAATTTTGTTTTTCTTCAGCCATTCCGAGGTGGATTTGCTGGTGTATTTTGGGTCATTGTCCTGCTGCAGCACCCAAGATCGCTTCAGCTTAAGTTGACGAACAGATGGCCGGACATTCTCCTTCAGGATTTTTTGGTAGACAGTAGAATTCATGGTTCCATCTATCACAGCAAGCCTTCCAGGTCCTGAAGCAGCAAAACAACCACAGACCATCACACTACCACCACCATATTTTATTGTTGGTATGATGTTCTTTTGCTGAAATGCTGTATTACTTCTACGACAGATTTAACAGGACACGCACCTTCCAAAAAGTTCAACTTTTGACTTGGCGGTCCACAAGGTATTTTCCCACAAGTCTTGGCAATCATTGAGATGTTTTTTTTTAGCAAAATTGAGACGAGCCTTAATGTTCTTTTTGCTTAAAAGTGGTTTGCGCCTTGGATATCTTCCATGCAGGCCGTTTTTGCCCAGTCTCTTTCTTATGGTGGAGTCGTGAACACTGACCTTAATTGAGGCAAGTGAGGCCTGCAGTTCTTTAGATGTTGTCCTGGGGTCTCAGCCTCTCGGATGAGTTTTCTCTGCGCTCTTGGGGTAATTTTGTTCGGCCGGCCACTCCTGGGAAGGTTCATCGCTGTTCCATGTGTTTGCCATTTGTGGATAATGGCTCTCACTGTGGTTCGCTGGAGTCCCAAAGCTTTAGAAATGGCTTTATAACCTTTACCAGACTGATAGATTTCAATTACAGTACTTTTGTTCTCATTTGTTCCTGAATGTCTTTGGATCTTGGCATGATGTCTAGCTTTTGAGGTGCTTATGGTCTACTTCTCTGTGTCAGATAGCTCCTATTTAAGTGATTTCTTGATTGAAACAGGTGTGGCAGTAATCAGGCCTGGGGGTGACTACAGAAATTGAACTCAGGTGTAATAAACCACCTTTAAGTTATTTTATAACAAGGGGGGGCAATCACTTTTTCACACAGGGCCATGTAGATTTGGAGTTTTTTTTTCTCACTAAATAATAAAAACCATCATTTAAAACTGCATTTTGTGTTCAATTAGGTTATCTTTGACTAATAGTTAACGGTTTTTGATGAGCAGAAACATTTGACAAGTGTGACAAACATGCAAAAGAATAAGAAATCAGGAAGGGGGCAAATAGTTTTTCACACCACTGTATATGGGGTGGATTGTGGATAGAATTTAGGACTTATAACCTTTTAGCTTTTGGATTACAATAAAGATTGATATTTGATTATATATGTGATCTTGATTAATTCGCTGATCTGTCGTGTGGGGGGCTAATGCCTGAGATGTATGTTGGTTTTTAATAACTCTATGCAGGCATTCCCCTCTACATGACATGTCTATTTTTTAAGGTTTTGTATGTGATTGCTTCCATACTAAGACACCCCACGCCATCTCTATCTAGTTGATTTTCACAAGAAATAAATAATAATAAATAGATCACAGTTTTCAACCCAGGCACCCCCGATGGCAGCGGGTTAGCAAATGTGTGGTGACATATCAGGCAGGCAGACAACTGTGGCAGCAGCAGATTCCAGGCAGCAGTCATGAAGCGGCAGCTGGGCCCTCGTCACAACTCGGGTATCACAGTTTTTAACCCAGACACAGAGGAGACTGCGGCTAACTTTCCCCTGACCCCGTGGTGCGGCACCACCAGCTGCCCTGCTGCTACTGAGCCTGAGTTGTTAAGCTACCCCCCACTTCCACAATAGTGACCCTGTGACAGGTAAAGGACAGGTAGCAGTCCTGTCCAAAGTAGTTACTCGATGAGTCCATTGTGAGATGGACCCTGTCGCCCACAGAGTGATTAAGCGCATGGGACATATTCTCTACTGTGAAGTTATGCAGTGCTCGAATAGCCATCCTGGAAAAGTAGTGGCATATTTGTCCCCTCCTCCACAAGAGTATGGCTGGAGCTGGAAACACATAGCACGGGTCAGCATCCCATTCAGCTTACAGATGCGCCTGTTGGTGGGAGGCAGAACCTTGGTCACAGGAAAGGTCTCGGGGATCATGGGCTGTCATTGAACAACATGGAAAGCTAGGGAGGGGGCTACTCTGCACTGGCTGGTATGACCAGCCTTATTTTGGAGGGAACAGTGGAGGGTTGGCTGCGTTTCCTGCTGGCTGCTGCTGGACGCACAGGAGGATGGGATGGTTTAGCAGACAGGTGGTGCTGCTGCTGCTCTGGCCAGTCAGCTGCTGCCTGCAAACTCCCGTGGTGATTCTTCAAGCGGGAATGGAGGCCTCCAGTTCCCAGCTTTGAAGGCACTTTCTCTCTCCATACCTTGAGGTGGCATAGCTTGATATGGCGATGCAAACATCTGTGGCAGACTGGTCAAAATTCTGCCACATGGGTGTGGTAAACAACCCTTTATGGCTTGAAGGGGGTGCAGTAGTCACTATGATTTGGGAGTGGGTGGTTTAGCAGCGGGTTGTGGCTGCTCGCATCCACGTCCACTGAAGGCCGTACCGCTGGTCAACAGGATGTTCTGCTTCACCCTCTGCTTTCTTTATTCCTCTGCTTTGTCTGAGCTGACTTCAGAGACATTTGAAACAAAAACTGGGTCAACACCCTCATAGCTCACTCCCTCCTCTGACCCCTGTTCCTCTACTGCTGCAACATCACAAACCACTGCACATTGAGACAAACTGCCTGCCACCTCTCTCCCCTTCTTCACATGAGTCATGTGACCAACGTACAATGGGTGGGATGCTGCTGCAGCTGTCATCATCACCACCACCACCTCCTCGAACTGGTGACAGGCCAGACTGAGGAGAATGTGCAGCGAGTGCCTTCTCCTCCTGAAGATCCAGCCTATCAGGCCTCAGGAACACCTGCTGCTGGTAGGAGGAGGACTCATGGCAGGGGACTGTGTATAACTGTCCTGCTGCTGTGACATCAGCTCCACAACAGTCTCGGCAGGCAGACAACTGTGGTAGCAGCAGGTTCCAGGCAGCAGTCATGAAGTGGCAGTTGGGCCCTCGCCACAACCTCAATGGGGCCACGACCCTGGGGAGCGTAAAAGGTCAAAATGCCTTGCACCTCTCTTCTCAGCCTCCTCCACGGTAGCTGAGATCCCACTGGCTGGCAGCAGACTAGCTAGGGAGGTGACAAATCTGCCCCTCCTGCCTCTGCCAGACATTGTAAATTATACAAAAACTTTTTGAAGATTAAACCAATTGTACCGCTAAACTGTTACCTCAACTAATCAAATACACTAAAACTCAATCTATTAGGTCTTCTAAATACTTCTAAAAAAGGGCAAGTAACATACATGAAAAGAAAAGTACTTAAACCAACACATCTAGCACAGAAAAACATTATATGTGGGAAAGAAAAAAAACAAAAAAATGCCCACAAGAGACGAGACAAGTGCTTTAACATCCTGAGCACGAGAAAGCAGAAAAACACAATTGTCAGACTAAGGGCTGGAAATCGCTATAGAGATTTTATGAGCGTTTAGAGAGGTTTTCAAAACGCTAGGGATTTCCCTAAACGCTCAGCTAATGTTAATGGATGGGACAAATTCCACTGGAGCGATTGCGATTACCAAAATCGCAAACGCAGGACATGCAGCATTTTTAGCATTTATCGTTTCTGCAATGTAAAGTATATAAATGCTGGCATAATCTCTTTTCAGAACATACACAGAGCGATTTTGCTAGCGTTTTTTAAATTACTGCACACTGTAAAAAATGTAAAATTAATTGAAAGGACCAATTATAATTAACCCCCTTGGCGTTCTGATTCTTTCCGGATTTTAGGGTCTAAAAGCGGTGCAATTTTTTTGCACCCTTTCAGACCCTAAAACCTGGAAAAAATCATGCTGCCAGGGAGATCTGCAGCAGCCCAGCAATCACTCACCTCCCTCGCTCCAGCGCTGCAGTTAAGCCTACATCCTTCGGGTGGCGCTGCAACTCTAAAGTGAAATTGCCGGCTGTCGTCATGACAGCGATCTCACCAGCAGCAAGCAGAGCCCCGGAGGAGAGGAAGAAGAATGCCAGCCGACGTTGGGAACCCCGGGAGGTATGTAGAAACGCCCCCACTGTGCGCATTGCTCTGCATTCAGCCTCCAGCGGCTACCCCGAGCTGAGGTCGGAATCACCTCTCTTAGCTGCGGTTTTCCACCCCGACTCTAGCTCGGGATAACCGCAAAGGAGGCTAATCGCTACACAATTGCTGGCAAAACGCTTACACTTTTTAAAATTGCTATCAAAATCGTCAGAAAACGCTCATGAAATTGCTTACAAAGCGCTAATTAAAAACGCTAGCGGTTGCGATTAGCGATTTGTAGTGGGTTCCAGGCCTAAAAGTGGACTGCTGGTGACAAAATACAAGGCAACAGCTAAGAGGTAAAACACAAGTACAAGGACAAACTAGGAAGAAAGCACAAACAAGAAATAACACACAGAACCTGCCTATCAAGTGAACACCAATTATACTAGCTAGACTAGACTAATACTAACTACACTAATTACACTATTGCTAGCTAAATTGCTGCTACAAGCTCAAAAACAAAGTAAGTCCGTGACCCCTAACTGCAGCTAAACCTAGGAAAATGCTTTGTAAAGTAAACTAATGCTAGTCACTAGTACACTAAACTCTCTAACTGACTCAGAAAAACAATGACTATATCTACATAAACTGTAGAAGTCAAACAAGTGGTGACTAGTACTACTACTGCTACTACTAGTACTATCTGTCTAAAATAATAGCACAATTTACAGACTATTAACTAAGCTGACAGTCATAAACTAAGTCCCGTCCATATCCCTGGACCCTAACTACTACTAGTTCTGCTAAATGTATGAAATCCCTGTCTCTAAACTACCGACACACATAGTCCCGGGCAGCACATGAGGCAGGGTGAGGCAGGTTCTTTAGGCGGCGGAAGTAGGGGAGCGGAGCACGCCTGGCCATGGGGCCGCCGGTACGTGAACAACGCGCTCCCCGCTATAAAATTTTTCCGTGAGTTGTCCAGAGAAAAGGTGAATTTTCTTGACGTGTCGATTAAGCACAAAGAAGGTCGGTTTGTTACCCAGTTTCGAAAACCCACTGACCATAACAATTTGTTGCGCTCGGACAACTACCACACAAGTCATGTAGTTAAAGCCATTCCGAGGGGGCAGTTCCTCAGAGCTAGACGTATCTGTACTGAGGATCATGCATATGAAGAGACCAGCAAGCAATTGAAAAGCAGATTTGTACAAAAGGGGTACAGTGCCCGTAGAATTGAGAATATTAGACAGGAGGTGGGTTCCACAGATAGGTCCAGCCTGCTAGTCAGGAGAGAGATGACAGAAAGACCCAAGGTAACACCTTTGGTGATATGATTAGGTAAAAATACCCACATGATCAAGGGGGTGGTTCATAAATTTTGGCCACTGTTGAGTGCTGACAAAGAACTGGGGCCCATTGTTTCAAGATGAGCCCATGTTTTCTATTAGAAGAGGTAGAACTGTACAGGATAGGGTCTGACATATAGATACATCCCCCCCAGAAAGGAGACATCAGTACGGGCAAGACAGGAACTGTACCTTGTAAAGTCCGCAGTGTTTCGGCGGCGTCAGGGCGCCGAGACCCGGGCTGCAGTCGGAACCTCCAGGTTTTGGCGAACCGCTGACATCACTGGAGCTCAGGACGGCGCTCAGCTCCTATTGGATAGGCAGAGGATGCGTTCTCAATACGCACTCCGCCGATGTAAACAGTAACCACGTGTGTATGTTGCGTGTCAGCTGTTCAGCTGACATGCTGTTTTCAATATTGGTTGTTTTCAATTCTGTTTGTTTCTGATTGGTTAGTCCTTGTATTTAAGCATGGTGAGCGCCCACAGTTATCGCCCGTGATAGCATTAAGCTTTGGCTTGTTGCTGGGTATGCGCTCTCTTCCTGATTGATTCCTGTTGCTGATTACTACGATGTATCCTGACTTTGATAACCTCTGATTGATTCCTGTTGCTGACTCCTGCTTTGTATCCTGACCACGCTAACCTGTTTGATTCCTGCTGCCGACTCCTGCTTTGTATCCTGATCACGCTACCTCTGATTGATTCCCTGTGGCTGACTACTGCCTGATAACTGGATTACGCTTCAACGCTGCCTGGACCGACTTTGGCTTTCCTCGACTACAATATCTCTAGAAAGTATATCTGGACTGCTCTGTTATCCTGGGACTCTGTCTCTACAGTCACCTGGTTCATTCATCTGAACTGCATCATCTTCTAGGCCACAGGTGACTATATATAGAGATACTTGTGTATACTGTGCCCATTGCATTTCTAGTTTACAGGTTCTGTCGGTGGATTACTATCTGTCAGTCTGTATGCTACATCTACCTGCAGGGTGTACTGTAGTATTGTGATAGGTAAGAGTTCTCGCAGGTGTTATGGGCTGGGCTATAGGTCAGTCATATGGGCATACAGCCTGACCTATAGTTATTGACCAGACAAGCCTGACATACCTTGCTTAAATTGTAATGTGTGCAATGCTATAATCAAGGGAGATACCACCTGCCACCCTCACACAGGTCAAAAGATTAAAATCAAGGGAAGCCATTATTGCTCCACAGCAGAGGTTGTATACGGACTTAAATGTCCATGTGGTCTAATGTATATAGGGGAGACCACATAACCGATGCAGACACGCATACCAGAAAATAAAAGGGCCATTTCAAAGCACGCTGAGGGGGGAAATAATTACGATACATCAGTTGCTAGGCACTTTAAAGATGCAGGACATAATTCCGCTCAACTAAGATGGTGTGTATTGAAGGCTGTTAGTCCTCCTAAAAGTGGTGGTAATTTTGAGAAATTGTTGAAACAAAAAGAAGCTAAGTGGATATATTCAATGAACACAACGTCCATTGAATATATCCACTTAGCTTCTTTTTGTTTCAATCTCCTAGAGGAATAAATGAGAGGTTACCTCTCAAACATTTTTTGTAATTGAATGCAATTTTATCTGTACTGTATTTTAACCACGTTTTCTCTACAGGTCGTTTTGTGGCAGTCCGTGCTGGAAGTGCCCAGAATCACAGCCAGTTATTTGATGTTATTATATTGGTAGCCCGCGAGGAGTGCCAAAAGACCGTTACATTACTATGGACTGTGCAGCACATTCACTATGTTGAGGACATGGGCTTTTAGGGTTAATTGGTATGTGGGTGGAGTATGTGGTTGCTCAGGTGGGGCACCTATGAGTGTATATATACCTGTGTAAATTCGTTTTGTTGCTGTTTAACGTCTGATGAAGGAATTTATCTGTAACATGTAGTGTACTTAATCGGCAATACACAGCAAGATATTTGCAGCCAGTGGTGTGCCGTCTCGTTTTCTTCATTAGACTTCTCCCTGTTAGGCTGGTGCACACTTGTCAGTGCGTTTTTAGTGTGTTGTTTGTGCGTTTGCATTTTGCTTTTTTCCGCACATGCATTTTTCTTACGCTTTGCGTGCGTTTTTATGCTTTTGCGGTTCGCATATACATAACGCATATGTGTTTTGCAAGCATTTTTCTATTGCGTTTTATGCAAATCACTAGGAAGACAACAGGAAGCGGAAATACACCAGAAATCTTTTTTTTTTTTAAAACGCATGAAAAATGCATACAAAACAAATTATATTACGTCACCATTTTGAAAAATATGCAACAAAACCAGCGTTTTTAAAAACGCATATTATACGACGCATATAAAACTCATATGCGTTTTTTATATGCGTTTTTTGATGCGGCCCATTGACTAACATTGTAGGAAAAATCGCTGCGTTTTCCGCAGTGACAACAGATCAACTGACCACTCCCAGGCTTCCAGCACCCCAAAACCAGCGGAAGCCGCAGTGTATGTGAGCAAGTCTCTCTTTCTTCTGTTCCTGACAGTATCTCTCACATGCAACATGCCAGCACATTACCAGCAAGTCACTTGATAGGAATCGCCAGCTGGAGGGAGAAAGATGCTCACAGACACTGCGGCTGACGGAGGGTTTATGAAGATTTAGTGCTTGTGACTGGGAGAGGTGAGTGAATCTGCAGTGGGAACTATAGCCCTGGCAAGCACCCCCCTCCCCTGCCGCCACCTCCCCACTACAGAGGCTAGACAAGCCTCGATAGCTAGTGCAAGCGTCAAACCCTGAGAACCCTCAGGAGAAGATGGGCTAGTCCAAAATCTGTCTGTAATGTCAGATTTCTACTACTTACTGTAAGTGACAGCAACATAGGAGAAAAGTAATTTGTGGCCCATTTTACTCTGGAAGAAAAATACTTCTTATTTGTGTATGTTTACCTGTATTTTACATTTTAAGATTTTCGTGACAGTGGTCCTTTAATTTTCATTTTTGTGACCCTCTGGGGTCATGACGCTGGAAGCACTGCTCTGTGTGTCTCACGCAGAGCAGCGTGCAGGGAGGTGGTGGAGCAGTGTGTGTGTGGGGGGGGGAGGGGGGCAGGGAGAGACAGAGCTGCTCAGTGGTAGCTGGAGAAGGGAATTAGGAACACCCCCGGTGGGCTTCCCTAGCAGTTCTTCTCCTCCACCTACACCTCGAGATTGGCAGCAAGCTGAATGTCGGCAATTTTGGGGGGTTACAGCACGGCACAGGCGGGGCAGAGAGAGGCGCATAAGGGACACAGAGGCATGTCATGGACCAGGGAACATGCCTCTGTGACCCATCTGCATGTGTCACAGCTCTGTGGAATGTTTGTTAACTGAGAGTTCCAAAGCCAGTACAAATAATACCTGGCCTCCCAGAATGCTCAGGGGGCAGAATACCGCATAGCTTAACAGCCTAGGTTACGCATCACTGGGTGGGCAGGGCTACATACAAATACACAGCAATATATACTGTAGATATTGGAAGTGTGATGCTGAAACCAGGAAAATTTACTTAAAAGTGGGTATCCGGATACCCTGGTTTCCCTCAGTAATTTGTCTCTTCGTTTTCTGTAACAGTAAGATGCTTCCACTGTAATATGTGCCATTTTCCTAGCCAGAATGCTTTCCTGCAGTATTTTGTTCTTCCTCTCTTGCTAGAGTGGTGAGATTTCCCTGCTGTAATTGTCTTCCCTCCCCTACCTTAATGGTAAGATTTCACTAAATTAATTTGAGTCCGCACCCCTCCCATAATGGTGGGATTAGCCACAGTAATTTGTATCTCCTACTTTGCTGCATTGTTGTCAGTTCCCTGCAGTAACAATAACATGGACAGTCTCTTCCCCAAGGTGGCAGTCTTGCGTGCAGAAATGTGCTAATCCGTCCAGCACAAACAGCAATGCCTAACTCCCCTGGAAGCATGATTATTTCCAGATTTTAGGGTCTTTTTAACCCCTTCCCAACCACCTAACGCCGATAGGTGTCGGGAAGGTGGCAGTCCTGGGGCTGGGTTTTACAGGGGATCATGCGCGCCAATGTGCGCACATCCTCGCTGAGTGATGGAGCAGAGCCCCGTGATAAGCATGCCAAGCCGTGATCGTGGCTTGCAGGCTGCTAACTGAAAAAAAATGAGAAGAAAAAAAATGGTATGTTTACATTTGTACAGCGCTGCGATCTAGCACAGCGCTGTGCAGGGGACTATCAGCTGTCCCTCCAAGCGGTTTTCTTTGAAATCCCTCTCATATGCTGATGAGAGGTGGGGAAGTCATCCAATCACTGCCTGGGGACAATTTAGGGGGGGAGGGAGAGTTAACTAAATATATATATATTTATTTATATATATATATATTATTTTTTAAGGCTCTTTTTTAAAAAAAACAAAAAAACAAAAAACTAATGATTGCTGCAGCGATCAGAGCCCACTAACAGAAAGCTCTGTGGGAGGGCAGAAAAGGGGGGGGGGGGAGAATCATGTGTGTGCTTAGTGTTATGGCTCCACAGCAAGCTTTTAAAGCTGTAGAGCACTGAATTGTAAAAAATCACATGGTCACTAGTAAGCCTAAAGAGAGTCTGAAGCCTCAAAAAAACCCTGTTTTTACTTTACAGTCCTCTTTAGCATTAATGCCCTAGCTGAAATGCCGCATCCCTGTGGCTGAACACTCAATTAATACCCCCAAAATCCCAGGTCGTGGATTTTGCTGCCCGGGGGAAACAGAGCTTTGCGCAGTAGCTCTGCCTCTGTATGCGTCAATCTGCACTGATCGACACCTCTCCCCGCCCCTCTCAGTGAAAGAAGGCTAAGAGGGGCGGTAGGAGGTGGAGATCCACACAGATTGACGCAAGTAAAGGCAGAGCTACTGCACAAAGCTCTGCCTCTACAGGGAAGGAGCCACAACATTTTCCTGGGGATTTGGGGGGTATTAATTGAGTGATCAGCCGCAGGGATGCGTTTCAGCTAGGGCATTAATGCTAAAGAGGACTGTAAAGTAAAAACAGGTTTTTTTTGGGAGGCCTCAGACTCTCTTAAGTGGTCTAAGAACTAGAACATAACAAAAAAGTTATGTAAACAGCTAGTACTGTAAGCAAGGCAGTTGTAAAACTCACCTGTTTTAATGCCCCACAGGGCCACTACCGATTCTGGTGATAGACCAAGTATCACTCTAGGAAGCTAGGTCTATCGTCTATTGCACACAATCCGGCACAGGTGAAGTAGGCCATACCTCAGTATGACCCCTAACAGTGGCAGGGGGTATTAAAATACTGTAGGTGAATGTATGCAGCTGATACGTATGGTGCTGCCTATCTGTTCCTAAAGCCCCCTTTCTTTTTATAATATTTTTAATTCAGGTCTACTCTAAGTTATCCCAAATGACACAAATTACAGGAGAATTAAACGTGGAACAGGCAAGGGCAATGAAGAGGATATAATTGGATTGGCAGCTTTACAACGTTTATTCTCCTTTACATAATCTCTGTATTGTCATCATAATCCACACACTGCCTTACCCCAGCCTCACTCCATAGCTGCAAATTATAAATGGCACATATGCCATGCAATGTAAGAACAAAATATAGAGATCCTAAAATATTGTGTTTCAAAAATTTTATTGATTTTTTCTTTTTTTCAAGGACATAAAAGTTAACACAACATGAGGTATAAACAGAATCATCATAACAGAGAGACAATTTGGTAACATTGCACAAAAACACAACTGTCTGCAAATGAGAGTGAGCTGAACTAAATAAACAGAACAGGTAGTAATTATTTATCAGCCCAAGCTGGTAGTAGGTATGAGAGTCCGGAGTTCACACTTGTATGGAGAACCTAAATTTTTTTTTTTTTACCAAAAACACGTTTATTGGCTTATTTTCAAAGGTCACAGTGAACAAACAATGTAATACATCAGCATTGCATACAAAAGGCGATTATTCTACACAGCATAAGAGAAAAGGTGCAGATAAGATGTAGAATGTACAATACAGCTAGTAGGAACAGACATAGGTACATGAATGTTTGATAACACAGTACTTTAGTGGTGTATCGTGTGAGAACCTAAAATATTTATAAAACAACTTATTGACTTGTAAGAGTTTGTCAAATGTAAAAGATCATAATAATGTAAACGTGTAATAAGGAAGCACTGCCAATAGACATAGAAAGATGTTTATAAGAAAATTGGTCAACTGTGAAATTAATTTTTGATTGATTGATTTTGATTGATTGATTTTTGCTATAAAGTTAAAGACTTAAAAAAATACCTGATTTGACATGTATTATGGGGCCCAATGTATGAAGCAACAGTAAATTTGTTGTGATTTACCACATGTTACCAACACTCGTTGCACTAATAGGGTAATGTGCGCTGCCCGTTTGCCTTTAGTACCGGGAAAAAAATTGCAGTGCGCTGCATACATCAGGCCCATAATAAGATACATGGTACACAGGTACAAATAGCATTAGTCCTACTAAGAAATTTTTGATTTCCCTTTCTAGTTCCCTGGAGCGCAAGTTTGAAATAAATTGTTGTTATCCAATCAAATAGAACAATTGTTTCAATTTAAATGATCAATTTTCTAAGTAATCAAAAAGAAAAAGTTTTCAATCAAGAAGAAAGAATAGATTTTTCCATTTATTTCAATAAACATCTGATTGGATGTGTTTGAAAAATCAGATTTTATTCAATAATTTTTTATATTGGTTGTGATTGTGATTTGCCAAACAAATGCATTATTACAAATGCATTGAAACACATGCAGTGAAAAAGGCCCTGAGCAATATTAAATGATCCTAGTAACTTGAGGGGGGCAAAAAAGGCACAGGGGGGCATGAGGTGACACAGAGGAGGAAAAAAGGACTCAGACATGAGGTGAAAGAGAGGAGGACAAAATACACTCATTTGTGTATTTTATCTTACATAAAATATTGTAATATTTTGCATTCCAGAAGTTTTGAAAGTGAAAAACATCATGATGATAAAATTGAGGACATTTATAATTAATAATTATGAAACCATTAACCTGTTAGTTGCAGTGTTCTCCCCAGGCTCTTTTAGCCAGGTGCTCCACCCCTGGCCACACCCCCTTTGTTCCCCCCAGATAGAACTGTCCACCTGGGGGCCCTAGAGCTGGCTGGTGGGCCCCCTGGTCTCCCCCCAAGCTATTAGTACTGCCCCGAGCCCCTTCAGAGTAGTCGCAGCAGTGGAGCAAACTCACCTGGCCAGACAGGTAAGTTTGCTCTGCTGCTGCGAGTAGTTACATAGTTACATAGTTATTTTGGTTGAAAAAAAGACATACGTCCATCGAGTTCAACCAGTACAAAGTACAACTCCAGCCTGCTCCCTCACATATCCCTGTTGATCCAGAAGAAGGCGAGTACTCAGTGGGGGCCCTGGGGAAGTGCTAATAATTGAGAGGAGACATGGGCATTTGTCAGTCCACTCTGAGAACCCCAGGGGGACACCTGTATTTTGGGGGAACAAAGGGGGTGCGGTGGTCCATAGCTGAAATCTATTAAAAATCAGAAGTGTGTAGCAAGAATAGATCATTCACTGTTAAGATTTTAATCTGATAGGGATCTCTCTTTTGGTCAATCGGGTGCTTAGCTCAGGGGTGATACAGTAAGGGCTCCGGCGATTTTGGAGCGATCGCCATTAGCATATATAGAAACGCTAATCGCGATCGCTCCACAAACGAGAATTTGTACAGTGATTTTTCCACGTTAAATCGTGGAAAAATCACCTGCAGAAAATGCTAATGCAAATCGCTAGTGGTATGCAATTTTAGGGTGAACGAGGCCTAAAGGTTCATTAGTTGCCAATGAAAGCCAATCTACAATGACCAGATATTTCTGGGCCCAACCTAGTGAGGTCTCATCAGTGCAGTGCGCAAAGTAGCCATGACATCAGCTAAATGTAATGTAACGGTGTAACAGTGAGGCAGTGGGCCAGAGTTTCCTCCCAAAACAGTTAGGCAAAGTGACCCTAATGGTGCCCACACATGTTACAATTAAAACGTTCTATTTTCCCATTTATTTGACCAAAACGATTGAATCAAATTAAAAGTTCAAGTAAAAAATAATCTCGTTTTTTTAAATAAATATCCGATCAGACATATTGGAAAAATCTTTATATTCGATCTAATGGGATAATCGAACGAAATTATCGAATCAAAAAAATTGAACCATGTATAGGCACCATAAGGGTAATAAGAAAACGTTCCCCAAACACATAAAAAAGCAAGATTTCCAGCATGATGAAGATAAATCTGCAGAAACTGTGTGTTGCTATTTATTAACCCACTTGGCGGTATTCCCGAGTTAAGCTCGGACTGAGTGTCAGAGCGGTAAACCCCAGCTCAGCTCGGCTGCCTAAAACCACCACGTGCGCTGTGTTCCTGGGTCCTGGCCAGCGGTACCCACGCTTCTCCTTCCCCCCAACCCCTTCCCCCCCCCCGCCCCTCCGCTGCCGGGATCCCCGTTTCCCTCTGCTTCTCTTCCGGGGACCTGGCAGCCAATCGGGTTTGTGGAGCGGGTGTGTGGGTTGGTGAGGTGTGACGTCGGGGGGGCGGCGTGGGGTCAAGGGGGAGGTGAGGGAATAAAAGAATTGGTTGGCCCAAATTAGCATTGTATTGGATACAAGGGGATTTGTATCCAATGCAATGTTGCCATTTGGTTCCTGACTGCCTATGAGCTACTGTAAGTGCTGTGTGATCTGCTAACTTTTTCTCTCTGCCTTTTGCCTGGACTTTGATTGATTTACTGTTGCCGATTTTTGCCTGGATTTTGACTACTCTCTGCCTGCTGCCTGTACCGACCTCTGCCTGGATTTGACAAATCTCTGCCTGCCGTTTGCACCGACCTCTGCCTGCCTGTCATTTGCTATGGCTTCAGCCTCCAGAAGGCATCTCACTGCGGAAGCGCTGGTGGAGGTTGAGGACAGGGATCTGCAGTCACTGGCGGACTCGAGTGACAGCAACGCACCTGGAGATCTGTCATCTGACCAAGGTAGCAACAGCGACAGAGACTCCATCACCACCGAAGTCAGTGATGTCCGAGTTTGGTGCCCCATAGACCTTACTCAGGCACCGCCACTGCCCCCACGTTTCCCTTTTACTGGGGAACTTGGCCTGAAGATAGAGTGCGAGCACAACCCCCTGGCCTACCTGCAGCTCTTCTTCATGGATGTGGTTATTGAAAAAATATTGGAGGAGACTAACCACTATGCCACCCAACAACTGCCTGCTCCACAAGGGCGCTTTTCCAGGAGCAGGACATGGGAGCCGGTCACTAAACAGGACATTTGGCTGTTTTTGGGCCTAATTGTTTTGCAGGGAGTGGTGGGGAAGCCCCTTCAGAAATGGTATTGGACCACCAATACGATTATCGCAACCCCTTTCTTCGGAACAGTGATGTCTGAATATCGGTTTAGCCTGATAATGAAGTTTTTGCACTTCACCAACAATGACACCTTTGAGGAGTCCGCTGTTACGCTTGGTGGTATATTCTCCACAGTCAGCAGGTGGTGTATATCCTGACGTGAAGGAGGTACACACGCTAGCACAAGGAACCAGGATATCCCCAGTTTAGTGGAGGAGAGGACTGACTCCAACAGGAGATGTAGTGCACAGAGCAGGCGTAGATCCGAACAGCCACAAACAATCCTTCCACTATAGTGGCTCAGCGCAAGGTAGTGCTGAGTGCATAAACCAGACCTCAGAAGATCAGGACAGGTAACAGAATGAACGCTTGCTTAACTAGTCACTGCTTAAGTGACAGCAAGCGTTCATAACAAGACAGACTGGAATGAGGCAGCCAATGTGATTGCAGCGGTGGCGTGCCTCACAAGGACAGGACAGAATAGTCAGGAAATAGAGTCAAAGAAGGCAGACGTAGTATTATTATTATTTATTGTATTTATAAAGCGCCAACATATTGCAGTACATACAAATATACAATAGGTATGATTTCCTAGCGTATTACGATTACAGCTATCAATGAACTACAAACGACTAACTGACATAAGTATATATCGGCGATAAACAGATATATGACATAAGCAAGGAACACTAAGAACTGGAGCAGGACTAGGAAGGATTCGCTACTTCTACGCAGAAGCGAGCGCAATCCATGCAAGGCAACAGGAACAGGACTGACTAGCTAAGCACGGGTGATCACGATACGCGCAACCTACCAAAACGTGCTGAAAGCTGACTGACTGAACACAGGATATAAACAGTTTGTGTACGTATATATCAGCGACACTGATGTATTAACGTAACACGAATACAAGGAAAATAACAAACACGTTAGTATGCGTATATATTGGCGATGAAACGATATATGATGCAAGACTAGCAAGTAACAAATGCTGAATAAACAGAATAGGACTTAGAAGGACTCATTGACCCCTTCGCAGGAGTCAGTGCAGTCCACACGAGATCTAGGAGCGAGGGGGGCCAGAACAGAGTAACAGACTGATCTGAAACTATGATAGCCCGAGGAGCCCTGCAGGAAGCAGATCTTTATACTGAGGTCATCCAATGGGAGCAGACATGCAGATTCCCACACAGGTGAATGGTAATTATTCAATCCTGAGCTGGCCAGAACTGCAGAGCCACTACAGATGGAATCAGCAACTAGTTTGAGTGCAACCCAAACTATGCAAGCAAATGCATGTAATGACATCAAAAACTGCTTGTCTTCAGTAAAACTGCAGCCTGCAGTACATGCTGCAGACATGATCATAACATCCGCCCACCCTGCACCAAAACTAAAAAAAATCTGGGAAGCGTATCAGATGGTATCAGACACACATGTAGGAGGTGGCCATAGAAAAAGATTTTCACCAAGAACTTTCTTTAAGTATGGTAAGAGTTACTGCTCTCACCTTGTAAGTAGACTCGTGAGACAAAAAAAAAATGTATTATGCACTTGGACTAATCTAGGTGGGGAGAAAGGTTAAACTAGATGAAGAGGAAGGTGACACTGAATGGGGAGGAGGGTGACACTGCCCATGCAATGCATGTCGCCCCTCTAATTGAGTCTTTACTGCATGACCCTGGGCTGATGTATAATACGACAACACCTGAGTTTCCCAGCACTCAACTCCAGGATAGATCACTTGCATTCCCCAACAGAGCGCCAAACAAAAAGCAAAAGAGGTGGTTCTGTGTGTGTGTAGCATGCAGCCACTTCCTCATCACCCTGGTCTGTTTTCCCGTCTCCCGGTAACGTTACCTCTGCATTGTACGTGCACCGCTCAGCTCTCTGTACAAGCTTCCCGCATCCCCTGTTCTTACACGTACCGACGCAATGATGTCACATGTCCCGCACTGCGCACGTGCCTGGCTTCCCAACTGTGAAGTGAGAGAGCACTGCGCATGCTGTATGCGACTCTGGCTGGGCAGACTTGGGAGGTGTATCGGAGGGTGTATGAGGTGGGGAATGCGGCCATTCAGAGTCCGGGACAGGGGAACCCAAATCCGGGATGTATCCTGATTAAAGTGGGATGTCTGGTCATGGTAAAACATCTCAAACAGAACTCAAAATTATTAAAGGAAACGAAAGATGGTGACCACCAGAGAGACATGTAGAGAACACACTTCTTCTTGCGCAGACTGGCCGCAACTGGAGGAAGTTACAGGACCTGGTAGCGGAGCTGCTGACAGCGGAGGACAGCAGCGTGGGAGCGATCCGTGCGCATGAGGCTGGAGGAAGCCCCAGGTATGCATAAAACCTTTTTTTCATCTCTGGGTACACTTTAAACAAAGCATACAGCGCAACTGATGCGGCTGCCATGAAAGAAAGTTAACTACAGTTATAGCTGGCTGGCATGCTTCAAGTCTTCCTTGCTAGCTAGCTACTTCTGTGTGAACAAGTCACAGTCTATCAATAAAGTTATTTATTTCCTGTTGCTCTGCCCCCTGCTCTCCTCATTCCGACTGTTTCCCCCGTTACGATTTAATAGCCACCCCTGAAGCTACATCCTGGTTGGTGAGCAGTGCACAGGCACTGCCTGGCGACACGTGTCCTTGATCGTGCGCCTGTGGCCAGGAGTGCTCTGCCCATGCGCACTACAAATTTGTGACATCATGCACATGCACTCCTGGCCGCGCGATCAAGGACACGCATTGCTGGGAACTGTGCACTGATCACCAACCCTCCCGACTAGGAAGCAGCTTCAGGGTACTATTAAAACGTAACGGAGGGGCATGGATGACAATGAGGGGACCGGTCGGCATGAGGAGAGCATCCTACACGTGCCTGCTCCCCCCATTTTTAAATTGTCAAGAGCGCTAAGGTGTCCTTTAAAGGAACACGTAAGCCATACAAAAAAAAAAAAAAAAAAGAGTTTTACTCACCTGCGGCTTCTACCAGCCCCCAGCAGCCATCCTGTGCCCTCGCAATCTCGATGGGATCCTCCTGTCACCGCCACCAGCTACTTCTGTTTTCGGTGACAGGCCCAGTCACGCGTCTGCTTCTACGCGTTCCTGTCCGCAATAGTGCCCTTCATACTACTATTGCGGACTGGAAAGTGTAAAAGCAGACGCGTGGCCAGGCCTGTTGGACCTATCGCCGAAAGTGAATGTAGCGGGGACAGGAGGATCAGATCGAGACTGTGAGAGCACAGGATGGCTGCATAAAGGGTGATATAGCGGCTGGGAACGCGGAAAATCAGCCACGTTCCCAGCCTGTCGCCGGCTGTCGCCGAACCCGGAAGTAGCCGCTGGCGGGGACAGGACGATCGGAGCGGGGCTGCGAGGGCACCATCCAGCTTCGGGGGGCTGAGGGATGCCCCGGGTGAGTAAATATCATTTTTTATTTTAGACTTAAGTATTCCTTTAGGCATCCCTTTAGGAAATTTATGGAACTATTTCACTTTCACACATTAGAGGATGATAGAAAACTCTACATTCTACTTGGAGAAGAGGAATCCACAGTGATAATCGCTGCACACTAGTTCACAGCATGTCACAGACTGAGATGAGCATAAGGGCCCGTTCACACTTACAATCGCAGAACGTCAGCGATTACCGCCGGCGTTTTGCGGGAGTGATTTTCCCGCGATTAGCGTGGAAAAATCACTGGACACTGCGGCGGTTTTGGAGCGATCGCGATTAGCATGCTTTGCACGCTAATCACGATTGCTAATCGCGGAACGCTCGGCGCCGGCAAACCGCTGCATGCAGCACGGTTGCGGTTATTGCTAACCGCAACCGCGGGAGTGAGAACACTAGCACTCGCTACATTGGGTAGCGGTTCTTGCAGAACCGCTAGCGGTTTGCCGTGAGCGGGAATCGCGCGATTCCCGCTCAGGTGAGAACGGGCCCTATAGGAACTGAACTGCTAGCCCACTGTCCCCCCTACCCCACGCTTTGGCAATGCCTGTACGAATCTTTGTCATGCCAATATAGCTATCTTTGATTTATTTCCGTGTCAGTGTGGTCCATAGGTGAAGAAAAGAAGCTCCCTGCAGCAACGCTCTACTACCAGTGTTGCCAACTCATCCCTTTAATTACTGACACATATGAATTATACAGGTTTTGTGGCCAGGTAGATGCAGTTAAGGCACTCATTATGAGCAAATAGCCCCAGAACCTGTATAACTTAATGTGTCAGTAATTAAAGGGATGAGTTGGCAACACTGTCTACTACTGAGATAAAAACAGACACAAAAACACACATTACACTCCTGCCTCCTTCCATCTCCTGTCACCTTAGCTCAGCTTGTAGTGATCCCAGACTCCCCCCCCCCCCCCCCCCATTGTTCTCTCCGACAGACACAGGATGGAGTTAGCATGGTCAGTGACTTGTTATGTTACTTGATCTAAAAGAGGGTGCAATGTGAATATTGAAACGTTGAACTTGCAACAGATGGCAGCAGAGCTCTGCAGTCCAGCCAGGCGAAGTTCAAGAAGTGTGTCTCGCGCGGCTGCCGTAGTTGGTGCAGCTGTGAGGAGAGAGCCGGTGTGTCATCGCCTGACAGGTAACTGGATGCGCTGTTCAGCATGCCATGTGTGCGATATACTCAGTCACCCTACAAACCGTGTACAGCGACTATGCACTGTACCCGGTGTCACACACACTACAGCAGATACAAGACTGTCCAGATCATACAGTGCATACACTGCACATCTTATATGCTATACTGAACACCACATAACTACTGTGATGTACAGATTACACTGCACCAGAGAATAATGTACAGCATCAGCATATACCATTCTGAGCAGTATAACACCACGCACACACTATACAATATCTTACAAAGTGTACCCAAGGAGACTGTACCTAGTCTAGTTTAGGAGACCCAGCAGGAACTTCATAGAGAACAGTTCTCCAATCACAGCACCCTCCAGCACTAAATGCTCTGATTGGCCGAATTGTGTGGGCGTGGTTTGATGGGAAGTCCGGATCTTTTCAATGATTCGAATGATTCGAATCGGATCATTGAAAAGATCCGGATCTTTGATCCGAATCTCGAATCATTTTACTAGGGAAGCATTTGGGGGTGAAATGACTAGCAGGACAGGACTTTCAGTGCACAGAACAGGGGAGGAGGGTGGACAGAGAAGGGAGGAGGTGGACGAAGAGGGGTGAGCAGAGAGCAGAAATGTTTTTTGCACACATTACCCACATGTTGCAATCATATGCTTTAAAGAGAACCCGAGGTGGGATTTAATTATGTTACTGGGGCACAGAGGCTGGTTGTGCACACTAAGACCAGCCTCCGTTGCCCCATCGTGTGCCTCCAGGACCCCCCTGCGCGCTGCTATACCCCCCGTAGTGCTGTTGACACGCAGCATGTCCCCAGCACAATGTTTACCTATGCGCTGTCTGTCAGCACCGCTCCTCCGCATCGGCGCTACCCGCCCGTGTCCCTTCCCTCCCGCTGATAGGAGGGAAGTGACACGGGCGGGTAGCGCCGATGCGGAGGAGGCGGGGGAGCGGCGCTGACTGACAGCGCATAGGTAAACATTGTGCTGGCGACACGCTGCGTGTCGCCAGCACTGCGGGGGTCTAGCGGCGCGCAGGGGGGTCCTGGAGGCACACCATGGGGCAACGGAGGCTGGTGTTAGTGTGCACAACCAGCCTCTGTGCCCCAGTAACATAATTAAATCCCGCCTTGGGTTCTCTTTAAATATATTTCACCTATATGTTCATCTGTATACTTTGACTGCAAACGTCTCACAGTGAAAGAAAGCATTCCCCAATGTGTCCTTTTCTCACCTCGAACACTCATCATAAATGTAGGGAGAAGTGAAGTGCAGCTGTTTAGAGCAGAGTGCAGGAGGATCATATTGCACTGCAATCACAGTGCCTGTCCTGTCATTCTAGCCCAGCACGCTGTCTGCAAAGTTACTGAGCTGTGCTTCTGAGCCAAACGTTTCCCATTTGTTCACTATGCACAACTTCGGAACAGACAGCCTAAAATGAGCAGCACATTACAGCCAGTATGTGTGCTCTACACATATCTGGCAGTGGCACCCATGTCCCTTCTCTCATCTACCTGTCCCTGCAAGGCTGGCTCCCCTCCAACTGAGTGATCCATCTCTGCTCTGCTTCCAGGACCCCCCTGCCCGCTGAGGGGGGGTGTGCCGATCATGGCTCCACCCCCTTTGTGAACCAAATCGTTAATTTTGATGATCCGGATGATTCGACTCACAAAAGAGATTCGGATCAAAGATCCGAATCGTTCATGATCCGGACAACACTACAACCTATCTGAAACCTAGCCATTCAAGAGCATGCTGTTCACCCAATCATTAGCAGAATTTCCCTATGATGTCTCCTGCTGGGTCCCCTAAACTATACTAACACTGTAATATTTATCATACTTAAAGTGTACCAGAGATGAGAAAAGTTGAGGCACAAATGGTGAGTAAAGGAAGGGTTGGTGTGTGTGCGCGCATGTGCACATAGAGGGGACAGGAAGCTGCAAAGAAGGGCACAAGGAGAGAGGAAAAGGCATGGGAGGGACATAAGTAGGCAAACAGGGGACATCGGGAGACCAGAGGAGTTATAGATGAAGATGGGGGGGCATGCTCAAGGGGACACACAAAGACTGGAGGGGGCACACAGAGGACATAGAAAGACAGGAGGAAGCACAGAAGGCACAAGAGAGAAGACAAAGGAGGCATAAGGGAAGAGGAGCAGAGAGAGAGAGCGACAAGAGGGGTCACAGAAGGACAGGAGGAGGCACACGGGTCACAGAAGGACAGAAGGAGGCACACAAGAGTAAGCAAGTAGAGGACACAATGAGGACAGGGGAAGACATTAGAGCAGGGATGTCAAACTGGTCCTACGAGGGCAGAGGTCCTCACACATTTTTCACACAGCTCAAATTAATTGATGGGTCTGAATCAGGAATGGTGTGGTCCACCAGGTAAAACACATTCTTCTCTTTTTCAGTCCATCCTAAACACTGGCATGGATCTGGCTATCCAGGCCTGGAGTTCGACACCTGTACATTAGAGGCACAAGGGGACACTGGTGGCACAGAGGGGAGCATAGTGGGATACTGGAATAACGGGGACAGAGGAGGACACTGGAGGCACAGGGCAACACAGTGTTCTTACAAATTCAGCTTAAAGCGGGATTAAACTTGGACATACCATTCAGTATAAACTTGTTTTCCTACTTTTTGTTACCCATACAGTTATCATATTTGCTTTTGTGCACAAATATTATTGTCTGTTTACAAATTACAAGTTCCCAAAGTACAGTTTATCTGCTCTGAAAGCTGCCATTGACACTCTGGAAGTTTGAACTAGGCTGCATTGAGCGTGACCCTCTGTGCCTGCGCAGTAGTACTTGCCGCTAATACATTTTGTACACAGTGACATCTTGCTGCCTAAAGGACGTACTGTAGCCAGCTACAAGTCTTCTTTCTGTGTTGGGTGAAACCCATAGGTTGCACAATCCTAAAGAGCTACACTGGCAATTTTAGTCCTTAAAGAGAACCTAAACTGAGAAGGATATGGATTTTTCCTTTTAGAATAATACCAGTTGCCTGACTCTCCTGTGTCTCTAATACTTTCAGCCACAGCCCCTGAACAAGCATGCAGCTCAGGTGCTCTGACTGTAGCCCCTTTAATGGGAACCTTAACTGAGAAGGATATGGATGTTTCCTTTTAAACAATACCAATTGCTTGTCAGTCCTGCTGATCTCTTTGGCTGCAGTAGTGGCTGAATCACACACCTGAAACAAGCATGCAGCTAATCCAGTCTGACTTCAGTCAGAGCACCTGATCTGCATGCTTGTTGAGGGGCTGTGGCTAAAAGTATTAGAGACACCGTATCAGCAGGAGAGTCAGGCAACTGTTCTTATTTTAAAGGGATACTGTAGGGGGGTCGGGGGAAAATGAGTTGAACTTACCCAGGGCTTCTAATGGTCCCCCGCAGACATCCTGTGCCCACGCAGCCACTCACCGATGCTCCGGCCCTGCCTCCGGTTCACTTCTGGAATTTCAGACTTTAAAGTCTAAAAACCACTGCGCCTGCGTTGCCATGTCCTCAATGCTGCTGATGTCACCAGGAGCGTACTGCGCAGACACAGACCATACTGGGCCTGCACAGTATGCTCCTGGTGACATTAGCGGGATTGAGGACACGGCAACACAGGCGCAGTGGTTTTCAGACTTTAAAGTCTGAAATTCCAGAAGTGAACCGGAGGCGGGGCCGGGGCATCGGTGAGTGGCTGCACGGGCACATGACGTCTGTGGGGGACCATTAGAAGCCCCGGGTAAGTTCAACTCATTTTCCCCCGACCCCCCCTACAGTATCCCTTTAAAAGGAAAAATCCTTATCCTTCTCAATTTAGGTTCCCTTTAAATGCTTATTTGAGTTATCAGTGGTTAATTCTTAGAGCTGGTCCACACTAGGTCTGGAAACGTATCCATGGCTGCGTTTTTCAAACCTGATGAAAAACGGAGTCCCGGATACTAATGTTGAAAATAGCAGCCAGCCTCACCCAAGTAAAAAACGGATCCGTCTGGGTTTGCGGGGATCCGTTTTCAAAACCTGAACGGAAGGTCCGGATCTGCTGCATTTTCACGCAACGGATCAGGACCACGGATACACGCAGGGGGTAGTGAAAGCAATGAGAAAACGCATCTCCAGCTCCACTGGCAAAAAACGGATGTTAAAACGGATAGCCTGAGCTTTATGATTGGCCCAAAAAAATCCTCCCACTCCTTCCTAATAATGGAGACGTTTTCTGTCAGGGAAAAACCTGAACGGAAACTGATGCAAAACTGATGCACTTTCATCAGTTTGCAGTACGGTGGGTACTTCCCCTGATCCGGACTGCAGGGTCCGTCCTGCAACTGTGTCTAGTGTGGACCTAGCCTTATGGTGTGTACACACTTGAAAGATAAATGAAAGATATCAGACCAATTTTACCCCCTTCCATGTAGTATGAGAGCCATACTCTACACAGTCTATTCTATTGAGCTGAACACCCCATCAGCTAAAAATCTTTGCAAGATGATGTACACAAAGATGCTGTACACATTCAAAAGATCAGTATCTGCAAAAGATCTGTTCCTGCAAAATGCATTCATAGTCTATGATATCTGCAGATCCTCATACACACCTTGTTTAACAGACATTCATCTGCAGATTAGATCCACCAGGTTGGATCTTCAGATCTGCAGATTATTGTCAGATATGCAGATGAAGTCTGTTAAACAAGGTGTGTATGAGGATCTGTAGATCTCATAGACTATGAACGCATTTTGCAGGAATGGATCTTTTGCAGGAACAGATCTTTTGCAGATACTGATCTTTTGAATGTGTACAGCATCTTTGTGTGCAGCATCTTGCAAAGATTTTTATCTGATCGGGAGTTCAGTTCAATAAAATAGACTGTGTAGAGTATGGCTGTCATACTACATGGAAGGGGATAAAATGGGTTTGATATCTTTCATTTATCTTTCAACCATATGTCTCACAACATTAATTCTGCCTATACAGAGAAATGAAGACTGCCGTTGTTGACCCATTAGTGAGAATGCTACTTGTTAGGCTGTCAAGCTGTAGCTGTAACTTCTGTGTCTGTTACTCTTAAAATAGAAGATAGTAATCAGTCAGAAACCAAGTTTTTATTTTTTTAGGCGATTGTAAGGATATCAGCAATGGCAGTCTTTATAGTAGCAGTGGCTTGGTTGTCAGTGAATGTTTAAAAAATAGAATATCGCTTGACTCTGTCATGTATGAAAAGTGTATGTTGGATAAATCTGACTGTTTTTTAATTTTACCTACAGTGATTGATTCCAGGAGATGTTGGTTGAATTATTGGGCAATAACCTGCACACCACACAGCTGGCAGAACTTCATAGCAGTGACACACCATATTATTTACACTGTATTGTAACAGCTTGTGGGCCTGATCAAATTCACTTATTTTCTCGATTAAATGTTCACATCTTGTAAAATGCCTTTTAAAGTGAACCTGCGATCAACAGTTATCCTGTATTTATACTTACCTGGGGCTTCCTCCTGACCCATGAGGTCCATGGAGTTCCTCGCCGTCCTCAGCCCCTCTGTTATGCCACTATCTGGACCGGTAATCAGGCCAGCCAAGCTCTTATGTGCATGTGCAGCTCGGCCGAAATCGGTGATTTTGGCAAAACGCTCAAGCGCTAGCACTTTTTAAAGCGCTAGTGCAATAAACCCATGGGCCTGTTCTCACTTGGGCGATTAATCGCCCAAAATTTTTTTATCCTGCACCATTTTCAGGCGATTTCCCGGCGATCGCGTTTAGTGCTATAGAAGCGCTAATCCCGATCGTGGGAAATTGCCCCAAGTGTGAATGGCGTTAATCGCCAAAAAACACCAGAGCAAAACGCTTGCAAAAGCGTTAGCATTTTGCGTTTTGTAAGTGTGAATGGGGCCTCAACTGCTGCAGATTAAGAAGTTCTTGATAGCAGTTTTACAGGTGTAGAACTGCAGGCTAGACATGATTGCAAAGTGCAGGCTAGACATGATTTGTAATGTGCTCCTCCCCCCTGCTGAATTCCCCCTCAGAGCCTGCTGCTATCAATACAGCAGGTGTGTTGGTTACCTCAGCAACAGCAATTCCCCTCACACACTGCACTGTCTGAGAAACCTTCCTAGCTTCTCCTATTTTACAACAGTTTTAGAAGGAATCTGCAATATCTAATGATTTCTTAAGATGCCTGAGACAGTTCTGCATGGATTTCTCAAAACCTACCAATATTTTGTCTCAGACACTCTTGATAAATCTGGCCCATTGACCCTTTTTATCTATTTATCTGTTTCAGAAACCATTTACAGAGGTGAACAGATCCTATGTTAATCATTAGGATCCGTTCACATTGCTCAATTAGAAAGGATCTGTACGGCTTGTTCCACCGAATGGACTGCCATTTTGGGAAGGTTGTGATAAATCTGGAATGACAGAAGCACTTGCTAATGGGACGGAGGGTTACAGGTGAAAAAAAAAGTTTTTAGTTTTTCATCCATGCAGAGTAAACCGGGCTTTATTCAGCTACCCCAGCATAAGAAGCTTTCCATGGTACTGAATATGTTCAGCTTCATGTGATTTGTTCCCCTCAACAATCCTGTGCCCACAAGCAGAGAGGGCATGGCTCCCAAACAGAGGGTTCACATAGCCCACCATCTGTTTCAAGAGCCCTGTCCCTACAGCATAAAGGGTGTGGGATGTAAATTAAAGGGGTGAACTAATTTACCAGCCTTTCCACCTTAAAAGCTCTGGTTCAAACTCTAGTGGGCCCAGGAGCTTTTTGGACAAATCCCTATGTCTGGTAAAGAAGCCACTCATAGCAACAAAGCTTTATGGTGTAATCCAGTCACCCCCCCCCCTCATTTTGGTGCATTCCAAAAAGCACTTCTGATCTGGCTAACATATGTATAGGTCTGTGGAGATCACATTCATGTTGGCCCAGTGTGTAAAAGTTCAGAAAGAACCACCTAACGCCGGTTGGCGTAAGGTCCTTGGGGCTCGCTGTGCAGGACAGCGCACGTATCTCCACTAGGTAGGCGATCTCTGCTCGGAGACTGTTAGACGGCAAAACTGCCGTCTAATTACCTTGTACAGCGCTGCGATGACATGGCTGCCCCCTCCAGGGCATCAGAGGTGATCGGCTGTCATAGGCTGAAGCCTATGACAGCTGATCACAGTGATTGGCTGGCGGGGGGAGGGAGGGGGATTTTGTAGATAAAAAAAAAATAAGGAAATTTATTTTAAAATATTTATAAAAAAACAAACACTGGGGGAGAGATCAGCCCCCACCAATAGAGAGCTCTGTTGGTGGAGAGAAAAGGGGAGGGGGGAATCACTTATGTGCTGTGTTGTGCGGCCCTGCAGCAAGGCCTTAAAGCTGCAGTGGCCCTTTTTAAGCAAAATGGCCTGGTCTTTAGGGGGGTTTAATACTGCGGTCCTCAAGAGGTTAAAATCGTTTTGATAGTACTCTGTTACCTAATTTTTGGTACCTGTTCAATTGCTGATTGCTGGAAAGTTAATATAATAGAAAATGAAAAATTATTTCCTAGGAGAAAACTCAGGTGAAAAAGTTAATTGCATATAGGCCAGGGAGAGGAATTATTTTGTTCTGAAATCTTTGGGAGCCCCTTCTTCATCAGCACTATTAATTGCAGTATGTCGGTTGTCGTGTTGATAAAAAGGCTTCTCCCTTTGTTGCTGGCAAACTTAAGGGGGAGGTCATCTACTTTATTAACAGCTGGCTCCTCCTCTCTTTGTAGAGGAGGAACCAGCTTGGCCGTGTCCCAACCACTTTCCCGCTTATAGGACACCTGACCTGAAAAGAAATAGTAAAATGAACATGTACATAATACTCTCCCCCTGCAGACTTCATTCAGTATCTTTTGATGTCCCTCAGGTGTCCTGTTAGGCTGCTGCTCCTTTTCAAATCTGGTAACCCCATATTGAATATGGTGTCGGCCTTGAAAGTTCTTCCGAGGTCAGAGGTTTGGCATCAGAATGCTCGCTCAGGACGCTTAGGAGTGAGCTTAGTAGGGCGAAGAGGGGCATGAATGGGATAGTAAAACAGCGTGAGTGGGATGGCAGATGCCAGAGGTCTGCCTGAAGTCTACCTGAAATTCAAACTTTTCTGCCCCAGGATTATGGGGATCAACAGAGCTCACAAGACTATGGACAGTGCACAGAGGTATGTACCAGCGGACTAAACATATCTCTAGTTTAGATTCAATAGTTGAAAGTCAGGACGTGAAATTTCCAGAATTTCAGTGTTATACATAAAGTACTCATAGTAATTTTTGTTTCTTAGCTTCTAACTGCCCTGTCTTTGTGGCGGTCATGTACTTAACAGGTGTCTGGGTGCTGGGATGATGGTATTAATAATCTGCTGTTGTATTTTAATGTGGTGCCAGACAGAACCTGAATTGCCATAGTAGCAGCTCTGCAGCTACAACATACACCTTATGATATGGAAAATACTTTCATTTTTAAATGTAAAAGAAAGTTTTCATATGGCAAGCAGAGGTATCACATTTCCAAAGTATATTTCATGCTCTAATGCTAGGTGAACATGGTACAATTTTCTGACAGATTTACTGTCAGATCAATTATTTACAACAGATCCGATCTGATTTACCGATTGAATTTTCCATAGAAGTGAACGGAAAATCGATCTGCAAAAACGATCGGAATTCAGGTCAGACCTGTCAGAAATACAGTAATCGATCTGACAGTAAATCTGTCAGAAAATTGTATCGTGTGTACCTAGCATAGGGGTGCAAGTATTCTAGTCGTTCTTCTGACGCCCCCCTCTCAAAGGACAGGTTGTTGTTGTTGTTGTTGTTGTTATTATTGTTGTTGTACACCACATTGTGAGTTAATCCTTTTTGTAGGTCAACTCAGTGTCAATTTCATTGTTGGTGGACCCTCAAGTGTTCATTTACAAAAAAGGTTTATTGTAGAATGTGTTGATCACTTTGCCATGGTAACAGACAGGCTGACATACAGTAAGAAAACAGGAGGCAGTATGTACATCTTATTTCACTGTTCTGACCCTACTCGGCTAATGACAAATTAAATCCTTGTATTTATAGGTTATCATAACTCTTTGGATTAATTCATGAAATTACCATTTAAGTCGTGCAAAACACAAGAGATCACAACCTGCATGTTACATTATCCTGACTATAAAAAGACACATAAATGGCAGCCATTAAACCAACAATCTGCTTTGACATGCAAGGAATGTCACTGTCCTGCCCTTCCATAAAGGCTGGATTATAGATGCACTAATGACATAACCACACAGTAGATCACAGGATATTACACAATTACATGCAAAGGGCAGATTCATTTAGTGATTGCTTTTTTTGTGCACAGAGTATTATTGTGTTTGCAGTACTTGTTTAGCTTTCCATTTTTTTAATGTGCAATATATAATGGTAAATTTGCAATGCACAGTGTTTTGTGCATTACAGCGATACATTTCTATAAGACTGCGTTTCCACTGTGCTCGGCATGCGTCTTGCAAGACGTCATGCCGGCACAGCTGTCCAGCGTCTCGCAGCCGAATCCCTGTAGCCGCGCTATGCACGGGTATAGGATTCTGACAGGTGATGCGAGAATATGCTGCAGGCCGTCAAATTTTTCCCCGCCCACAAATTTGTATGCTTCCTATTGACTTCAATAGGCTGCCAAATCCCATCCGAATTCGTGAGCGGGGAATTGGCCCGGATTTGCAGCAGTGGAAACCTAGCCTAAGTTTTTAAAATAAATATATTGAAAGTTTTTTTTCTAGCACACTGCATTGGATATCTCCTTATTGCCAGTAGATTGCATCTCTTTACCCAGCACAAAACACTTGACTGAGCCAACTTTTTTCAACTGATAAGAGAAATTACCGTATTTTTCGGGTTATAAGACGCACTTTTTCTCCCCCAAAAGTGAGGCGAAAGTCACTGTGTCTTATATTCCGAATCCGGTATCCCCCAGTGCAGAGCGCAGTGGGAGAAGTAGTTACCTGTCCAGCTGGCGCAAGTCCTCCATCTGCTCCTGCTCCGACACAGCTTGCTCCAAGCCCCATCTTCTCTCTTCTGTACCTTCTCTCTGTTAATGCTGCCAGTGTGAGTCCTCCGTCTTAGGCCAGTCCCGTGTAACATGTTTAAACACTGCACTGGCATGCTCCACGTCCCATCTTCTGGCTATTCCTGCTACAGTCGTCCTCAGTTACATGACCCTAGTGGCTACATTGACAGGCAACTTCTTCCTCCTTGGTTGGCTTCCGGCCCTGCAGTGGATAGGCATTGGCAGAGATGGGACTTTTAGGTCCCACCCTCAGATGTATCAGACCCACTAGTAATGTTCACATTACCTCCACGGGCAGGACCTAGGTACCCTATCTCTGCCAATGCTTATTCACTGCAGGGCCGTCAGTGGATAGGTAGTCGGGGTTTAGTGCAGCGGGGTTCAGTGCATCTGGGCGTGGTATCAGCGTGTAGCAGGGCAGTGTAGTTCAGATAAAGACATCTTTGGGGGAAAGGTCCATAAGACACCCATGCACTATAGAAGTTTAGCATATCTATATTTTTCCCCCTGATTTTTGCCCTCTAAACCCAAGTGCATTTTATAAACTGGAGCGTCTTATAGTCCGAAAAATATGGTAACTGTTCATACGCAGCACTGAAACTTTATAAAAGCAATGTGTATTTTTCATCTGCCTGCAATATGAAGCTACAGTGGGATGCAAAAGTTTGGGCAACCTTAATCATGTCAAGTTCATCTCTCATCATTGTGTGATAAAGCAAACTTGAATTAAATTTTATTTAAACAATTAATGCACACTTTCTGTAAATCCAATAAACTTCACTTCTCAAACATCACTGTGTGTGTGTCTCCTATATGATATATATAACTGACATTTTAAATCATAACAACCAACGATTTATACAGGAAAATTATAACAATTAACAAGGTTGCCCAAACTTTCGCATCCCACTGTATATTGCCTTGATTTAAAAAATAAAACTTTTTATAAACTCAAGTGCTTTATCACACAATGACGAGAGATGAACTTGACATGATCTGTTAAGTCTACAGATCTGTACTATTGCAATGCTGGTCACATATAATTAACCTCTCTTAAGGTGGCCATACATCAGGCAACTTGATGGGCGATTGACCATCCAATTCTATTATAATCGGATGAAAATCGGTTCCGCCAAGTGCATACCTGATCGATAATGTTACATTAAGCGGTCGGACATGCTGCAAGATGTAGGGCAAACTTGATTGACCGGGTATGCAGCGGTATCAGCGAGCGATATCTGGATGAGCGACTAACGCAAGGAAACCCCCGGTGCTATCCCCTTTAATGTAAAATGCCCCCCCTGGTGCCTAGTGCATGCTATATATTACCTGTCTGTGGCCTCCGCTTGCTCTGTGCTCCTTCCGCTGTCCATACACGTGCCACGTGGTTGCCTAGTAAAGTGGGCGCATGTGTGACATGTGATGTCACACACATGCCCTTACTTGGCAACCAGGGCAATTCCTGATTGATTTCAGCATGAAATTGATTGTGTATCGGCTTGGGGTGTATGGGCAGCCAACAGATTTCTCTCTAATCAGATTCGATTAGAGAGAGATTTGTCTCTTGGTCGAATTTGACCATCATTGTTAGATGTATGGGTACCTTTTAGCAGCACAGATAGTGTGGGTAAGGTAAGAGCTGTTCACAATGAAAGGCTAGTAGATGTCTCCTCCCAGCCTGACTACCGAGACCTCATATGAAAGATTACGGGGCAGTTGGAGGAGTCTGGACAGTTTAAACTGCTTTTATTAGTCTAATGAAGCTGTAATGCTAGGTACACAATATGAGATTTTCTAGCAGATTTACTGGCAGATAGATGATTTCGAACATGTCCAATCTGATTTCCGATAATTTTCTGATCGATTTCCTATTTTTTTTTCATTTACTCCTATCGAAAAATCGATCGGAAATTGATCAGCAATTAGATCGGACATGTTGGAAAAAATCGATCTAACAGTAAATCTGCCAGAAAATCTCATAGTGTATACCTAGCATAAGGCTGGATGCCCACTTGCGATTGCAAAATCTCAAAAAATGCTGAGTGATTTTGCACCTTACAAACAGGCAATTCCGAACCAAGAGGAAAACTATTTTGGGCCATCACTTTCCTCTATTAAATCTCTCCTAAAAATGCTGCAGGTTTTGCATTTGCCATTTCAGCATATCACTCTGTTGGCTCTGCTACAAAGACTTTAATTAGCCATTTAGATGGTCTGTTTGTATTAAGGCATCTTCATGATGTATTTATGCTTGAAAAAAATATCTGTTTTCCCTTTTGATGTTGCATGTATATAAGCTGTCTGTACCACCAGCTTGCAAACTAACAGGATGTAAACCTGACGAAGGCTGCAAGGCCGAAAGCTTGTTCATTCTTATTCATTTGTAGTTAGCCAATAAATGGTATCATCCTGATTTAAAACTTCTTGCTTTTACTGATGGCTAACACGGTACAATACCCTACTGCTTAATTAGCCTAGAGCTTTTGTTATTGCCAACAATTCCAAAGTGTGGCTAAAAGCACTGTATTGAGCCATAGTGCTTAGTGACATACAGTACACACAGCAAGCCAGGTAACAAAAAAAAAAAAGTTATGCAAAAAAATGTTCACATGGTGTGTATATTGCAAATGATGATATTTTCCACTCAGAAGATAATTTGAGGCAGCAGCTTGGGAATGCTTGCTATACAGACAAGATATGGAGAGAATAGAGTCTCTTCATGCTGCAGGAACTTCTATGTTCTAAAAGAAAACAATGGGCATCAGGGGACAGAGATTGGATGGATCACTACTAGGAATGTTAGCAATGTTGGGTGACACCTGTAAGTGCTTTAGATTTCCAGGCAGTTGTTTGGGCCAAGGAAAATCTAAGGTTGGTTTGTAGCTGTTATGTGGAAAAATTCCCCATTCAGATTTCTGCTACGGTGTTTCCCTGAAAATAAGACACTGGCCCATATGCAACTTTATTTTTCTCCTGAGTTTTCTCCTAGGTAATAGTTTTCATCTTCTCTTTATAATAATTTTACAGCACTTTATAGTTGAGAAAGTACCCAAAAGTTTGTGAGAAAGTACTATCAAGATTATTTTGAGTATTTTCTTGCTTGCTGGTTGTTTAAAAGGCATTTTATGGCAAGGTGTGAAAATATCCCTTAGGAGAAAACTCAGGAGAAATAGTGAATTACTTATGGGCCACTGTCTTATATTAATTTTACCTTCAAAATATGTGCTAGGGCTTATTTTCGGGAAGGTCTTATATTTTGTGGGGGTAGCCAGATCCTCTTTAGTCCGATCCCCCTGTATAGCCAGTGTATATAGTCAGAACCCCCATATAGCCAGTGTATATAGTCAGACTCCCCTGTATAGCCAGTGTATATAGTCAGAGCCCCCCCATGCTCGCCTGCTCGCTCAGCCGCTCACCTTACCTAATCTGCTCCTTCTCCTGGCCCCCACCTTAAAGTCTGGATCTCCCTGCAGTTTATGCTGGCATAGTGGTGCGCACATCAGCAGAGACTTGCGGCGAAAGCAGCTACGGTAATGTATCCAGTAATAGCGTAGTCAGGAAGTAAACAGAGGTCACTTCCTGTATAGGGCAGCGCTGTTACTGGATACATTACCGTAGCTGCTTTCGCCGCAAGTCTCCGCTGATGAGCACACTGCTATGCCAGCATAAACTGCAGGAGGATCCAGACTTTAAGGTGGAGGCCAGGAGCGGGAGCAAATTAGGTAAAGCGGGCAGCTGAGCCATACGCTTATCAATTTTTCTTGGTGATTACCAGCCGATCAATCATTAGAACAATTTTTGGCTGAAATTGATCAAACTGGTCAAATTGTACTGGGGGGAGATCTGGATCAGCAGCAGGTCAGGAGTATCAGCAGATCAATGGCCCATAGCATTGCATCGAATACCAAGGAGGAGGAAGTAGATTTTTCTGCATTTTTTCTTTTTGCTGCTTTTTTTTCCCACACTGGAATAGTCCTGTATGTCTGCTTTTCATAATAGTGGCTGTTTTTTGTTCTTGGGCATTTAGGCCCCCTGCAAAGGAAGAATGACACTTTTAAATGAAGTGAAAAAAATGCCATGCTAAAAAACAAATGGGCATGCCTGGATTAGTGGTCTTCTACATGCACAGCTAGTAATTACTGTAAATAAGTCATGTGTGACATAAGATTGTTTTTAAAGTATTATAGAGAATGTGGTTGTTATGAGACATGTTTTACATCTCATGGGCATACCGCAGACTAACCAGGTTCTGGATTTTGATTTGTACATTGGTCAATACCTGTACCTCACAACTATCTATTCTAGAACTATCCAAAGTTCAACCCTTGAACAGGGAACATGTAGTACTGCAACCACTTAAAAATAAAGATTGTTCAAGCAAGTAATTTCAGTACCACAAACTTTACAGAAATATATTTTTAACCATCATTACTTTAAAAAGGCCCTGGGACTTTGGCCTCAATTCACTAAGATCATGCTGGAGATAAGGCAAGAGAAAACTTACCTCCACACAGTGAGAGAGTTATCTTATCTATTCATTCCTTAAGTTACTGCCTCTGTAGTTATTTTCACTCGTAGTTAATTAACAACCTGTCTTTAACTTTAGAATTCTGGAGTTATTTTAAGGATTGAAGAGTTAATGTAAAGAGGAACTCCATCCTAAACAAATATACTGTCATTCAGGGGCAGCACGGTGGCGTAGTGGTTAGCTCTCTCGCCTTGCAGCGCTGGGTCCCTGGTTCGAATCCCAGCCAGGGCACTATCTGCAAAGAGTTTGTATGTTCTCTCCGTGTCTGCGTGGGTTTCCCCTGGGCACTCCGGTTTCCTCCCACATTCCAACAACATACGGATAAGTTTATTGGCTCCCCCTAAAAAATTGGCCCTAGACTACAGTACTTACACTACATAATATAGACATATGGCAATGGTAGGGATTAGATTGTGAGCTCCTTTGAGGGACAGTTAGTGACAAGATATATATATACATTGTACAGAGCTGCGTAATATGTCGGCGCTATATAAATACTAAATAATAATAATAATAATAATAATAATTCAGTTACATTAGTTATGTTAATTAAAATAGGTAATATAATCTCTTACCCACACTGATGAACAGGCAAATGTTTGATTTCATGATGGCAGCCATCTTTTTGGTTGAAAAGAAGTGACAGGAAGCATGAGACACAGTTCCAACAGTCCTGTGTCTTGAGCACCTTTCCCAGTTGCAAGGCAACGTGAATAACAACATAGGTAATCCCATCATGCTCTGCACAGCATCAGGGAAAAAAAGCCCGGGCTTTTTTTCTTCGATGGGTGGAGCTTAGATAAAAATGCAGCTAAAAATGATGCTTTGGTAAGAAAAACAAAGCTCTGATACTGTGAAACTGTTAAAGAAACACCAAGCCTTTTCAGTGCTGCTGAGTAGATTTTTAGTCCGGAGGTTCACTTTAAAGACAGAAGAGTTAACTTTAGGTTTGCCTGAGGTAAAATGTTTCCTGAATACTTACATGCCTCATCAAGATAAATGAATATGTGCAATACAACAGAAGACTCTATAGCTGTGGGATTTGGTTTTAGAGGGTTGTCATCATTGGCCTCAATTCACTAAGCTTATCTCCTGTCTTTAATAACGTTATTAGAGTTATCACCACGATAACTCTAATAACGTTATTAAAGACAGGAGATAAGCTTAGTGAATTGAGGCCAATGATGACAACCCTCTAAAACCAAATCCCACAGCTATAGAGTCTTCTGTTGTATTGCACATATTCATTTATCTTCATCATATGTTTAATCTAGCCTCTATGTAAAAATAGCTTAAAGAGGAACTTCAGCCTAAACAAACATACTGTCATTAAATTACATTAGTTATGTTAATTAAACTAGATAGGTAATATAATCTCTTACCCACCTTGTTTTAAAAGAACAGGCAAATGTTTGATTTCATGAGGGCAGCCATCTTTTTGGTTGAAAGGAGGTGACAGGGAGCATGAGACACAGTTCCAACTGTCCTGTGTGCTGATCACCCCTCCCAGTTGCTAGGCAACGTGAACAACAACATAGAAAATCCCACCATGCTTTGCACAGTATCAGAGGAAAAAAGCCCGGGCAGTTTTCTTTGATGGGGCGGAGCTTAAGCTTTTGCGAAGCTAAAATAAGGCTTGTCTAAGAAAAACAAAGTTCTGATGCTGTGAAACTGTCAAAGAAACACCAAGCCTTTTCAGTGCTGCTGAGTAGATTTTTAGTCTGGAGGTTCACTTTCAGCTAAGTATCAACTGCAACACTTAAAGAGACACTGAAGCGAAAAAAAAAATGATGATATTATGATTTGTATGTGTAGCACAGCTAAGAAATAAAACATTAAGATCAGATACATCAGTGTAATTGTTTCCAGTACAGGAAGAGTTGAGAAACTCCAGTTGTTATTTCTATGCAAACAAGCCATTAAGCTCTCCGACTAAGTTAGTCATGGAGAGGGCTGTTATCTGACTTTTATTATCTCAACTGTTCCTGGACTATTTACTTTTCCTCTGCTAGAGGAGAGGTCATTACTTCACAGACTTCTCTGAAAGACTCATTTTGAATGCTGAGTGTTGTGTAATCTGCACATATAGAATGATGCAATGTTAGAAAAAACACTATATACCTGAAAATAAAAGTATGAGAATATTTTCTTTGCTGCTAATCTTCTATTAATTATTCATAGTACACAACCAATTCACTATATCATATTTTTTTTTTCGCTTCAGTGTCTCTTTAATCACTGGAAACTTCCAATGAACAAAGTTTCCACGATCCTTACACTAAAGAATTTTAGAAATGGGATGTAGACAACAGCAATAGACTGTGAGAAGATTACTCACAATAGGATAATTAAACGAAGAAATATGCAGTGGGAAGTTCCATAGAGTTTAGCTGAAAGATCATTTTAAGATCTGTACACATGAAGGACGTTGGACAAAGTTTTTCGATTTGATCTGTCACGACGGTCTTTCAAAATGTGCAAGCATCATCGTACACCGGCCATATGTGACTGTCCGTTACTGCATTCTCTTTAAAAAATAGTTACACGATAGCGGTTGGAGCGATTGTTCATTTATAATGTTGACACACAAAACTTGTAGTGGGTATGGACCTGCAGATGTCACTATTAATAACAACACAAAACACAATATGATTCCATGTCAATTGTCCCACTGCTTTCCGGCAGGTGTTTGAAATATTCTTCACAGGTCGCCATACTGTAAATGTATGGGGTGGATTTACTTCTACATGTAATGCTTATGCTAACATAGGCTTATTTTTTTTTCAAAACCAAAGATTTTATTGATTTGACAGATACAGTACAGGGAAAATAACGTCATAAAAAATGACATGAAAAGTCAAGTGATACAGTATTAGGCAATAACAGCATTATCAAAAGAAACCAGCAACCAAATACTATAAGATGAGGAAGTACTAGGGTGAGGCGCACCAGCAGAGGAGCTTTCAAGGTCAATGTACATAAAGTTTATAATCTAGATCAGATGTAAATGAGTGCAAACAAGACACCCACGGACTAGGCAGTAGAGAAGCGTTCTTTAAGCTCACCTTCACAGATGCGGGCTACTTACCCAGCATTCCCAAACACTGAGGAATTTAGTGGGGCATTTTCTGCGACTATAAACAAGATTTTATTTTTTTATGTAGTGGAAGGCGGTCTTAACTTTGGACTTCGAGTCATCCAACGTGGGACAGACGGGTCATTCATCTAAAGGCCATGCATTGCTTGGCTGCAAACAGTTTCAATTAAAACATTTTAATGAAATTTAGATAAATCCTCTTCAGTGCTATTTAGAATATAAAGTTTAATGTCCAGAGTATTGAAGAAAAACACAAAGAGGTCCGGGAGCCCAATCTGGTGCAATATTGTTAGTTGGTATGGGTATGTTGAAAGATAATTGAGTATATACTCACAAAGGCGGGTTGCAGCAAGGCAACCACTCGTGTCTGCAGGTGGAGAAATACCGTCTTCACTCGGCCTTTAGTATCCAAGACGGTCGCTTCTCCTTCTAAAAATGGTTCTTTCGTCGAGGAACTCGACTAGACCACCCTCGGTACAAAGTATGTACAAGGGAGTATACTAGGAAAACAGATGGGTAGGAGGCGCCCGGTCTGGATTACGTCGTAAATATCAAATAGTAGCTGAACCAATCTCTATAAAGTATGGGATAATAAAGTTTTTCCTACCTTATAGATGTTTGGTAGTATATAAAACAAGTGGAGGCTTACGAATAAGCAAACGATTTTTTTGGTGCACTTAGACAACGCGTTTCTCGGCTCTCAGCCGCTTCCTCAGGTCAATACAAGTGCCTTTAAGAACAAATGGCAACACTCAGATCACGTTACAACAACATAAGACAATATTAAAATTAATCTAAATGTTAGACAATATAAAGATTAGCCTAAAAATGTTTTTCCATATCTTTATCTAGTCTTAAAAACACTTCATTATAAATTTCTGTTCTAAAACATATGTATATCTTTTTTCTACCGCAAACACACATTTGTATGCCTAGGGCAAGTTACATTAGTTCTGGAGTTAATTGCCTCTCCGAGGTGTCTTGAATCGCAAGGACTGTAGTTTCGGCCAAAAAGAGAAACCCTCATACAGTGCTGGCCCCCACAGGGGGCTGGATACAAAAGTTACATAGTAGTGCAAAATACATGGGCTGTATAGGAACAGTGGAGTAGTATTCCACTCCATCAGTATCAAGAATATACAAGGAACTGAACTAAGACCCCACGAAGGAATACAAAAAAAACATGGACACAATGATAACGTGTGCCTATGACGAAGGAATCATCAGTAAAACAGAAAAAGAATATATCAGTATACAGAATCCACCAGTAGCACCTTTTTATCATCTGCCGAAGATCCACAAATCAGTCACCAACCCACCTGGTCGCCCGATCATAGCTGGAATAGAGTCATTAACATCCCACCTCTCAGAGTTAGTGGCTCTTCATTTACAGCCCCTTGTACACCAACTACCATCCTATCTCAGAGATTCCACCCAACTGTTGGCAGAACTAGAAGGTATTGAATGGAAAAACGCCTATGTGTGGGTGACCCTGGATGTCTGCTCTCTTTACTCGAACATCCACCACCATATTGGACTCCGGGCAGTCTGGCACTATCTTATCTCCAGCACGAAACTACCGATAAAACAGAAATATTTCATCATACAAGCAATAGCTTACATTCTCACCACAACTTCTTTGAATTTATGGGCACAACTTATCTACAGACCAGAGGGATGGCGATGGGGGCGGGGTTTGCCCCTAGCTATGCTAATTTAACAATGGGCCTACTGGAAACACTACTACTAGGCTCAGAGAATCCATTTAACAAAAATATAGTGCTCTATAAGAGATATATATAGATGATTTATTTATCATCTGGGACGGTGACATCTCACTAATTAACACCTTTAAAGACTACCTCAACGGGAATAACTGGGGGATAACCTTCACTTCCAACTACAGTAGAGAAGAAATCGAATACTTGGATATAGTTGTTTATCATGAAGAGTCTCAGATTAAATCTAAAAATCATTTCAAAACAGTGGACTCTAACTCCTATATCAATTTTCATAGCTGCCACCATAAACCCTGGAAAACAAACATACCATATGGTCAGTTCCTAAGAATTAGAAAAAATTGTACAGACATCACAACCTTCAATTCTCAAGCCCAGATTCTCACAGAAAAATTTAAAGAAAAAAATTTCCCTAAGAAACTCGTGAAAGAAGCAAAAAGAAAAGCAAAGATGGCGGATAGAGATGAAATCTTAAAGAGACCAATAAAACAGAAACAGAAAATAGGACAGACAAATAATGAAGTGGTACCAAGCTTCATAACACGATATTCCAACAACCATCGATCGATAAAAAACATATTGAACAAACATTGGTCTCTTTTGATGAACGACGCATTCCTCAAAATGGACATCACCAACAAACCTAAACAAGTATTTCGTCGTGCCAGGACTTTGAAGAACATGTTGGCACCGAGTAGAATAAAGACCGAGACTGCAACAGGAATCCCAAGACTAGACGCCACACAGGGCAGCAGACCATGTATGAAACCACGTTGTCTATGCTGCGCTCAACTCCAAATGGATCAAAAAAGTTTCATATCCTCATCAACTAAGATTACATTTACCATCCAGAACCCAATGAACTGCTCGAGTGACTTTATCATATACCTGATCACTTGCCCATGTGGGATCCAATATGTGGGTAGAACTACGCAACCCCTGAGAACACGATGGGGACAACACAAAAGAAATATCCAAAAAGGCTTTTTAAAACACGGTCTTTCACGACATTACAGATATTGTCACAACTAGTCCATAGATGGAACTACGGTCTGTCCGATTGAACGAATCGGGGAAAATACCCCGAACAGACACAGTGTACTAAAAGCCAGAGAGATGTACTGGATTTTCCAGCTAAACACTTTACAACCAGATGGTTTAAACATATGTTTAGAACATAATCTGTGAAAAATAAAGACCTAATCTATCGATCTTAATCGATGGGGACCGATATTCTAGGCCACTTACACTAAAAGGATATAATTAGCGAGTCCCACTCATTCAAGCAAAACATCAACAGTGTTTATCCTCCTATGGGCATTGTCATCTCCTATATATCTGTTATGGATAATCTGTGGATACCTTTATGGGAGATCCTACATAGTTGGTTAGGATCACACATGTAGTATAAGAATATCACACACACAATTGATGTAGACACCTCTATACATAGGTACATAGAAAAAGTCCTTGCTAAACTGACCCATAAGAGTCCACCTACCACTCATGATAATGATCCCCACTCTATCTGTATGTTTAGTTCAATACAAATTTTATGTATATTAGTTCATCTGTGTTACTTTTCAAATAGTCTGTTTTACCAATGGTTTTATTAATGCTTTTATATAGATAGGCTAAACTATCTTCACTGAGGAAGTGCATGGAATTCCAACTATACACAGGGACAAACAAAGAATATTACAGCTGTAGATCAGAGCACAATCTAATGCCTTACTACCTCTGACCTGCAGAGGGCTATGTTAGCCCTAGAAAAAGGACTCATATGTTTTTTATAGTTCATAACTTTTTCACAATTATCCTCAAGTCATATGATATCTCTAAGCACATTTCCCCTTTCCAATTATCATTATTCCCTTATTCCCCATAAAAACAATTAAAACTGGCCACAAAATTTTTTTTTAGCCTCGTTGTTTTATATATTTTTAAATGCTTCAGGCCACTTCCAATATGGCCGCTACATTGTACCAGACCCCATACTTTAGTAAGACGGCCGCCAGCATTTTCTTATACATATTGCCACTCCCAATATGGCCACTGCATTAGATCCTATTACAGACTACACCAAGATGGCCGCCTGTACCACGCCTAGCTCCATAGTACCGTAGCCCTAGCAGGCCACCGTCCCCAATGGAGTATGCGGGACGTAATGACGTCACCGCACTGCTCCACACCCCACCCAGAGGAGGACGAGAGACTAGTTTTTAAAAACAAGTTCTCTATAGCGGCAGCATACTTGGCGCCCGGAATCTCGTTCCTAACACTGCACAGGTATGTCTTTATCTATACCGCACCCCGACCCCGTACCAACTTTTTAATCTAGTTAGCACCTGACAGCATTTAGCAGCACGGTCGGCGCTTGTATGTTCAGGTATATAATGTTGTTAAAAGGGTATTTAGCAGCTCCTCCGCCCCCGTCCACCTTTGATATATAGCCCTCAATGCTACTAGGAAGCACTAGTTATAGGGCCCATTACACAACTAAGAGTAGCTTACCCATTAGGGACTTCTTCATGCGCCATCAGTAGCCCATGGTACTCACCATATGGGCAATGGTTGCCGTACAGGGCTTACAGTGCAAGAATACTACTCCACTGTTCCTATACAGCCCATGTATTTTGCACTACTATGTAACTTTTGTATCCAGCCCCCTGTGGGGGCCAGCACTGTATGAGGGTTTCTCTTTTTGGCCGAAACTACAGTCCTTGCGATTCAAGACACCTCGGAGAGGCAATTAACTCCAGAACTAATGTAACTTGCCCTAGGCATACAAATGTGTGTTTGCGGTAGAAAAAAGATATACATATGTTTTAGAACAGAAATTTATAATGAAGTGTTTTTAAGACAAGATAAAGATATGGAAAAACATTTTTAGGCTAATCTTTATATTGTCTAACATTTAGATTAATTTTAATATTGTCTTATGTTGTTGTAACGTGATCTGAGTGTTGCCATTTGTTCTTAAAGGCACTTGTATTGACCTGAGGAAGCGGCTGAGAGCCGAGAAACGCGTTGTCTAAGTGCACCAATAAAATCGTTTGCTTATTCGTAAGCCTCCACTTGTTTTATATACTACCAAACATCTATAAGGTAGGAAAAACTTTATTATCCCATACTTTATAGAGATTGGTTCAGCTACTATTTGATATTTACGACGTAATCCAGACCGGGCACCTCCTACCCATCTGTTTTCCTAATGTCCAGAGTAGTGGGGAAGCCCATTTGATCATGTTGAAAGTTTACAACCGGTTTCCAAAAGCTTGCTACAGGTGGGCAATGCCACAGCATATGAAGAAAAGATGGACGCTGAAATATTCATTTGGGACAGCTGGCTGAGGCCGAAGGTGAGTATTTAATTAATTGTGAAGGAAGTAAATAGCTTTGATGGATTACATAAAGGTGAGGCTGTCATGAACACAGGGAGAAACAATTCTTAGTGTAAAGAGACAATGCTCCCATTCCGCCTCATCCACTTGTACACCTTCCCTTATATAGCTGCGTGCTATATAAAAAGAGAGAACCAATATGGTGATGCTGTATAAAAAGAGATTATAAGGTACCATAGGCTTATTTAATTTACCATAGGGAACGCAAAATGTATATTGAAAACAAGAGACTTCCAGGATATACTTTATTTTTCGCATTACTTGTGTATGGCCACAGCTATGATTGCTGAGACAATGACAGGAGTTTTCTTGAGGCTAAGCAAACACTGCACTAAAAAGTGTACACATTTCACCAACTAGCTTTAGATAATAAAAGACTGAACTGGTGTTAAAAACATCCCAGTAAAGAGGTATTCTTTCCTATCGCCATTACTAATATTGTACCAGCTGCTGTTTGTAAGACAAAGTCTATATTTACCCTGGTATATAGCATGCTAATCACTAAAAAACATGAAACAATCTGGAGTGTAAATAAGAGGATTTATGGATGATTTAGGCTCCCTGGGAAGTGGAGAGACATATTGGACAAACACAATAATGTCCTACTTTGGTTGAAAATAAGATAAGTCAATTGGGCTGGTGGTGAAGCCAGGATGTGATGGAATGAGTGTGTCTGACTGGTGAGGGGCACTCAAGATTACTGAAACATCAAGATTACTAAACATCAATGTAAACAGGACCTGTCACTAGGGAAAACGTCAATGCTCCGTGTTTTTCCCAGAATTTTTTTCCAGCCGGGTGGCATGAAAAATTAGCCAGGTGGGGAGAGATGAGAAAATGCAGGGCTGGCGCTTCTCTGCACAATTCTGCTTACAGCAGAGTTAGGTGGTGAGCCGACGACAGCCAGGTGCTCACCAAATCTAGCCGGGTGGAGCACCTGGCTAAAAGAGCCTGGGGAGAACACTGATGCTACCAAATCCATTGTGAAAGTGTTTTTCTTGCTATAAATAAAGATAATGGGCTTGATGCACATTAAGGTGCCCATACGTCAGGTGATATGGGCAGATTGACCAAGAGAAGACAGATCTCTCTCTGATCAAAGAGAGATCTGTTGCTTGTCCAAACACCACAGGCTGATTGCCAATCGATTTCATGCAGAAATCGGTCAGGAATTGGCCTTGTGATGCTGCATCTGCTGATCCGACGCTGCCCCCCAATGTAAAATGTTCCCCTCCCCCAGTGCAGTATAGTTTACCTGTCTGTGTCCGCCGCTTGCTCCAGGCTCTGTCCCCAATCCACATAGATGCGCCCCACTTTATGGCAGCGGGCATCAGGGGGGCACATTTTACATTAGGGGAGACAGTGCCGGTTGTTTTATCATGTTTGATGCTTGTACTGATATGAAGTCATGTAAGGAAGCTTGGAAGAGGCAGGATCATTTTATGTGTGACCTCTTTAGAGACCACTTGAAAAAGAAAAAAAAAAAAAGGTTGTTTTTAAAGGATACCCGAAGTGACGTGTGACATGATGATAGACGTTTATGTACAGTGCCAAGCACAATAATAACTATGCTGTGTTCCTTTTTTTTTCTTTCTCTGCCTGAAAGAGTTAAATATCGGGTATGTAAGTGGCTGACTCAGTCCTGACTCAGACAGGAAGTGACTACAGTGTGACCCTCGCTGATAAAAAATTCCAACTATAAAACATTTTCCTAGCAGAAAATGGCTTCTGAGAGCAGGAAAGAGATAAAAAGGGTCAATAGTTCATAGATTTTTAGCTCTGACATACTTCAATCAATGCGTAATTGAGCAAAAACAATTAAACAGTTAAAACTTAAAAAGTAGATTTAAACATAAAATAAAACTGTGGAATATCTTAAAAAGTCATTTTTAGGAGAAGGAAGATAGATACAATCATTTGTTTCACTAGTTTATTTTCGCTTCGGGTGTCCTTTAAGCTAGCCATAGGCCAAACATGTTACAATTTTTTTCATTTTAATTCATTGATTCAATTAAAATAATGCAATTTTTGTTGATTGAAACTTCTAAGAAAGTAGTTTGAGGTACCACACGTGTGTTAGAGATTGCCACAATTTTGTTAAAAAAAAAAAAGATTGTACATGATGAAAAAGTTGGTTGGATTGGAAAACATTTCACTCAGGAGAATTGGAATGTATGAATATAAAGAGGCAGAAAAAGATCTGGCACTATAGCTTTTAATGTAGCAAAAAATAAACAGTGCTTGAATTCTTGTGGTTTCAAAAAGACACATCTTACAATGCAAGATCGTGATTGATCAGTGTGACATTGATAAGTGACAGCAGCACATAGTTTGATGCTAACCTGAGTGTCAGGGAGGTAGCAGGTGTGGGTGCCAATGGGTGCACGGCCTTACGCCGTTTCGCAGGGCTAACGCCAAGCTTCTTCCGAGGAGTGCACAATGTGACTGGGTGGAAATCGGGGATAAATCTCCATCTCCCTGCCCCCATCTGTTGCACCCCCACCCCGCTTCAGGCATAGGGATATTTAGCTAATGTAGCTTACTTATGAGAGAATACTCCCATTCGCTGCCGGTGTGCACTGAGTCAACCCCAGTATCTGTCATATCAGGCTGGGACGGCCCATGTTGCCATGGCAGCAACCCTATATACGCTGTTATCCACAGCGCATTCTATTTGCGCCACTCACAGCGTATCCGCACTGCCATTGGCCACGTTAATGCAGCGTCATATGACGTGCATACGTGACCTCTCCATATGGCAATGCGGGTTTCCGCCCTTAGCTCAAAGCGGGACTGGAGACCAATCAGAAAGCGAGGGCGGGGCCAGTATAGCGGACCGGAAGGGCGTCACGAACAGACGCGCGTTTATCCCCGATTTCCACCCAGTCACATTGTGCACTCCTCGGAAGAAGCTTGGCGTTAGCCCTGCGAAACGGCGTAAGGCCGTGCACCCATTGGCACCCACACCTGCTACCTCCCTGACACTCAGGTTAGCATCAAACTATGTGCTGCTGTCACTTATCAATGTCACACTGATCAATCACGATCTTGCATTTTAAGATGTGTCTTTTTGAAACCACAAGAATTCAAGCACTGTTTATTTTTTGCTACATTAAAAGCTATAGTGCCAGATCTTTTTCTGCCTCTTTATATTCATGTATTTGACTACTCTTTTGATCTTGAGCACATAGTCTGCCTGAGTATTTGCCACCGGCTTTCTACAGTATACCCCGAGTGCCTGCCAACTCTCCATATAACATTAGAATTGGAATGTATATGGCCATCTATATGCTGCTTGATGTGGCAAAAAGATCGATCCCTCTCAAATCACAATCTGAATCCTTCCACACAATGCATAATAGTAAATACTCCTGAATGTGCGATTCGTATTTATTGCAAAAGCAGTAGAATGTTAAAGCATCTGACATTTATTTAAGCTTGCAAAAGAATGTTTCTCCTCCGAATGTCCATTGTATATAAGCTGTGCAAATTTGGACAGAGGCGCCAGGCAGGTTAAAATGATCTAAAAACAACTAAAAAGGAGTACAGGTGGACGCATTGCCACTATTGGACCTTTTTGAGCTTGCACTCCTTGCCTGATGAAGCGGGTTATACCTGCGAAACGCGTTGCGGAGTGCCAAAATAAATTGTTATTTGCGATTTGAACAATCTCGATTGTCCATCATTTCAGGAGGTAAGTCCATCTGTACTCCTCCTTTTTAGTTGTTTTTAGATCATTTTAACCTGCCTGGCGCCTCTGTCCAAATTTGCACAGTATATAGTCCACCTTGGTTGGAGGGGACTGTCCCCTTCTTTCTATCTACAGAGAGCGACTTTTTAAACCTGAGTGGGGTCAGGTTCTAATGCTCCCCACCTGCATTTCAAGTGGTTGCCTATGTGGTAACCCGTGTTTGTGAGTATATCCACATCTGTCAATTATTTTGCCAACAATTGTTAGACTTACTGCACTATATTGGGCTCTCGGGGTTTTTTTTTTGTTTCAAGTGCATTGTATATAAGCTGTGTGTTTTGACATTTTGGTAATATACAGGAACTAAGTCTGAAGAAGGCTTATTAGCCGAAAGTTTACTTTTTATTTAAAACCAGAGGAAAGAATGGTCAAATTACAGCACCATCTGTTAGTACATGAATTACAGCTTTATTTCAAGATATTACAACCACATAAAACCATTTCACAACAGGAATAATATACCTCCTCTTTTTAGCAATCCTTATCAAAGTATAAATATATATATATCATATCCACGGTTCAATAAGAACCGCTTCAATTATAGAACCCAGGTTCAAAGCGCATAAATTAGGAGGTAATGAAATCATTATAGCTAAAAAAAAAGTGCTTAGTCCAAACAGTGAAAAAACATTTTGTGCAAAAGGGAAATCACCAAGTACATATAATCCTTAGGCCGGCTTCACACTGCATATTGGCATCTGCGGTGCAGTGGGACTGCCAAAAACAGGCCTTCGTGTAATACCGCATTACTATGCAGTATTCCCCTTCTGGCATCCGGCCAAACGGGAAGTGACACACACTTGCGCTCACTTCCTGTTTCGTGTATATGGAAGTGCACAGAAGCTTATTGTAAAAATACGCTTCCGTGCATGCACATCGCCGCACTGCCGCCACCAACATTTTTAAAATCCCTGTGTTGCCATACACTTACATGATTTCCAGTCTGCCGCATGTCAGCCCAGGTATTCGTGGCAACATAGTAATGGAAGCGCGTCAAAATGAGCACTGGTAATATGAAAGCACCCATAGACTTTCAATGCCCTGCGGTAGCAGTGCGGTGAATTACCACGACGTACCATGCCAGTGTGAAAGGGCCCTAAAACATACAACCTAAACCTACTAAAGTGCATATCTAAATGGAGCCACTTGTGTTCCTCAGCCACTGCTCGGGTTTCCGCTGTTGCTGCCTTCATGGACAAGCGCTGCAACACAGATGGGAGCCCCTGCAGAAGCACACTACTACTTCTCATTGGTCTGAAACAAACCAGTAGGAATCATTCCTCCCTACACACAGTGCAGACATGCACACAAAAGACACACCATAAACATGCAATCCAATCCAAAAAAGATTTATTGGCAGGACCAAATACATTGAGTATTTCCAAAGTAAAGCGTTATTAGCGTTAGCATGGGAGGGGGTGGTTGTGGGATTAACGGCATGGGGAGGGTATAGGTGACAGTATAAGGGGTATATAGACCATAGGGGTTTGAAGAGTATAGGGTTCAGTATAAGGAGTATACAGTCCATAAGGTACCATGTTCCTTTAAGTTGGTGGCAGGCAGCATCATAATGGGCCGCTATTTGTACCATTCTTTTCCTCCAATAGGATGTAGAGTCTCCTGTTCTCATCTGTGAAGGTGAAATCCAGGATGTGGGTGGAGAGTCTATGGAAGTGGGCAGTCCTCATATTTGCTGCAGTGTAATGTAGCAGGAAGTGGGCCCTAATCCTCCAGGGCCCCCTGGTCACATTGCCAGCACAGTCTCTCCTCTTGCAGCTTCCAGGTCTGTTTGTACCGCCCTGTCTCTATATCCAGGCTGTGGGCGCTCAGATGGTACAGGCTCAGGGTCTGTCTGTCTTTGGGGTAGTGTAGCCTCACGGGTCCATTGTGTACTCTCTCTGCAGTGATTGGTAGACAGTGAGTTTCTGGAAGTTCTTTATGTCGCTCCTCCATTCCTCTAGGTATCACGCCTTGCAGCTTTCTACAGTCCCTTTTATTTGGGCTTTTGTCGGGCTGTATTGGGGATCCTGGCTAGATGCACTGCTGACGCTTTGCTTTAGGGAACATGGAGTGGCCTGGGCCCCATGTTCCAGCGAGGATAGCTTTATTCTTTCTTTTATGTCCAGCACCATGATCAGTGTGTCCAGTGGGTTCTGGAAATCCTTGATTGTCTTTTTCTATTTTTCTTCAGTTTTCGGAGCTACAGTATTTGTTTCTTTTCTGGGGTTTGGACATATTCTGGGATGTCTTTGTAGAGGTCTCTGCAGTAGTGGAGCCAGATGTGGCCATTTTTTTATCTGGAGAGGGTTTTTCTTGGGCTTTGTGCCAATATGGTTCCATGTCTCCTAGAATAAGTTGCTCTGGAGGGAGTGCTCCAGCTGTTGGAGTTTGTGGGAGATGTGGCTCTGTTTTTTTTCCATCTGAGGACACCTTTGTATTGCCCCTGTAGGTGGTCATGGGCTTCCCTTAGTTCCTGGTTGTTGGGGTCTCTGTGCTTTTAGTTGGAGGCTGGCCTTAGAGAATTACGTAGAACCTTGCATTCACTGTCAAACCATTTTTGGGACTGTTTATTGGTGGGTCTCTTGAGATTGGTCTGCTTGAAGCCTGCTAGTTCTACCATAGTATATAAGATGTTATTGAAGTCCTTCACTGTGAGGTTGACACCTTGTTGATTTGATTCGTATGGGTTGAGATAAAAGTTTGCCAACAGTTCTTGGATTATGGCTGTGTTGGCCATGTTGGTGGATTCAGTGGCAGACCATTAGGCCATTTGAATGATGGTGGCAGCTTGTATTGACTGGTCTGGTGGGACTGCTGTGTGGTTGACTCATTGGTGGATTTCAGTTATAGCAGTATTTGGTTGTGGTCTGATATTTATGTTTCAGGGGTGACTATAAGGACATTGATGTTCATGGGGGCTGTGTCTGTGATGGCATAGTCTACAATACTGCTGCCCACATGGTTGTTCATAAAGTTAGAGAAACCGAGAGCCCAATATAGTGTAGTATGTTCAGCATAAATATAGTAAAGATAATTAGTGAGAAGAGTATACTCACAAACGTGGGTTACCACAAAGGCAACCACTGTATAGGCAAGTGAGGAGATTAGACCTGTCCTCACTCAGGATTAAGAAGTCGCTCTCTGTAGATCAGAAAAGGGGTAGATCACTCCTCCACCAGGGGTGGACATGGTACAGCAAAAGGAGAACAGAGGCGCCAGCAGGGTAAAAGTGGATAAAACCTTTAAAATTTGCTTGGAGGAAGCGGTGCATTTACCTCCATAAAGCAGACACGAAAGACTGTCTGTATAATAGTAATCACATTTATTATTTAGTACCCCAAAAGTGCAATGCATTTCGCAGGCCACACCCGCTTCATCAGGCAATAAACGTGGGGACAAACAGAATTTCAGCAGTAGCAGGAGTAGCGCCTCAGTGAGGACCCCAAGCGCAGCCCTTAAAGGGATCTAAGCAGCTCCTGGCTTCAAATAGCTGAAATGGCTGGCATATTTCAGAAGTTCAACCCCCTGCTACTTTTCCACTGCCATTATCCAGGCTAGGTGTGAAATTCTTTAAAGAGGAACTGTAACGACAAAACGTCCCCTGGGGGGTACTCACCTCTCGTGGGGGAAGCCTCCGGATCCTAATGAGGCTTCCCACGCCGTCCTCCATCCGTCAGGGGTCTCGCTGCAGCCCTCCGTGCAGCGGTGACGTAATATTTACCTTCCTGGCTCCTGCGCAGGCGCTCTGACGGCTGTCGGCTCCGAAGTAGGCGGAAATACCCGATCGCCGTCGGGTCTGCTCTACTGCGCATGCGCAAGTTTCCGGCGCCTGCGCAGTAGAGCGGACCCGACGGAGATCGGGTATTTCCGTCTATTTCCGTGCCGAAAGCAGCCACAGCGCCCCCGCTGGAGCCAGCAAAGGTAAATATTGAAGCTACAGTCGGCTCTGTCGCCGGCTGTTCGGAGGGCTGCAGCGAGACCCCCATGGGACAGAGGACGGCGTGGGAAGCCTCATTAGGATCCGGAGGCTTCCCCCACCCGAGGTGAGTACCCCCCAGGGGAGGTTTTTGTTGTTACAGAGTCTCTTTAAGTGTGACTAATGTTTTCTGTTTGAAGTACAATGGAGAAGACTCAGGGTTTGTTTGTGGTCATTTAAGTCTAATGAGGTGATTTCTTATCTGCCTTCCATCATCTGTTGCTCTGTGTCCTCAAGTCCTTTCAGGGACAGAAGAGGTGCCTATTTTAACCCTTAAATGTAAAAAGATGAGGTAAAATGATTTTTTTTTTTTTTATTTTAATAAACGACATTTTTAGAATGCATTTTTAATTAGCTATAGAGCTGCCCTGGGTGTTAAAAATGATGCTCGGTTCACTTTAACTTTGCTGGATAGACTTATACTTGAGTAATTAACAAATTCCAGCTTAAAGAGACACTGAAGCGAAAAAAAAATTATGATATTATGATTTGTATGTGTAGTACAGCTAAGAAATAAAACATTAAGATCAGATACATCAGTCTAATTGTTTCCAGTACAGGAAGAGTTGAGAAACTCCAGTTGTTATCTCTATGCAAACAAGCCATTAAGCTCTCCGACTAAGGCCCCATACACACATCAGACCATAGTCTTTTGAAAATGAAAGATCACAGACCAATCTTACCACCCTTCCTGTAGTATGAGAGCCATACTCTACACAGTCTTTTCTATGGAGCTGAACTCCACATCAGAAAAAAATCTTTGCAAGATGCTGCACACACAGATGCTGTACAGACACAAAAGATCAGTATCTGCAAAAGATCTGTTCCTGCCAAAAATCCATTCCTGCAAATTGCAATAATAGTCTATGAGATCAGCAGATCATCATACACACATGATTTAACTGACATTCATCTGCAGATCAGATCCACCAGGATGGATTTTCAGATCTGCAGATGATTGCTTGATCTGCAGATGAATGTCAGTTAAATCATGTGTGTATGATGATCTGCAGATCTCATAGACTATCATTGCAATTTACAGGAATGGATTTTTGGCAGGAACAGATCTTTTGCAGATACTGATCTTTTGTGTCTGTACAGCATCTGTGTGTGCAGCATCTTGCAGAGATTTTTTTCTGATGTGGAGTTCAGCTCCATAGAAAAGACTGTGTAGAGTATGGCTCTCATACTACATGGAAGGGGGTAAGATTGGTCTGTGATCTTTCATTTTCCAAAGACTATGGTCTGATGTGTGTATGAGCCTTAAGTCATAAGCCTCATCTACATGGGTAGATGAGGCTCCGATGTGCCTTATCAATCGAGCCGCTGATGCGGCTCGATTGATAAGATCCGACAGGACGGATCTTGCTTCCGCCGATTCCCTGCTCGCTCCCCGTGAGGGGACAATGGCAGGGAATCGAGCAGAAGATAAGCGGGGACGAGCGGGGAATCGAATCCGGCGCACGCGCGGCGAGCGGGGACGCGGCGGGTACGCGCGGGGACGTGGAAGAGGCGATCCGGCGGCTAATCGAGCCGTCGGATCGCTACAACATCCCATAGTGTAGACGGGGCTTTAGTCGTGGAGAGGGCTGTTATCTGACTTTTATTATCTCAACTGTAAGTGAACTGTTTACTTTTTCTCTGCTAGAGGAGAGGTCATTACTTCAGGGCCCTTTCACACTAGAGGACTTTTTCGGCGTTTTAACGCCACGGCCAAAGTGAGCGTTTTCCAGGGTAAAATGAAAGTCCATAGACTTTCATTTTACCTTTCACATCTAACGCCGCGTTTTAGAGCGTTGCGTTTCAACGCTCCCAGGCGCTTTTTCTGGGCCTACCGCGGCGTTTCTTATTACAATTGATAGTGATGTATTGGCGTTAAAATGCATTCAAAACGCCTGCAGCCAAAACGCAGCGTTTTAGCCTTTTACCGCTGCCTTTAGTGTGAAAGAGTCCTCACAGACTGCTCTGAAAGACTCATTTTGAATGCTGAGTGTTGTGTAATCTGCACATATTATAGAATGATGCAATGTTAGAAAAAACACTATATACCTGAAAATAAAAGTATGAGAATATTTTCTTTGCTGCTAATCTTCTAGTAATTATTCATAGTACACAACCAATTCACTATATCATATTTTTTTTTTGCTTCAGTGTCTCTTTAAGAGGGACAAATATTGGGGTCCACTAATACATGAGGTTGACTTGTATCAAAGTATATACGGTATGTCAGGTTTCAAGGGGAATCTGGTGGGGGGGGGGGGGGGGGGGGGATATATGCAGCATATACAGTTGTGTTCAAAAGTATTCAACCCCCACTGAAATTGAGTGTTTTGGCCAGTTTGACATTGATTTTGATCATTTCAGTCATCTTGTTTACAATTAAATCAAAGAGGCACTTGTAAGTCAGACAAATATAACATAACATTTATAATGAAATAACCACAAATGTATTTTCTGTGCTCACATCATTATCAGTTGTATTCAACCCCAAGTGACATTCATTCTTAGTACTTAGTACAACATCCTTTTCCAGTTATAACAGCTTTTAAACGTGAAGCATAGCTTGACACAAGTGTCTTGCAGCGATCTAAGGGTATCTTAGCCCATTCTTCATGGGCAAAAGCCTCCAGTTCAGTCACATTCTTAGGCTTGCGCGCTGCAACTGCTTTCTGTAAGTCCCACCAGAGGTTCTCAATTGGATTTAAGTCTGGTGACTGCGATGGCCACTTCAAAATGTTTCAGCATTTTAATCTGCAACCATGCTCTAGTAGACTTGGAGGTATGCTTGGGATCATTGTCCTGTTGAAAGGTCCAACGTCTCCCAAGCCTCAGGTTTGTGACGGACTGCATCACATTTTCATCCAATATCTCCTGGTACTGAAGAGAATTTAATGGCACCTTGCACACGCTGAAGCTTTCCTGTACCTGCAGAAGCAAAACAGCCCCAAAGCATGATTGACCCCCCCCCCCCCCGCTATGCTTCACAGTAGGCAAGGTGTTCTTTTCTTCATAGGCCTTGTTCTTCCTCCTCCAAACATAGCGTTGATCCATGGGCCCAAACAATTCTAATTTTGTTTAATTAGTCAACAGAACACTAACCCAAAACTTTTGTGGTTTGTCCACATGACTTTTGGCTTACTGCAGTCGACTCTTCTTATTCTTTGGAGACAGCAAGGGGTTGCGCCTGGGAGTTCTGGCATGGAGGCCTTCATTACGCAGTGTGCGTCTTATTGTCTGAGCTGAAACTTTAGTACCCGGATCTGACAAATCTTTTTTCAGTTCCTCAGCAGTCACACAGGGATTTTTCTCCACTTTGCGCTTCAGGTAGTGCACAGCAGTCAAAGTCAGCATCTTCTTTCTGCCACGACCAGGTAGCATTTCAACAGTGCTCTATGCCTTGAATTTGCGAATGATGCTTTCTATGGTGTCTCTTGGTATGTTTAACATCTTTGCAATCTTCTTATAGCCATTGCCCTTCCTGTGAAGAGAAATCACCTCTTCTCTTCTCTTCCTGGACCATTCTCTTGACTTCACCATGTTTGTAAACACACCAGTAAATGTCTAGAAGGAGCTGAGTATCACAGTCATTTTAAATCTGCCTAATTGGTGCTTATTATGCTTGATTGCTGCTCGTTAACATCCACAGGTGTTTTCAATACCTGATCGAAAACACTTTAATGAACCTCTGTTCTTAAGAGTGGTAGTCTTTAAGGGGTTGAATAATTGTCAATGAAGAAATCGCACAAAAAAAATTAATACTGTATTACAAAAACAAATGCTGTAATTTTAGTTGCATTTGGTTCTTTAAAAAGTCCTTGTAAGATTTCATTCTGAACACAATTACAAATGTACACTAAATTCCCTAAAACCCTTTACAGCATTGGGGGTTGAATAATTTTGAACACAACTGTAGGTACATGTCTGACTGACGGAAAGGTGAGGATGAACACTTACACACAGAAACAAATTCTCACACATGAACACAACATACACTGTGACTCCTCCTCAGCTCTACTCCCATGATGCACATTTGTTTGACGTATCATCAATAGATAAAAAAAAAAAGACTTAGGACCTGTCTCCACTCGTCAGTTTTTCTGTGCATTTTCTGCACAGGATTACTGCAACCAATGTTAACCAATAGGCTAGTTCACACTTGAATGTGTTTTTCACATGCAGAAAAACAGTTGATAGCAATGCAAAACAGTCAGACAACTCACGAAGAAAAACTGGCGCACCGAAAAACTGATCAGTAGAGAGAGACTCTTACACTTTATTTGCAAAAACAGTCAGCATAAATATCGTGGTTAGCAGTGGGGGTGGGGGGAGCCGGACAGACGTTTTGCGGTTACCTGCTTCTTCAGAGGCAAGACCACATGTTCACCCTGTCACACCAATCCTTAAATACTGTAGTTTCCAACTAGCTGGCTCAACCTCTGGATAGCATGCGCCCACTTCGCTGCCAAGTCCTGACATATAGCCACACCCCCGGAAGTGGTGACATGGTGACCGCTCCAGCCAATAGACGAGCTGTCTGTTTTTGCAAATATAGTGTACTTTTTGGAGATTCTGTGCCACTGCTTTTGCACTCTATTAGGGATACATTATACCTTCTGAGTGTGCACATCTCTCCCACACTGCTTCAGTCACAGTCCTTATTGGCTTACTGCATCTTGTGCCGGTATTGTTTCTTCCCATTGGGCATATTAGTTTGAGCCACCTTCTCTTCCTCCTCTTTTCTTTCCATGGCTGCCTGCAATCTTCACTTCTCTTTGCAGCTCTCAGACATCACTGTGGAGGGGGCATGGCTTTTTTATGTATAGTATCCTCTTTTTGCTTTCTGCCTTTGCTGAGTCTCAAAGCCACAGGTTGGCATAGTTTCTGCACCTGATCTGTTGCTCTTTTTCTCTGCAGACTGAGACGATTGTTCTTCTGAGCAGGGCTACATAGTGTGATTAGTTGTGGGTATGGACAATGACATCATATTATGCTGCCCTAAATTAGCAGCTATGACACTTTACTGGGTTTAGCTGATTACCGTAGCTATTAATAAACATATGCCTCTTCCTCCACCACCATGTTCCGTAAAGCAAGTGCAGCCCAAATTTCATCCTGGCCTGCTTTTGATTGAGGGGTGCTTGGATGAAGATGAAGATGATTGGCTTAAAGTGTGCTCCTTGCAGAAGCTATTGTTGTTCAGGAGGCGGTTCCCGTGGGACCACAGGAGCCTTAGGTTTTTTAATGTTTGTTCTTTATTTTATTTTTCCACTGCATTTTTTGTCATCCAGGAGAGACCTTTTGGAGCTTAGAATTTGCTTAAATGGTGGTGATAAAGCTACGCCTTGCTATTCCAGTTGGAGTACGGGCAGGGTTTTCTACCCCTTGATATCTGGAGGTTACAGGAAGCAGCAGGCAGTGCATCCACCACCTCTTGTTGTGTGTTTTTTATTTATTTATTTTTTTTAATATAATTTATTGAAGTAAGAATATTTCCAGCTCGCATATCAATTCCAATACAACATATCCTCATATTCTCTTCTCCAGTTTTCAAAATTATAAAATACAAAATAATAAATAGAAACCTTTTTTCAGCTGCATGATGACAAATCTAATTTTTTTTTTAGATTTATTGAAAGGAACCCCTCTCTTCCTTTCATATTGCCGGGACAGAATCCAGCAAACTGGTGGAGTAGGAGATGTCCCGCAATGAAGGAATTGCTAATGGCTGCCACCTGTATAACCCTAGTTATGAAAAGAGAAGAGCATGCACTGAAATGCTCATAGGCTTGAAGGAGTGTTTATTTATCTTTGTATGTGTCAGAGTGGTGCAACTAAATATTTTCAATTAAAAAAATGTTTGATTTGGGTCCGCTTTAACTGGGATTAAACTTTTAGCTGCAATCAGGAGCTGAGGAACAAAAGACCTCTTATATTTACGTTGATGTTCCATGCAGCAATACCTTTACTGGGTCCCAATCTCCACAATCTTCCCATAATTTCTTAATACAGTCCAACACACCCTTCCAAAAACCTGATATTACTGGGCACTCCCACACTAAATGCATTAAAGACCCCTTTGCTCCACACCCCCTCCAACATCTATCACTCACCCCCTGAAAAATTGTAGCCAACCTATCTGGTGTTCTATACCATCTTGTCAATAATTTAAAATAATGTCCCTAATTGTAGAACTAACTGATGTAGCATGAGCCAAAATACATATCTTCCTTTTCAACCCATCATCTAAAGAGATGCCAGCATCCTCCTCCCATCTACTCAAATATTTAGGAAATTCTCCCTCCCTCATTTTATTCAACTCTTTATATAAAATGATATCAGATGCATGGGAGGAGCCTCCTTCACAAACCATTTCTCAAATTCTGATAATTCAGTACAAATGGAAAGACTTCTCCCCTTCTCCGCCAAAAAATGTTTTAATTGAGTATGTCTCCAAAAATCAAATGGAAATTGACCATATTCCTCACGCAACCGGGTTAAAGTTTTAATTTCTCCATTATTCATAATATCTCTTAAGATTACACCTCCCCAACTTTCTTTCCTTGGCAGAAAACAGAATTCCCCCCCCCTCCCCCCCAAAGGAGTCATCAAGGAAATTCCCACAGACCAACCCCTCTTTTTATTAACAACCTCCCACGCCTTAAATACATTTTTAATCCAAGAGGGTGTGCATCTTGGTAGATCTCTAAATTTCCCCGGGAGCCAAAAAACTTTTGCCAAATCCAATCCAACCAATTCCTTTTCATTATCTACCCACTTCTTACCTCCACCCCATACGTCCAATTGAAAAGTCTTACCATTACACAAGCTTTATAATAAAGTTTCATATCCGGAAGCCCTAATGCCCCCATTTCTTTAGGACGTACCAAAATCTCATATGCTAATCTTGAGGGCTTGTTCTGCCAAACAAACCTGATAAGGATTGATTTAAGAGACCTGAAAAAAGCTGCAGGCACACAAATTGGAATCATGGACATACAGAACACCAGCCTAGGCAAATATTCATTTTAATAATATCTATACACCCAAACCATGAAAAACCCCTTCCATTCAATCCCTCCAGATCTTTTGTAATTGAACTTAATAATGGAAGATAATTTAGGGAGTACAGCCTCGATAAATCACTTTGTACCGTTATTCCCAAATATTTAATAGCCTCTTTCCTAAAAGGAAATGAAAAATTACTTTCTACCAATTTCACAACTCCTGGTGCCAATGACACATTCAGTGTTTCAGATTTAGTCATATTAATCTTGAAATTTGAAAAAATACCATATCTCTAAATTTCCTTGACCAAATTCGGCAAAGACACCATAGGTTCCAAAATATAGAATAAAATATCATCCGCAAAAGCCGATCTCTTATGCTTCTAATCCCCAACTCTAACTCCGTGGATATTCCTAGACCTCCTAACAGTACACAAAAAGACTTCCAAGGTTAAAATAAAAATCACCGGTGACAAGGGACACCCCCGTTGATTCGACAAGGAAAAGGCATCCGACAGGGCACCATTCTCTCTAACCCTTGCAGTTGGAGTGGAATACAACGCACCCACCCAATTAAACATGTTCCCTCCCAATCCCACAAATCTTAAAGCAGACATAATAAAATCTCAATTCACCCTGTCGAATGCCTTCTCCGCATCCGTCGACAATACCATCATGGGAACTCCCTTCATCGAAGACCACTTAAATAATGCCATTGCCCTTGCCACATTATCCCTCCCTTCCCTCCCTGGCACAAAACCAACCTGATCTCCTTTAACTACTAATCCCAACCATGGCTTAATTCTCTCAACTAAAATTTTTGCAAAAATCTTTATATCTAAATTCAGTAATGATATAGACCTGTAACTTTGTCACAAAGCTGGATCTTTTCTACTCTTATGGATAACTGTTATATGGGCCTCTAACACATCTTTGGGCATTACTCTACCCTCTTTAAGGGAATTAAAAAATCTACACATAGGTGGCACTAACACATCCCTGAAATTGGAAAAGTATTGCTTTATGAAACCATCGGGACCCGGTGACTTACCCACCTTCATGGCTTTTATCATAGCTAACACCTCCTCCTCACTAATCTCTTTTTCCATTATACAGGTATCTCTGTTTTCCTGTGATATTTTGACCATTCCAGATTCCTCTAAGTATTTCCACATCCCTTTATCAAAATCCCCAGATCCATTTTTTGGAAGGCCATACATTGAAGAATAATATTCCTTGAAAACATGCGCTATTTTGTGCGCCTGCAGCTCGACCACCCCCCTATCATCCTTAATATTAGGAATATACATACCGTATTTTTCACCATATAAGACACACCTTTTTCTCCCCCAAAAATAGGGAGAAAAAGTTCCTGCGTCTTATACGGCAAAGGCAGGGAATCCCCGATTTACGAATGCCCGCTGATACAGAACCGCTGACCCGCTGCCTTTCAGTGCCTGCTCCCCCGTGTCTGCCTTCCTCCCTCCCGCCCGCTTGAGTCTCCTGGCCTTACCTTTAACATGCTACCGCGCCGATCCCAGATCATTGCACTGCCCCGCGCTAGCATACTCTGCCTCCCCCTTGTGTATCTGCCCCCCCCCGTGTGTCGGAATAAGTAGCGGCAGCCTACCTCCACAATGTGCCCGCGATGACTGCAGACATCTGTCTCCCCGGCACTTTGTGCTCTAGTGACTGGCTTGAACTGTGCGTCATCAGTTCAAGCCAGTCACTAGAGCGCGAAGTGCTGGGGAGACGGATGTCTGCAGTCATCGCGGGCACATTGCGGAGGTAAGCTGTCGCTACTTATTCCAACACCCGGGGGGGCAGCTACGCAAGGGGGAGACAGAGTACGCTAGCGGGGGGCAGCCCAGTGATCTGGGATCGGCGCGAGAGCATGTTAAAGGTAAGTTGCCGCTATTGACACTACCCAGGGGGGCCAGGAGACTCGAGCGGGAGGGAGGAAGGCAGGCACAGGAGCACACGAGGACACATGGGGGCACAGAAGGCGACATAAGGAGCAAATGAGGGTACACAGGACACATTAGGGGCCACAGGAGGGCATGGAGGGCACATGAGCAGTGTTCTCCCCAGAGCCTATTACCCGGGCGGAGCGCCCGGCTGGTCTCAGCTTCCCGCCCGCCTGTGGTTACAGCGTGCATCAGATTTTCTTCCTCCACATTCAATGCAGTGAGCAGCGGCTGTGTTATTGGAGCCAGCCGCTGTCACTTACACTATCTCCGCCCTCCCCTCAGCTCCTGCATAGCCGTGATGTAGAGGGGCGGGGAGAGCCTGGTAACTGAAGTTACAAAGGCACCGCGGGAACTTCAAAGGAGCTGGAGCTAGTGAATCCCATCCCGATCTGCATGACTATTATGCAGAAGACGGGCTCTCTTCCTTCCTCCAGCAAGTCTTCACATCGCAGCAAACTTCCCAGCATGTGCTCCAGCCTCACCTCCAGCCTCGCAGGTCAGATGTCAGAGCACAGGGAAGAGTGTGGCGCAGCGCTCGCTCATGCCGGGGAGACAGCATTGCAGGGCAGATGGCTATCTGTTTATCCCTGGTAAGGTGGTGACTGATGGCCATTAGCTGCCTCTGCTGCTGTGCCTGGTGTAGCGTCACCTCTATGCCCCCCTTTCAGATGCACTTTGCTGGGAGGAGAGGAGACAGACATTTTTACAGCTCCTATTGCTGTCCTTCCCCCAACTGCTCTGCTCCGAGATGTTACATTGATGTAAACCTGTCTGCAGACCTGCAGTGTGCTGTGCAAGTTACAGGAGCTGTGAGAGTGCTGCATTCTTGTATTACATTCATATTTAGATGGTACTGCTTGCAATCCTCTCCTCTCTGACCCACACATTGTTTTTTTTATTGCCCCCCCTTCCTTTTCCACACTGATATACATAGGTTTTCTTCTACCTTTAGTCTGTCTCTCCCTCTCACACATTTCCCTTTGTCTCTCACACATTCCTCCTTGTTTTTTCTTTCCCAGTCCTTTTTTCCCCTCTGTAGTACATGCTGTTTAGCACATAGACAAGCAACAAGCATGTGTACATCATGCTTGTGTGCATGCGAGATCATCCAGTGTAACTTCTCATCAGTAGTTCCCAGTGTGTTTCCTCCTTACCCACTTCCTCATTCAAAAGCACCCAGCATAATCCACCTACACTCCTTCCTACCAAGTAGCACCCAACACGATCCACCCTGCCCCTCCCTACCTAGTAGTGGCACCCAGCATCACCCTCCAACTCCACCCAACGTGACCTTACTTCCCCACCCGGCTACTTTTTCATGCCACCCGGCTGGTTAGAAATTCTGGGGAGAACACTGATGAGGACGCATGGGGGGCACATGAGGACACATGGAGGCACAGGAGGACACATGGGGGGCACAGGAGGACACATGGGGGCACATGAGGACACACAGGGCACATGAGGACACATGGGGGCACATGAGGACACACAGAAGGACAGGGACGGATCAAGACCAAGCTGCGCCTGGGGCAAGGTCAAGTCTTGGCGCCGAAAGGTCACATTTTGGTGCCTAAACTGCCATTCATTTTGCCGCCATTCTAAGAATTCAACAAACTGTGCCTGGGGCAAGATACCCGCTTGCCCCCCCCCCCCTAGATCCGTCCCTGCAGAAGGACACATGGGGATATGGGGGGCACAGGAGCACACATGAGGACACACAGAAGGACATGTACAAGATGCTCCTGGAATATGGACGCATCAGGTTTAGTATTTTTTTGCCCTCCAAACTTGGGTGCGTCTTATATTCCGGAGCGTCTTATACGGCGGAAAAAACTGTACTTTTCCTTTGACCTTTTAATGCCCTTGCCAACAACCTCCCACTCTTATTTGCATGCTCAAACCATTTGGCAGAATAAATTCTATTTTTTTCGCTCCGTCTACTCTCTAATAGTTCTGACAATTTAATCCTTGCCCTGTTCAAACTATCTAGTGCCTTTTGATCGAGTGAATTCTTATGTTCTAATTCCAATTTTTCTATTTCCGATAATTCTTTAATTTTACCATTATACTCTTTCTTATTTTGGCTCCCAAAGAAATAAAGACCCTTCTTACCACCGCCTTATGGGCCGACTATACGATGCCCTTGTCCATATCAACCAATTTGTTGTCCTTAAAATACTCCGCTAATGTTTTTTTTATCTTATCTTTAACTTCTGTATCATCCAGAAGGTTGCAATTGAGTCTCCAATGCCAATCACGCCTATTTCTTATCCTCAGATCCAAATCAAACCACACAGTAGCATGATCTGAAATAGTTCTATTTCCTATATCTGCCCCTTTTACTCTATCCAAAAAATATTGATCCAAAAACAGAATGTCTATCCTTGTATATATTTTGTGCATATCCGAAAAAAAATGAATAATCCTTCACAGAAGGAAAAAGTGCTCTCCATACATCTATACGATGAACACTGAAAAATCTTTTTGATAGATTTTTTTCGCTACTGCCGTAATACTCCTGGAACCAGATGACGCATCCATTTTAGGCTCAGAGACCCAATTACAATCCCCTCCAAAAACCAAACATCCCTCCCTGAACCCCTCAAGTTGTTCAAGCACCAATCTGAAAAAAACAGCGTGTGATTCATTAGGTGCATAGATATTAACAAAAGTATATACTTGACACATTAATTGTCCCTTCAAAAAGATAAACCTACCCATCTCATCACTCTTTTTATCTAAAAATACAAACAGACATGTCTTACTTACTGCTATTGCAACTCCTTTAGCCTTTTTAATCGGAAAAAAAAACACCTATCAAATATGGACAAGGGCATACCAGGCATCTTATCTCCACAAAAATGAGTTTCCTGCAAAAAAAAAAGGATTTGAAGTTTGAGTCTATGCAACTCCATCCATAATTTTCCTCTCTTCACTGGAGAACCAAGACCCTTAACATTATAGGAGAGAATCCTTAAATTATCACCCTTCTATGAAACATAATCTCCATTAATTGTTTAGAGGAGACTAGAAGGTGAAAAAAATATGAAAAATCCAAAACAAGAAAAAAATAACACATCAGAAAAAAAAAACCCAATTGTCCTCTCAAGGATGCGATTCCCCATGCGTTTTTTGCCGCGAATTTGCATGCGAATTCGCATAGATGAGGGTATATGCGATTTTAACCATGTCACTGCCTGTGTGAATTTACATTGGTACCTATGCGAATTCGCGGCAAAAAACGCATGGGGAAACCGCATGCAATTTCCCTATTAAATACATTGCATGCGATTTGCATGCATTCCACTCGCAGGCGAATTCTGCGGCTCTTTTGTGCGTTTTTTCACCGCTGAAAAAAACGCACCTCAACAACGCTACAGTGGAAACAGGCCCATCCACTTGCATTACATGTGCGAATCCACATGCGTTGGACGCATGCGGATTCGCGATAGTGGAAACGAGCCCTTAGGATCAGTCTTTTTAGGACTCCATGACTTATGCACTCTCTCAATTTCAATAATTTTGTCATTATTCAAAAGAATATGGAAAATCTTCAAAACTGACTCTTTCAAATCATCTGCCTTCACACTCTCAGAGAGCCATTTTATTCTTATATTCTGCCTTCTATTCCGATTCTCAAAATCATCCAATTGAGACATCTCATCAAACTGTTTATTATGCAAATTAATCTGGGAAGAAACTTCAGACACCGTTTGTTCCACTTTTTCTGCTCTACTCTCCACAACTGCTACTCTCTGACCTATATTCATCATCTCATTTTTAATCACCATTTCCATATGGAACGATTTTTCCAAACATGCAATCAAAACTTCCATATCAGATAAGGTTGGTAAAGACTAGTGTTGGGCGAACATCTAGATGTTCGGGTTCGGGCCGAACAGGCCGAACATGGCCGCGATGTTCGGGTGTTCGACCCGAACTCCGAACATAATGGAAGTCAATGGGGACCCGAACTTTTGTGCTTTGTAAAGCCTCCTTACATGCTACATACCCCAAATTTACAGGGTATGTGCACCTTGGGAGTGGGTACAAGAGGGAAAAAAATTTAGCAAAAAGAGCTTATAGTTTTTGAGAAAATTGATTGTAAAGTTTCAAAGGAAAAATTGTCTTTTAAATGCTGAAAATGTCATGTTTCTTTGCACAGGTAACATGGTTTTTACCGCCAGGCAGTCATAAATGTAATAAAGAGAAGAGGTTCCATAAACAGGGACCGGTAACGCTAACCCAGCAGCAGCAGCAGCACACGTGATGGAACAGGAGGAGGCGCAGGAGGAGAAGGCCACGCTTTTTGAGACACAACAACCCAGGCCTTGCATGAGGACAAGAAGCGTGCGGATAGCATGCTTTTTACCGCCATGCAGTCATAAATGTAATAAAGATAAGAGGTTCAATAAACAGGGACCGGTAACGCTAACCCAGCAGCAGCAGCAGCACACGTGATGGAACAGGAGGAGGCGCAGGAGGAGAAGGCCACGCTTTTTGAGACACAACAACCCAGGCCTTGCATGAGGACAAGAAGCGTGCGGATATAGCAGCAATGCTTTTTGCCGCCATGCAGTCATAAATGTAATAAAGAGAAGAGGCTCAATAAACAGGGACCGGTAACGCTAACCCAGCAGCAGCAGCAGCACAGAGCACACGTGACGGAACAGGAGGAGGCGCAGGAGGAGAAGGCCACGCTTTGAGACACAACAACCCAGGCCTTGCATGAGGACAAGAAGCGTGCAGATAGCATGCTTTTTACCGCCATGCAGTCATAAATGTAATAAAGATAAGAGGTTCAATAAACAGGGACCGGTAACGCTAACCCAGCAGCAGCAGCAGCAGCACAGAGCACACATGATGGAACAGGAGGAGGCGCAGGAGGAGAAGGCTACGCTTTGAGACACAACAACCCAGGCCTTGCATGAGGACAAGAAGCGTGCGGATATAGCAATGCTTTTTGCCGCCATGCAGTCATAAATGTAATACAGATGAGAGGTTCAATAAACAGGGACCGGTAACGCTAACCCAGCAGCAGCAGCAGCACAGAGCACACGTGATGGAACAGGAGGAGGCGCAGGAGGAGAAGGCCACGCTTTTTGAGACGCAACCCAGGCCTTGCATGAGGACAAAAAGCGTGCGGATATAGCAATGCTTTTTGCCGCCATGCAGTCATAAATGTAATACAGATGAGAGGTTCAATAAACAGGGACCGGTAACGCTAACCCAGCAGCAGCAGCAGCACAGAGCACACGTGATGGAACAGGAGGAGGCGCAGGAGGAGAAGGCCACGCTTTTTGAGACGCAACCCAGGCCTTGCATGAGGACAAAAAGCGTGCGGATATAGCAATGCTTTTTGCCGCCATGCAGTCATAAATGTAATACAGATGAGAGGTTCCATAAACAGGGACCGGAAACGCTAACCCAGCAGCAGCAGCACACGTGATGGAACAGGAGCAGGCGCAGGAGGAGAAGGCCATGCTTTTTGAGACACAACAACCCAGGCCTTGCATGAGGACAAAAAGCGTGCGGATATAGCAGCAATGCTTTTTGCCGCCATGCAGTCATAAATGTAATACAGATGAGAGGTTCAATAAACAGGGACCGGAAACGCTAAACCATCCCAGATGTTCATTGGTCATGTTACTTGGTTGGGGTCCTGGAGTGTTGCGTAGTCATTTCCAATCCAGGATTGATTCATTTTAATTTGAGTCAGACGGTCTGCATTTTCTGTGGAGAGGCGGATACGTGAACCTTGCAGGCAACGGCATTCTTCAAGCTTCGGGTTATTTTGCTGACCACGTGCTCATGCAACTCAGGCACTGCAGAGCGCGCAAAGTGGTAGCGGCTGGGAACCACGTAACGTGGGATGGCCACTGACATCATGCCCTTGAAGCTGTTTGTCTCCACCACTCGATATGGCAGCATTTCGCAGGCCAGAAGCTTGGCTATGCTGGCTCTTACTGCCACGGCCCGGGGGTCATTTGCTGGCAATTTCCTCTTGCGCTCAAACATCTCCGAGACAGACAACTGAACCGTAGGGCTGCACAACGAAGGGCTGTTGGTTGTTGTGTTTGATGAACACTGGGAGACCTCAAGAGCACTACTCCGGAAAGTGACAGTGTCAGCGTCATCTGATTTTTTGGAATGTTTTGAACCACGCAATGGCTGGGCTACTGCTGCTGCTGAGGCGGGTCTGGTGGTGAGTCTGGTGAACCCAAGGGAGGCAGTGTTGCTGGTGGTACCCTGTCCTGCCGCGTTTGCCCACAGAGTGGGATGTTTGGATAGCATGTGGCGGCTCATGCTGGTGGTGGAGAGGTTGTTAATACTTTTCCCCCTGCTCAGGCGGGTCTTGCACACCTTGCAAATCGCCATGGTAACATCCTCAGTGCAGTCTTCAAAGAAAGCCCAGAATTTGGAGCACCTGCCTTGCTGGCGATTTCTGTTTGCGCCTCTTTTGCCTCTCACTTGAACTTCCACGCTTGTGGTGCCTGAAATTGCGCGCCGCCTACCTTGTGGCACAAGGCGAACTCGTGCAGCAGTGGGTTCTTCAACAGACTCATCTGTGCTGCTGCTACGACGGCGATGTTCTCGTTCACAAACAAAATCTGGGTCTATGTCCACATTGTCCATACCCTCCTCTTCCATCTCCTCAAACTCGTCATATGTCATTGTGGGGGGCCGCCGCCGTGGAGTACAGCTCCCCAGCACAACCGTCAGGGGAAACACCTCTTCCCTTGCCCCTCCCTCTTTCACCGGATTTCTTCCTCATTTCACTTATCCTTACAGTACACGCTGACTGGCAGCAGTACAGTGGCAGTACAGAAATGCTATACAGTGGTGGGTGAGCGGTGTACCACTATTGCCAGCAGCGACACAGAGCACAATGCTATACAGTGGCGGGTGAGCGGTGTACTACTGTTCCCAGCAGACAAAGAGTGGCAGTAAACACAATGCTATATAGTGTGGCTGAGCCGTGTACACAGAGTGGCAGTAAACACAATGCTATATAGTCTGCTATATAGTCACCCCGAACGGGGTGATGTTCTGCAGCACCCGAACAGTGGCGAACACTGTTCGCCCAACACTACTGGGAACGCAGATTTTAGTACCTAAACACACGATACAACATGTTTTCCGGGGTCGGACTCTGAGGCACATACAGATGGTCCCGATCATCATCCTCATCATACAACTCTTCTCCTGAGTCTGACCCACCCACCACCTCTGCCACCCCAACATCCCCAGACACAGTCACAGACCCCTCATCGTCCTCAACATTAACTTGGGATGCTGGCCTGAGCCCGACCTCCTCCTCCACATCAGGCCCCATCATCCCCTCAATGGCAGCCCTCATTAATCGCTCTGGCGCCGGACCGATGGACACAACGTTCTCCTCCGGGGAGGGCTGCTGCTGACCACTGGCTGCTGGGGTGGATGTTATAGCTTGCGTGGGGCGTTGGCTGTTGCTGTTGTTGGGAGTGCTGCTCACAGCGGAGGTCTCTGAGGAACTCATGGTGAGCTCATATAGTGGTTGACGGTGAGTGGAGTATTACTGATCCCAGCAATATACACACTGACTGGCAGAGTACGCAATGCTATATAGTCTGGCTGAGCCGTGTACACAGAGTGGCAGTGAACAATGCTATATAGTCTGGCTGAGCGGTGTACACAGAGTGGCAGTACACACAATGCTATATAGTCTGGCTGAGCCATGTACACAGAGTGGCAGTAAACAATGGTATATAGTCTGGCTGAGCGGTGTACACAGAGTGTCAGTAAACAATGGTATATAGTCTGGCTGAGCGGTGTACACAGAGTGTCAGTAAACAATGGTATATAGTCTGGCTGAGCGGTGTACACAGAGTGTCAGTAAACAATGGTATATAGTCTGGCTGAGCGGTGTACACCGAGTGTCAGTAAACAATGGTATATAGTCTGGCTGAGCGGTGTACACAGAGTGTCAGTAAACAATGGTATATAGTCTGGCTGAGCGGTGTACACAGAGTGTCAGTAAACAATGGTATATAGTCTGGCTGAGCGGTGTACACAGAGTGTCAGTAAACAATGGTATATAGTCTGGCTGAGCGGTGTACACAGAGTGGCAGTACACACAATGCTATATAGTCTGGCTGAGCGGTGTACACAGAGTGGCAGTACACACAATGCTATAGAGTCTGGCTGAGCGGTGTACACAGAGTGGCAGTACACACAATGCTATGTAGTCTGGCTGAGCGGTGTACACAGAGTGGCAGTAAACACAATGCTATATATAGCGTGGCTGAGCGAGGTGCACAGTGGCAGTACACACAATGCTATATAGTCAGGCTGAGCCGTGTACACAGAGTGGCAGTACACACAATGCTATATAGTGTGGCTGAGCGAGCGGTGTACTACTATTCCCAGCAGACACAGAACAGTAAACACAATGCTATATAGTGTGGGTGAGCGAGCGGTGTACCACTATTCCCAGCAGACACAGAACAGTAAACAGAATGCTATATAGTGTGGCTGAACGAGCGGTGTACCACTATTCCCAGCAGACACAGAACAGTAAACAGAATGCTATATAGTGTGGCTGAGCGAGCGGTGTACCACTATTCCCAGCAGACACAGAACAGTGAACAGAATGCTATATAGTGTGGCTGAGCGAGCGGTGTACTACTATTCCCAGCAGACACAGAACAGTAAACAGAATGCTATATAGTGTGGCTGAGCGAGGTACACAGAGTGGCAGTAAACAGAATGCTATATAGTGTGGCTGAGCGAGCGGTGTACTACTGTTCCCAGCAGCGACACACAATGACTGGGGGGGACCCTGGCTAGCGTGGCTGGAGAGCGAACTACCCTGCCTGCCTACCCAAAGCTAAACCCACAGAGAAATGGCGGAGATATGACGTGGTTCGGGTATTTATTTACCCGAACCACGTGACCGTTCGGCCAATCAGAGCGCGTTCGGGCCCGAACCACGTGACCCGTTCGGCCAATCACAGCGCTAGCCGAACGTTCGGGGAACGTTCGGCCATGCGCTCTTAGTTCGGCCATGTGGCCGAACGGTTTGGCCGAGCACCGTCAGGTGTTCGGCCGAACTCGAACATCACCCGAACAGGGTGATGTTCTGCAGAACCCGAACAGTGGCGAACACTGTTCGCCCATCACTAGTAAAGACCTCACCAGCTCCCTCCAATCTTCCTCCTCCTCCTCAGTTCCAGATAGAGTTCACTTTTTTCTTGCAGGACTTTTACCAGCTCCACCATCTTCCCCAGGGGGTTCACTAGAAGTCTCCTCCATTCTTTCTCCTCTTTCATCAGACTTTCCAGATTTCACCTCCATAAAGCTCCTAATATTTCTTGTTTGTGAACAACTGTCAGTCTTCCCTCTTTGTCTTCCACGTGTCATAATAATCAAAACTTCTGGCCAATCGCACCAGACTATACCCACAATCTGTTATCGATTTCTTGCGTTCACCAATATATAACTATTTGCAGCGCTTATCAAAACTTCTGGCCAATCGCCTCAAAATACATACAGAGTTTGCTGCTATTAATTTCTTGTGGCCGCCAATATATGACCACTTGCAACACTTGCAAAAAACTTCTGGCCAATCGCACCAGGATACATACACAGTCTGCTGTTATCAATTCCTTGTTACCACCAATATATATCGACTTGCAACACTTGTCATATAGATCAGAACTTCTGGCCAATCGTACCAGAATACATACACAGTCTGCTGTTATCAATACTTTGTGACCACCAATATGTTGCGACTTGCAGCACTTGTCAAATAGGAACACAATTTCTGGTTAATCGCACCAGGATACACACACAGCTTGCTGCTTCCAATTTCTGATGATCGTCAATATGTAGATAATTGTAGGCTCACCACCTCTTATACTGTAGCTGTTTATGTCCAGCGCTATTCTGTCTTCCGCCTTCCAATCCTCCTTACCCCTCAGGGTCTCTCTCTTCCTCCCGCAAGATCGGCAGATAGATCCGCAACGTTCCTGCAGCGCATCCAAGCCTCCAAGCAGGATTCCAGCCCAAACTCCGGTCAGAGACGCCGTAACACACGCGGCGTCTCAAACATTACTTCCTAGTGAGGGGGCGGGTCAGGCCGCGCCTCTCACCCCGTCAGTGCACCGCCTCCACCTTGCTCATCTCTCCTCCACTCAGAGTAGCTCTCAGTGAGAGCCTGCAGCAGTACTGATCCGCACCTCTTGGTTTCTATGATATACCGGCCTCCTTCCAATGGAAGCAAATCTTAAAATGGCAACAGCCAAACTCAGATGTGAAATGAGGCTGTTTCTTGCTGGCATGTAACTACATCGTACATCAAATGCTGACAAGCATGTGACCACAAGCACTGCCATTTCCTTCATTAAACTGAAGCCAGAAGGTGCTCATTGGCAGCAGATCGTGCTGGAACTAATCAGCACAGCATTCTGTATATTGGTCAGTGCCACTGAAGATGCTGGCGCTATATAAATTAATAATAATATTGGTAGCTTCAGTGGATGCACCACCAGTACTATGATGTCTTCAGGATATGATGTGCATATGTCTGGCATGAGATTTAAGCTGCTAGGGGAAAAGATGTTTACAGTCCCTGATTTCCCTCCTGAGCAGAAACCTAAACCAATATCTATCCAGCTACAGGAAAGATACAGTAAATCTATCTCTAGATATTACATTACTTTTTTTACCTGCTTTTTGGTCATTTCAAATAGGTCAGATATTGTATCAATTGTGCAAGTCCAGGAACACTTTGCCAATACCACTGTTGACATTTGACCTGGTTTTTAGCAGAGTTGTGAGCAAAAGGAAAAGTAAGCGAGATGGAGATTATGCACTCTGTATGACATAGTCCATAAGGTTAGTGGATGCTTAAACCATAGTCATTGGACAAACCAAAACTGGAGTAGCAGAAAGTAAAGTTTGGCACTCTAGTGAATGCGTTTAAGGTCATTAATTGCTGCATATTATAAATCCAACTTTTCGAGGGAACGGTGAGCCTCTTAATCACGGTAAACAAATGCAGAGGAATGTGTGCACTGCCACCACATGCTAATGTAACTTTTAATCAAACGTTGTGAATAAAACTCTGCCTTCGTATGAAACAGACAGTGCCTGTAGCTTCTTTCTTGTTGGTCCTTATAGCTTTCCCTGGTAGCCTAACTGTCCCTCCATACCTCTATAGCTTTCCCTAGAGGTTTAGTGGTCTGGGCCCCCACACCCTCATAGCTTCCCCTGGTAGTCTAGTGGATTAGCTGTGGAACGCAAAATAAATTCTGATTTGCTGCTTTAGGCTATTGTCTCCATTTTTGCTCATAACTGAGCCTCATTGCCTCTTCGATGTGCAGATAAGACAATACAAGCAAGGAAGTGAAAGTTAATGTTTCTCTTTTTTTTTTATTTCATAGCAAAAGGACGACCTTCTTTCAGCACTGAGCTGTGAAAAGCATTCCTATCACATGGTAACTTTGTGACATCAAAGAGAAGCAGCAGGCTGGAAGTGGATTTGGGTCAAAACTAAAGGTAACAGTGCATTTGGGTAACAATAGGTAAAGAGGTCATTCTCCTCCAGCTCCTGTCATGTGCGGTTCCCGTGTTTGAAAATTGGATGAGTGGTTATACCTGGCTTCATGTTGTCCAGATGTTTATTAAGAACATGTGTTAACTATACAGATTTGTCTATTTGTGGAGGCCTGATGAAGGGTATATCCCGAAACAAGTCGACGTTGTCGACTCAATGCGTACAACTGCACTAATCTTGATGTTATCAACTGATGCATTTTTGCCATTCTTTGCTATGGAAAATGTTTTCTGACGGATACTTTCTGTAAACATTTTTGCACAAGTGTTGTCTTTAATAAAAATCTTTTGTATTTTTGCATATAAATTCTTCAAGTTTCTTCAGTTTTTTACTATATATATCCTTTTACTAGTATAAAGTCTATGTAGGTATTGTGGCACTCCTGAGAGGATATTATTATTTTTTTGTTTCCCTGTATACGGAATATAACAATAGGTAAAGTTCACAGGGATATCTTTCATCTTGGTAAGTAAGCTAGGCTATGAGGCTTAAAGGACAACTAAAGTGAGAAGACTGTGGAAGCTGCCATATTTTTTTTTTAAACAATATCAGTAGCTTGGCAGCCCTGCTGGTCTATTTAGCTGCAGTAGTGTCTGAATAACACCAGAAACAAGCATGCAGCTAATCTTGCCTGATCTGACAATGTCTGAAACACCTGCTGTACATATTCTTGTTCAGGGTCTGTGGCTAAAAATATTATAGGCAGAGGATCAGCAGGATAGCCAGGCAACTGGTATTGTTTAAATGGAAATAAATATGCCAGTCTCCATATCCCTCTTGCTTCAGATGTCATTTAAAGGGACACTTAAGCCAGGAATGAAAAAAAAAAACAGTTTTACTTGCCTGGGGCTTCTACCGGCCCCCTGCAGCCGTCCAGTGCCCTTGCAGTCACTTGCGGAGCCTCCAGTCCCCTGCTGCCAGCTAGTTTCATTTTCGCTGACAGGGAGCCGGCAGGCTTTCTGCACCTGCGCAGGCCTGGCCACGCGTATCCTTCATGTTCCCATTCTCAATAGCGTCCTGCACAGGCGCAGGACGCTATTGAGGACGGAAACGTGAAGAAAAATACGTGTGGCCAGGCCTGTCGGTGAAACCAAAACTAGCTGGAGGGGAGGGACTTGAGGCTCCGTGAGTGACTGCAAAGGCACTGGACGGCTGCAGGGGGCTGGTAGATGTCCCAGGAAAATAAAACTGATTTTTTTATTCCTGGCTTAAGTGTCCCTTTAAGGTGCCCATACATTACTCGATTTGCAGCTTCAATATCCGGCAGACTCCATCATGAAGATGGAATCTGGCAGAGATCAATGCTGTAACATGACCACCTGATCGTCATTTCGATTAATTTCCGGATGAAATTGATCAAAACGATTGATCCGGCTTGCTGGAAAGATCTCGCTCGAAACGGCTCAGTTGGGTTGTGGCGGTAACGACGCTCGATGTCTCAACGACTGAGGGACCCCCTACCAGTCTCCTCCCATGCGTAATTTGTCACCCCCCCACCCACCCCTTCATCACTAATGGGTGCCTGTACCCTGGCGATCAGTAAAGTGTTGTTTACACCGTATCACTATGGGAGCATTCTCACTGCAGCGTTTGCAATGTGTATGAATAGTAAACGCGCTGCATGTAGCATTTTGGCCAAGATCACGTTGGGATTCTTGTTACTTCAAACAGAAATCGCAGTCACTGCAAAATCTTATTTGCATAGCATTTTGTGATCAGAGTAAGAACCAGCCTTTAGGATATAGGGCTTAAGAGCTTATTTGCCAAGTTTTTATATTAACCTGTGATGTATTTATACATGTTGATTAGGTTCCCTCTAAGTAGTCTCTTTTACAAGCTAAATAAACCTAGTTCGTCTAACTTTTCTTGCTAAGTGAGACCTTCCAACCCTTTGGAAAATGTACTTGCCCAGTTTTGTACCTTTTTTTTTTTTCTTTTTTTTTTTTTAAAAAGAGAATCTGTATTGTTAAAATCGCACAAAAGTAAACATACCAGTGCGTTAGGGGATATCTCCTATTACCCTCTGTCACAATTTCGCCGCTCCCCGCCACATTAAAAGTAGTAAAAAACAGTTTTAAAAAGTTTGTTTATAAACAAACAAAATGGCCACCAAAACAGGAAGTAGATTGATGTACAGTATGTCCACACATAGAAAATACATCCATACACAAGCAGGCTGTATACAGCCTTCAAGAGATCACTTGTGTGTGTTTACCTTCTGACCCCTTCAGCTCTCACCCACTGAAGTGACAGGCTTCCTGCAGACAGCTCTGCCTATGTGGTTAATTCCTCAGTATGTGACAATCCAGCTCCTTTCACAGCCTAAGGCCCCGTTCACACTTGCGGTTGTTTGCCAAACGGACCGGATGACCTGACCGGATCCGGACCGGATCCGGATCGGAACCGTACGGTTCTGATCCGGATCCGATCCGGATCCGGTCAGGTTGCATCAGGTGTCCATCAGGATGCGATCCGGATCCGTTTGGCAAAAGTAACGTTAAAAACAAAAAAAATGTTAGGGTCTGGGAGGTCAGCAGAAGGGTGACCTGTGGAATCAGGCCCTCTGCTGTTTAGCACTCACCTCCACCTGCGACATGCTGCCAACATCTCCGGATCCGGATCCAGCTGTGCTGCGCCACTCCAAAATGCTTGCCCATGTGTCCCCATCCAATATCGCCGCAACAATCCCCATAGGAAGTGGGGTAGAACATCCGGATTTCTCAGCCAGTGTGTTGTGCGCTCTCCGGTTCCCATTGGTTTGTATTGGCCGGATGGTGCAGTCCGGCTCCGCCCCAGATACGGCTGCCGGAGGAGCCGGATGAAAAAATAGCGCATGTTGGAACGGAGTCCGGAGTCCGGATCCGGCCCGGATCCGGTCCGGCTCCGGTTCGGCAGAACGGACGCATGTGAACGGACGCATAGGCTTTCATTGCTATGCCGTGCGTCCGTTCCGTCCGTTCTGCAAGCGGTGCGGCTCCGGCACGGCGATTCCGGAGGGCCACCGCAAGTGTGAACCGGGCCTAACAGAGGAGGATTTTTATCCAGCTCTCTTCTATCACTGATAAGATAGCAGAGACGCTGCAGGCTTTTGTAAATAACACACACACTGGAGTGTGCATAGAGGAACAGACCAGCACGGAAGAGTTGGCAGCCTTCCAGACACAGGCCGACAAGTCTGACAGGGGAAAGATACATTGATTTATTACAGAGACAGTGATAGTATGAAGTGCTGCAGTAAGCCACAACACATTAGAATAGGTTTAGGAACTTGTAGGATGGAAGAAAAAACGTTGTAATTTTTGTTACAGAGTCACTTTAAGCTTTACTGGCGTAACTTTGGTGTGGTGCCCAAAGCTGTGTCACATACCCATATGTGGCCTCACAAATGATTTATACAGAGGGCGTAGAATACTGTACTTGCATTTCATGCTTTAGCGTATTATGCATGCCAGTGTTTAACTTGCCTTCAATGATGCTGCTTGGCACTAAATACAGTTTCTTATCAACCAGTACTCCCAAAGTCTTCTGTAAGTCTAATGTTCCATCTATATCCCATTTAGTTGGTGCTATGTGTTGGCACAGCCAAGATATATCACATTATCACAGAAGATGGTGGCACTATGCAAATTATTAATAATATTATGCAGTATGTCACTATCCTTAGCCTAGGCTGTTTAGCTATGCTTAGCCTAGGCTGTTTAGCTATGCAGAATCCCCCCCATCATTCTGGGAGTCCAGTTATATTTTTTACTGGCTTCAGAATTCTCAGTAACCAAACATTTTGCAGAGATCACCTGACAGGACTAAAGAAGTCAGCACCTGTGATAAATTTCAGAATGTAAATCGGGGTGAGAAAAAAAATACAATGGGCAGTGTCATATACCCCCTAGTGCCTTCCAATCTATTTCAACCCACAGACCATCCAACCCCAAGGATGTAATCTGTGCACTGGAACCACCGGAATTTGGCAGCAGACAGGCTAGAAGGGAGCTTGCGAGCTACAGAAACACTTTACTTACACAATATGTTACAAACGGGTTGCCACCATCCCTTTTAACCAGAAAAGCGAAAACCGCTCTAACTATTCTAAATCTGCGAATAAAAAAATGGTTAGAACACACTACTCTGGCTATCAATACAGTACTTCAGGGTAGTGAATCTTCAGAAAGGCTAGGATTCTTTTTGGTTGGCTGAAAAGGTTTGTAGCCAAAAAAATTACTTGAAAGTTGTTTTATTATAAATGCAATATAAATAATTAATATATACAGAAAATCATTAAGAGTGACAATTATAGAGAAGAATAGCCCAGCGTAAAATAAAAAAAAAAGGCAAAACAAATAAAAATGGATACTGAAGAAACAATAAATGGTTTTTGAAGAAATATGTCCTTTTGTGTGGAAGAAAGTCAAAGTCCTTTGTTTTAGTCTAGAATGAAGGCAACAGGGAGCCTAGCATCAAAGGTCCTCCAGCTGGTTCCGATCAGATGGAAAATGAGAGAACTCCTCCTCCTCCCTGCATTATTATTATTATTTATTTATTTATAAAGCGCCAACATATTCCGTGGCGCTGTACAATGTAAGAAAACAAACAAGGGATACATAATGATACAGACAATGATATACCGTATATACTCGCATACAAGCCGAATTTTTGACCCCCAAAAAGGGGGCCAAAAGTTGGGGGTTCGGCTTGTATGCGAGTCATGTTGGTCCGCGGGTACCCCCCCCTCCGCTGTTCCGCGGGTCCCCGCTCCCCCCATGGCCGCCGCCGCTGCTATTACCTGGCGCATCTTCTATTTCCCTCTCCGTGCTTGTAAACATTCACAGCAGCGCGCCCGGCGCTGCTACTGTGACGAGGCAGGAGGCAGGAAAGAGCACGGCTTCCTGTTACTATGGGAACCGCTCTTTCCTGGCTCGCCTCTCATCACAGTAGCAGCGCCGGGCGCGCTGCTGTGCATGTTTACAAGCACGGAGAGGGAAATAGAAGATGCGCCAGGTAATAGCGGCGGCGGCGGCGGCCATGGGGGGAGCGGGGACTGTACTGGCTGAACTGGGGCACTTTACTAGCTATACTGAGCGCTAAACTGGGGCACTATACTAGCTATACTGAGCACTATACTAGCTAAACTGGGGCACTATACTAGCTATACTGAGCACTATACTAGCTATACTGAGCACTATACTAGCTATACTGAGCACTATACTAGCTAAACTGGGACACTTTACTAGCTATACTGAGCACTATACTAGCTAAACTGGGGCACTACACTAGCTAAACTGGGGCACTATACTAGCTATACTGGGCACAATACTAGCTATACTGAGCACTATACTGAGCACTATACTAGCTAAACTGGCACACTTTACTAGCTATACTGAGCACTATACTAGCTATACTGAGCACTATACTAGCTATACTGAGCACTATACTAGCTATACTGAGCACTATACTAGCTATACTGAGCACTATACTAGCTAAACTGGGGCACTATACTGAGCACTATACTAGCTATACTGAGCACTATACTAGCTATACTGAGCACTATACTAGCTATACTGAGCACTATACTAGCTAAACTGGGGCACTATACTAGCTAAACTGGGGCACTATACTAGCTATACTGAGCACTATACTAGCTAAACTGGGACACTTTACTAGCTATACTGAGCACTATACTAGCTATACTGAGCACTATACTAGCTAAACTGGGGCACTTTACTAGCTATACTGAGCACTATACTAGCTAAACTGGGGCACTTTACTAGCTATACTGAGCACTATACTAGCTGTACTGGGCACTATACTAGCTAAACTGGGGCACTTTACTAGCTATACTGAGCACTATACTAGCTATACTGGGCACTATACTAGCTATACTGGGGCACTACCTACCCATACTGGGCACTTTACTAGCTATACTGGGACACACTCGGGGAATAAGGCGGCCAGCATTTCCTACCCCCGGCTTATATGGGGGTCAATCATTTTTCCCTGGTTTTCAGGGAAAAGTTGGGGGGTCGGCTTATATGCGGGTCGGCTTATATGCGAGTATATACGGTACATGAAAATATGAACACTGATACAAGATACAGCACTGCTGATTACAATTTGATTTAACAGGATGACTAAAATGTATACATTTCTAACAGTGTGCAAGCAATTGAATTAATAACATTCCATGACACAAAAGGGTGCATGCATGCATCTTGGTTTTATTTAAGCTAGTTTTGGGGTGGGATGAAGCCTGCCGATTCCGGTTTACAAACCGATCACAGTTCGTCTCCATGGAGGGAGATTTTAGGTTTAAACTGTGGAATGCTGTAATTCATAAACAATAAATGACATATTTATGCTGATAACACATTTATACACAGGGGATTCGGTTGGTTCCATAGAGACCAAAGACCAATAGTCTAGCCCAATTAGTTGCAACAAAATTAATATCTCAGCTTTGGAAAAAGCTATGAACTTCCACGATATCTTAAATGTGCACAATTTAATCTGCGCTTGAATGTGTTATTGTCGTAGAGCTAGTCGGTGGCCTTCTGCTAAAATCTTACCAAAAAATTACTGGGTATGCTTCCAACAGAAGCTTCTCACACTAGGAGTCATGCTGGGCTGGTGCCAGAATGTCTTCGAGATCCTAGTTTTTGAATAGGCCCCCCTGCTGTGGATCTCCTGACTTATCCATCAACTTATCTATCAACTAACAAGGCTAATTAACCCTGTTTATGTTGTCACAGGTACATGTGAAGAGCTCTAATGCTGGGAATACACGTTACGTTTTTTGCGTTCGATTCGGCGCGCGATCTATTAGCCATTCGATTTTCTACTCTATTCTCTTATCTTCCACTCGTTTTTCTTATCTTTTTTCCATTTACTTCTATGAGAAATCAAGTGGAAAAGAATCGAGCGGAACATCAGACATGTCGGAATTTTATCTTCGAAGGCATCTATCGGAATGATTCTTAGCAAAAACCATACCATGTATCCCCAGCATAATAGCCAGGTTTCAAAGACAATGGCCTCAATTCACTAAGCTTATCTCCTGTCTTTAATAACGTTTCTAGAGTTGTTACCATGGTGATAAGGCATGTAGTATTCAGGAAACCTTTTACCTCAGGCAAACCTAAAGTTAACTCTTCTGTCTTTAAAGGACTTCCGAGGCCAAAATCCGGGCCCAAAACATAAAAAAAGTTAGCTACCTTCATGGCTTTGTAAGGCACGGAGGACGCCGTCCGCGCCCTCCGTGCCGTTCCGCCTGGTCCCCTCTGGTGAATAGCCCCCCGAAAGGCTGCGACCCCACGGTCCGGGTCGGCATCTTCTGCCCCTATAAAGATGGCCGCCGGAGCTGGCCACGGCTGCGCAGTCCGCATAGCCGCTACTGCGGCTGCGCAGCTCTAGGGCCAACCCCCCGATCACGTAACAGGCAGCGTGGATCGGAGGGTTGGCCCTAGAGCTGCGCAGCCGCAGTAGCGGCTATGCGGACTGCGCAGCCGTGGCCAGCTCCGGCGGCCATCTTTATAGGGGCAGAAGATGCCGACCCGGACCGTGGGGTCGCAGCCTTTCGGGGGGCTATTCACCAGAGGGGACCAGGCGGAACGGCACGGAGGGCGCGGACGGCGTCCTCCGTGCCTTACAAAGCCATGAAGGTAGCTAACTTTTTTTATGTTTTGGGCCCGGATTTTGGCCTCGGAAGTCCTTTAAGTTAACTCTACAATCCTTAAAAAATCTCCAGAGTTAGACAGGCTGTTAATTAACTGCGTGTGAAAATAACTACAGAGGAGGTAAATTAACTACAGAGGAGGTAACTTAAGGAATGAAGAGAAAAGATAACTCTCTCACTGTGTGGAGGTAAGTTTACTCTTGCCTTATTATCTCCAGCATGATCTTAGTGAATTGAGGCCAATGGCCTCAATTCACTAAGCTTATCTCCTGTCTTTAATAACGTTTCTAGAGTGATCACCATGGTGATGAGGCATGTCGTATTCAGGAAACATTTTACCTCAGGCAAACCTAAAGTTAACTCTTCTGTCTTTAAGTTAACTCTTCAATCCTTAAAATAACTCCAGAGTTAGACAGGCTGTTAATTAACTGCGTGTGAAAATAACTACAGAGGAGGTAAATTAACTACAGAGGAGGTAAATTAACTACAGAGGAGGTAACTTAAGGAATGAAGAGATAAGATAACTCTCTTACTGCGTGGTGGCAAGTTTTCTCTTGCCTTATTATCTCCAGCATGATCTTAGTGAATTGAGGCCAATGTCAGACAAACACAAACAACCCCAAGTGAATTGCATTCATACAATTCATTGGAATTGTACCGTTGATCACAATCGGTGCAGAAAACCGATTGCATTATTTTCACAGCTCATCAGTGACAGGCAGACTAGATCATTTATACTCCACACCACGTGCGAGTGATTGACAGCGGCGCTCGTACAGGCGCAGTGGAGGACGACCTGACGAGGAACCGTCGGGGACCAGGAGCCAGCTGCTGAGAGTGGAGCTGCAGCAAGGGGCATAGCAGCAGCTAGGGGCTGGAGGAAGCCCTGGGTAAGTAGCTGTCATTTTTTTCCCACTTTGGGTATCACCTTTAAAGTTTACTTTAGATCCTGTCCGTTCCACCGCTGTCTGCCCCGGTAACGTCCCTAACTGAGCTAGTCAGAGACTACTGCACATGCGCAGCTCTGTGGCTTCTCAGTCTCGCTCCCATCGGCAGGCATGTTCTGTGCCTGCGCAGTTAGTTAAGGCTTGTAACTTTCAGACACGCAGGGCCACGCATGCGCAATAGTTAGTGACTGCCAGGGCTGCAAGTAGGGGAATGGAAGACACCATGGGAGCCAGTGGACTACAGGGGGCTGTAGAAAGCCCAAAGTAAGTATAAAGCCTTGTGCTGTATTTGTCTCAGGTTTACTTTAAGGAGGAAATGTAGTGAAAATAATATAATGAATATAATTCCTTTTTCTTCTTCACAATATTAATTTATAAATTATCTTGTCTGCCCATTGAAATTTTTTTCTCACCCTGATTTACATTCTGAAATTTATCACAGGTGCCGACCTCTTTAGTCCTGTCAGAGGTTCTCCGCAAAATGTTTGGTTACTGAGAATTCCGAAGCCAGTACAAAATATACCTGGACTCCCAGAATGATGGGGGGGGGGGATTCTGCATAGCTAACCAACCTAGGCTAAGCATCACTGGTAGGGCAGGGTTAAATTCTAGTATACATTAATTTATAGTTATTAGAAGTATTTCTGGTGCTGAAACTAGGAAAATTAACATAAAAATGGGTATCCTGAATAATTTACTGCATTCTACGCTATGCAGTTACACTGCTTCTTTAAGTCTCAGTATGCTGTTGTCCTTTGACTCTTTCCCAAGTGTAAATGTCAAATCAAAAATCATAAAACAATGACACACTGACACTTTAAGATCATAAAACAGTAAACACACAGATATTACGAGATGGGTAGGCTGACACACTCACACTAAAAGGGGATCTTAAATCTATGACACTCGAGTAAGAGGAGGGGAGTTCGACACCTTGATATTTAGGGCACCCAGAATAAAGCCACACTAATTAGCTGGTTAGAAGCACCCTCTGTTTGTTACAGTACCTGTATAAAAGACACCTGCCCACAGAGGCAATCAATCAGATTCCAAACTAGTCACATAGGCCAAAACCAAAGAGGTGTTCAAGAATGTTAGGAACATAATTGTAGACCTGCACAAGGCTGCGCTTGGCCTACAAGACTGTTGCCAAGCAGCTTGAAGAGAAGGTGACAACAGTTGGTGCAATAATTTGTAAAAGGAAGGGACACAAAATATCTGCCACTCTCCCTTGGGCTGTGGCTCCATGCAAGATTTCACCTGACCAATGATCATGAGCTGAAGCAGCCCAGGACTACATGGGGGGAATTTGTCAATTATATCAAGGCAGGTGGGACCATAGTCACCAAGAAAACACTTGTTTACACACTATGCCTTGAAGGACTCAAATCTTGCAGAGCCCGCAAGGTCCCCCTGCTCAAGACAGCAAATGTGCAGGCCTGTCTGCAGTTTGTCAATGTACATCTAAACGATTTATGCTAGGTACACACGATGAGATTTTCTGGCAGATTTACTGTCAGATCGATTATTTCCAACATGTCATTTTTCGATCGATTTCCGATTGATTTCCATTTACTTCTATCAGAAATCGATCGGATAATGATCGGAAATCAGATCGGACATGTTAGAAATTATCGATCTGGCAGCAAATCTGTCAGAAAATCTCATAGTGTGGACCTAGCATTAGAGGTGAACTGGTTAAAAGTGTTATGTTCAGTTAAGACCAAAGTTGAGCTCTTTGGCATCAACTAAACTAGCCATATTTGATGGAGAAGGTATCACCCATTCCCAGTATTAAACATGGGTGTAGACACATTGGTCTCAATTCTGGTAGAGGTGTGCGGTATATAGATAATAGTCGGTAAAATACTGCATTCATTATTTATTTAAAAAACCATTCTGGTACATTTTTCTGCCTGTGGATGAAGTTTGGTAAATTACCGACCCAGGGAGAAAACGTGGTAATTTGAGAGCTATTCATGCGGAAATCAGTTAAACAAATACGGTATTTTCCCGACTATTATGTGAGTAGAGATGGCCCGAACCTCCGATTTTCGGATCGCAAACCGGGTTCGCGAAAGTTTGGTTTGCGCAAACTTTCGCAAACCGCAATAGACTTCAATAGGGAGGCGAACTTTAAAACTAGAAAAAATTATGCTGGCCACAAAAGTGATGGAAAAGATGTTTCAAGGGGTCTAACACCTGGAGGGGGGCATGGCGGAGTGGGATACATGCCAAAAGTCCCGGGGAAAAATCTGGATTTGACGCAAAGCAGCATTTTAAGGGCAGAAATCACATTCAGGGCCCTTTTCCACTAGAGCGATTGTGATTGCTGAATCGCAAAATCGCAAATCGCTAGTGATTTTTAAATCGCTAGGGTTGTTACTTTATCAAAGAAATCACGAGAAGTATTTTCCACTACAGTGATTCGATTTGGAAATCGCTAATCGCAAATCGCAATCGCTTGCTGGAGCGATTTTTACAATGATAATGCAATGCAATGAAAATCGCAAATCGCAATCGCATAACAGAATTAATGAAAAATCACAATCGCAATCGCTGGCGTTTGTGATTTGTGATTGCGATTGCTAGTGGAAAAGGGCCCTCAATGCTAAATTGCAGGCCTAAAGTGCTTTAAAACATCTTCCATGTGTATACATCATTCAGGGAGTGTAATTAGAGTACTGCTTCACAATGACACACTAAACTCGCTGTGTAACGCACCGCAAACAGCTGTTTGCGTATTGACGGCCGTGCTGGACTGGTGCGCACCATGGCGAGAGTGCAGGCCGTGGCGGGTTTCAAGCCCATATGGTCGCCGGGCTGTGGTAGCTCAATGATAGAACAACAGTGACTGTCCAGCTGATCAAATTTGGTCTGTCCACAATGAAGCAACAACCTTATTATCTTTGGTGTGCCACCCCCCGAGACACTCATATAGCCGGCGGTTATTGCTTTATTGTGCTACGCAAGCCCCTTCACCGTGGCAAGGTAATGATCACGAAGGAGAATGGGCACATGTACATGCCTTTTGTTTTGTTGTTGCAGATGCAGTGCAGCCAGAAAAATTAGGCAGGCATGTACACTGACCAGAAAAATTAGTATAGCAGCCGCTGCTAGCAGCGGCCTTAAAAATTCAGGAATCCGCCTGGAGTCCTGGACCCTGTTGGTGGTGACGGAGAAGGCAAGTGGCCTGCAGGCAGAGATGCTGTGTGTGGGGACTGACTTAGTCTTCGGGCGGGTAGGAGCCCTCCGGGATCCATCCCTCATTCATTTTGATAAAGGTCAGGTACTGAACACTTTTGTGACTTAGGCGGCAGGATGCTTGAGGCAGGGTAAGACAGAAGTTGGATGGCAAATTGGGACAGCTCTGGCCACAGGTCAAGCCTGCGCACCCAGTAGTCCAAGGGTTCATCGCTGCTCACAGTGTCTACATCCACACTTAAGGCCAGGTAGTCGGCTACCTGCCGGTCCAGGTGTTGGTGGAGGGTGGATCCGGAAGGGCTATTGCGAGGCGTTGGACTAAAGAATGTCTGCATTTCCGACATCACCATGAGATCGCTGGTGTGTCCTGTCCTTGCCATGTGGACATGGGAGAAGGATTACTGACAGTGGTACCTTTATTGCGTTGTGCTGTGACATCACCCTTATACGCATTGTAAAGCATAATTGCCAGCTTGTTCTGCATGTGCTGCATCCTTTCTGCCTTCAGGTGAGTTGGTAACATGTCCGCCACTTTGTGCCTATACCCCGAGGGTCTAGTAGCGTGGCCACCCAGTACATGTCATTCCCCTTGAGTTTTTTTATACGGGGGGGTCCCTCAACAGGCTGGACAGCATGAAAGAAGCCATCTGCACAAAGCTGGATCCAGACGTACTATCCATCTCCTCTTGCTCTTCCTCAGTGACGTCAGATAAGTCCTCCTCCCCCCCCCCTCCCCAGCCACGAAAAATACCACGGAAACGTTGAGCAGCACAAGCCCCCTGCGACACCTGCTGCGGTTGTTCTTCTGCCGCCGCCGCCTCCTCCTCCACAGAAACACCTTCCTCATCATCCGAGTCTGACTCCTTTTCCCCACATGACTCTTTCTCCTCCTCCCCCCTCTGTGCTGCCGCAGGTGTTGAGGAAACATCTGGTTCTGATGAAAATGGCTCCCACAACTGTTCCTGCCGTAACTGTTCCTCTTCACGCTCCTCCACAGCTTGATCCACCACACTACGCACGGCACGCTCCAGGAAGTAAGCGTACGGGATCAAGTCGCTGATGGTGCCTTCACTGCGACTCACCAGGTTGGTCGCCTCCTCAAACGGCCGCATGAGTCTGCATGCATTTCACATCAGTGTCCAGTTGTTGGGCCACAACATCCCCATCTCCCCAGATTGTGTCCTTTTACTGTAATTGTACAGGTACTGGGTGACGGGTTTCTCCTGTTCTAGCAGGTGAGAGAACATGACCAGGGTTGAATTCCAGCGAGTCGGGCTGTCACATATCAAGCGTCTTACCGGCAAGTTGTTTCTCCGCTGAATGTCCGCAAAGCGTGCCATGGCCGTGTAAGACCGCCTGAAATGCCCACACAACTTCCTGGCCTGCTTCAGGACGTCCTCTAAGCCTGGGTACTTTGACACAAATCTTTGAATGACTAGATTGAGCACATGTGCCATGCAGGGTACATGTGTCAGCTTTCCCAAATTCAAAGCGGAAAGGAGATTGCTGCCGTTGTCACACACCACGTTGCCGATCTCCAGCTGGTGCGGGGTCAGCCACTGATCCACCTGTTTGTTAAGAGCAGCCAGGAGAGCTGCTCCAGTGTGACTCTCCGCTTGGAGGCAAGACATGTCTAAGATGGCGTTACACCGTCGTACCTGGCATGCAGCCTAGGCCCTGGGGAGCTGGGGCTGTGTAGCTGGAGAGGAGATTGTGGCACCAGCCGAGGAGGAGGAGGATGACAACAGCGAAGAGGATATAGCAGGCGGAGAGGAGGTGGCAGGAGGCCTGCCTGCAAGCCGTGGAGGTGTCACAAGTTGGTCTGCTGCACAGCCACGTACTCCCTGTTTGCTATCGGTCACCAGGTTGACCCAATGGGCTGTGTAAGTAATGTAATGGCCCTGACCGTGCTTGGCAGACCAGGCATCCGTGGTCAGGTGGACCCTTGACCCAACGATGTGTGCCAGAGATGACACCACTTGCCTCTCCACTTCACGGTACAGTTTGGGTATCGCCTTTTTAGAGAAATAATTGCGGCCTGGCATCTTCCACTGCGTGTCCCAATGGCCACAAATTTACGGAAGGCCTCAGAGTCCACCAGCTTATATGGTAACAGCTGGCGAGCTAACAGTTCCGCCACGCCAGCTGTCAGATGCCGGGCAAGGGGGTGACTAGCAGAAATTGGCTTCTTCCGCTCAAAGATTTCCTTCACGGACACCTGGCTGCTGTGGGCAGAGGAGCAGAAACCGCTCAAGGGCAGAGGCGGAGTGGAGGAGGGTGGCTGTGAAGGTGCAAGGGAGAAAGTGGCTGAAGATGCTGCACCTGAAGGAGGAAGAGGAGAAGGAGGGTGGCTTTTCTTTTGTGTGCTGCTTTTGCTCAGGTGTTCTTCCCATTGCAGTTTGTGCCTTTTCTCCATGTGCACTTGTCCCTACGTGAGTTGTCCCTACGTGAGTGTTGGCCTTTCCACGGCTCAATTTTTGGAGGCAGAGACAACAGATGGCATTGCTCCGATCTGAGGCAGACACATTAAAAAATTTCCAAACCGCTGAGCCCCCCTGGGGGGATGGCACTATGGTGGCATCAACAGCTGACGTTGAAGGGCATGTTGGCTGGCTGTACATAGGTGGCGATACATGGCGCCGGACACTGCCACCAGCTGTTTCTGAAGATGAGCTCCCCTTCTTCTTTTAGGAACTCGTCTCCTCCTACTCCTCTCTGACTCCCCCTCTGAACTGTCCACTTGGTCATCTTGTCTCTTAGGAACCCATGTGGGATCCGTATCATCATAATCATCATAATCATCCTGCCCAGCTTCGCTTGCCTCAGACACCTCCAAAACTGCACCAACAGCAGGTACTTTATCATCCTTCTCCTCACACATTACGTTCATAGTGTCGCCTAACTCACACATGAGGTGGTGTAACTTGCTTAGCGCCTTCATCTTGTTGTAGCAGTAGTGGCTGTGAATCAGGGATTTCACCACCAAATAACTCCTGCGAAGTGTTAAATGCAGCGAATGTGGTGCTTGTAGTAGTGCTGGTGGCTGCGGAAGATGAGGTGTTCTGTGTTAAATAGTCAACCACACCTGACAATCTTGGGAGTTGATGGCATGTGACTTCTTCTGAGCACTGTACTTTGGGCCAGGGCCGCACGAAATCACATCAACACGACCTCGCACAGACCTGCCGGGTGGCCTTCCTCTGGGTCTGCCTCTACCTCTTCCTCTACCTGTTTTGTCCGTTTTGTCCATATCGGGGGGATGAAGTGAAAGGTATGCACTGACTTGACTAATACAATGGTCAGTCACACAGGTGCAGTTAACAGTTATGCACGGAGTGGTATATCACACTGCGTGCACTCACGTAGGTAGGTGAGTGCACTAAACACAACAGGTAGGTATATGCAGTGATGAGGTGGGTTCACTGAACACAACAGGTAGATAAATGCAGTGAAGAGGTGGGTTCACTGAACACAACAGGTAGGTATATGCAGTACTGGGTATTACAATGTGAACCAGTCACACACAGGTAGTCACTGAATGTGCTGGGCCTGGCTGGCAGTGGGACACACACAGTATGAATTAGCAACACAAGTGTCAGTGGGACACACAGAAAAAAAAATAGATCACAAGAACAAGATTAGCTCTCAAAAGAGCTGTTGTGGGGTGCTATTTTCGCAAAAAGAAATCAGCAAGGAGTGAGCTAACAAGCCTACAAGAGCCTAACTAATCCTAACTAATCTTTCCCTTTTGAGAGAGTCTACAGCAACTGTCCCTTCTCTAATTAGTGCAGGCACACGAGTGTAATGGCTGGCGGTGCCTGCCTTTTATAAGGGGGGGGGGAGTGGCTCCAGGAGGGAGTGTAACCTGATTTGCTACAATGTGCCCGCTTACTGATTTAGAGGGTCAAAGTTAACCCTAATGGTGCATTATAGTGGCGAACCAAACTTCCGGAAAAGTTTGCGGTTCTCCGCGATCGCGAATCCTGGAAGTTCGCCGGGAACCGTTTGCTGGAGAACCGTTCGGGCCATCTCTATATGTGAGCAGCACATGTTGCAGGCAGACAGAGAGCGCAGAGCATAGAAGGATCGGCTTGGATGCGCGGAAGGAGTAGAACCTAACTATTTGGCCTATTTTTAAGTCTTGTAAGTTTTTGTTGTTGTTTAATACACACCCCCCCCCCCCCCCCTGGTTTCCAACCCCCTCCTTCCCGATTTTTCCCTTCAGATCCTCCCCACCTCCTTATTCCCCAATGGCTCTAGGAAATGAGCATGGAGATTACTCACGGAGGCTCTCTCCAGCGATGACCGTGCATCCTCTACCGCCGTACAGCTCCGAGCTACTGTTTACAGTACTGGGAACGCGGCTTGATGACGTCCTCAAGCTGCATCCCCAGTACTGTGAACAGTAGTACTTCCTGGGTCGCGGCTTGGCTTCCTATTGGTGGAAGCTAACAGCGACGGGGAGCGGTGGGGGAGTCTGGAATCCAGGCAGAGATGCTACGAGGCTGACTGACAGCCTCACATAAATAAAGCCAGCTAGCGACAAGCAGATTGTCGCTAGCTTGGCAGTCTTTTAAGGGGGTGCAGGGGGGGCTTGCAGCGGCGGTACAATGACCCAGAGGCATGTCATTGTGCACACGACATGCCTCTGGGTCCCATTAGGATTATCCTATGCCACCTCGGGTTCTCTTTAACCATTTCTGCCACCCGGACGGGAAGCTCACGTCCGGGCGGCTGCTCTGCTGCGGTGCCGCGCTTCGGCAAGCTCTTGCACCCCCGTGCTGTCCCCCGGTAGCCCTGGGATCAGTGAATGGGAACATGGTTCCCGATCACCGATCCGTGTCCCTAGCAGAAAAACCGAAGCACTCTTACAAGAGGCTTCAGTCTTTTTGCACGTAAAATTTTCTGCGTCCCCCTTGTGGTTCCGGTTAGTGAGAAGCACAAGGAAGAAAAAAAAACTCACGTCACCACGCCGGCCGCCTCGCGTCATCACGGCGGCCGGCATAGAAGTACGGCGCATGCGCGATTAAAGCCGCGTCATACGCGGAAGAAGGAGCCCGACACTCGGCCGAGTGTTGCCGGGCTACCGCCGGGCAGCCATTCCGGAGTGGGGACTAGGAGAGGAGCCAGGACGCCGCCGTGGGACCTCCCGACCAGCACTGGGCTGGAGAAAGCCCCGGGTGAGTACAATTTTCATTTTTTAGTTGAGCTCGGAGTCCCTTTAACACTGAAATGCAATTGCTCCAAAAATGCTGCATGCACCATGTTTGAGATTTCAGCAAATCACTAATCACTGGTGATCGCTACAGTGTGAACACTACCACTGATTTGCATTAGCAGCAGCGATTTGCTGATCGCTGGCAGCAAAGCGCTGCCAATCTGCTCAGTGTGAACTAGCCCTAAAACTCTGACCAATTTTGGATTAGTCCAAATACTGTATTCAGCGCCATTGATTAAAGTGAGTACAGATTTCACTGCATTACCCTTTTATTAATTCACCATAGTGACTGTATTTACTGTATCTCTGCTCTGGAGCTAGTATAGGCCACTGAAGAGTAGCTGCCTCTCTGAGCATATGCTGATGATGTAAGGGAGAAAGGAATACAAGATTACATCACAGCTTAGACTTTCGAGCACATGGTGACTCCACCTGTTACATCCCTTTGCCCTTAATATACCAGAGCAGTGGGCCGGCTTCCTTCCCTGTGCATATAACCTGTGCACACATCCTCACATAGACAAATAACGCCAGAGAAGCTCCCTGACCTTGTCGTATGTATACCTGTACTTTCTGCCTCACTGTGCTGCATGCAGGGTTGGGCTGTAATACACCATATGTATACTCTTCTGTCTCTGTGCATGCAGCCTGGGGCTCTGCACCTACTGTTTGTATATTTGTCTCAGTGCTCTGGATGAAGCCTGAGGCTCTATCTCACTGATCTGCAAACTTCCTGGGGCTCTGTAGCTACTGTATGTATGCTGTTACCTTCTGTCTCACTGATTTACATGTTCCCTGGGGCCAATGGCGCTCCAGACAATGGCCTGCAACGCCTTCGGTTAAAAACGGCCCTGGCTCTAAGAGCTATTTAGTATAGATACTACAATGACATCAGAAGAAGTCAGAGCTGAAGCCTAGTTTCTGTCTGTCAGTGGTATGTTGTGACATATAGTGAGAGTTCTGAAATAGCACAGTGGCTAAGTGGTTAGTATTCTCTTCTTGAAGTGCTAGGGCAGCCAGGATACCCACCACATTTGTATGTTCTCATATTTGGGTAGGTTTTTTCCAAACACTCTAGTTTCATTCCACACACCAAAAACATGCTTCTAAGCATATTGGTTTGGAATATTGGTGATGGAATTAGATTGTGAGGTCCTCTGAAGGACAGTTAGTAACAGTAACGGTTTCCGGATATATTATGGGAAAGTAGTGTGGAAAATGCCAGCACTATATAAATTCATAATAATTTATTGTAAGTTCAACCAAAATCTTGTATATTTGTTATGGAAAAAAAGGGAGAAGTTAGAACTGCTGTTTGGTTTTCACTGCTGTCTGTGTCCCTGTTGGGGAATATTCATTTCATTGTTCCCTGTAACAATAGGAAGTATGCTTTTTCCCACCAGAACCCATAAAGAGATGCTTGTCTTTCCACGTTTTGTCCTGAACTGAAATAAAAAGCTTTGACCAGAGTTCCCCTTTAACATGGGGGAATTATTTGGAAAGGAATCAAATTATCATTAAACTGTTGTGTTGTATAAGTAGGGGTGGTTTTGACTGTGGTTGTGTGGGTAATTGAGGAAAATTCAGCAATTGTACACAGTTTGATCATGTAATGTTGATAGAGTAAATAAATCCGCAACTTGCTCAAGAAAGGGCAGAGTTTGCATGACTCTTTTGTTCCTTTGTCTTCCAGCAGAGGCCACATGCAGTGAGTGCACTCCCAGCAAGGAAGAGGAAGTGACTGGTCCCAGCAAGGTAAACACTGCTCCAGCTGGCTGTCTTGCTGACACAGTAATACCACTTATGTACAGGAAAGTTGTTTTTCACTTGCCACATCTCAGCGTTTCTGTCTTTGCTGCTATGGCAACGTCTGGCCCGTTCTGGCCGGTCTCCCTGGTATCTCAAAAATGCAATCTCTGATGTCCAGCCCAGAGTCATTTATTGTCTGAAGGTTTAATCAGGGAGAAAGCTGTCTGGGCTGCTGAGATTTAGTACTTTGTGGCGAGCTGTGATTTGACACACTAAGGTAATAATGCGTCCTTACATCCACGCTTAGTAAGTGTCATCCGATCTTCTGTGTACTCCATGACATTGAGCAGCATTACAGCTGGGTGTGTAGAGCAACTGTCATTTCACACAAGGCACAAACATACTTGTTACATAGAGAAGTCCAGGAACTACAAGTCTCTGCGTAAAGGCATGAGACTAGTAACTCCAAAACAGTTAAACAGAAACTGCTATTCTATCTATGGTGAAAAGAAATAACCAGCAATCACTACTTCTGTTTCTGTGCACTTTTTACATTTCTTTCTAATCTAAAGCTTTATGTTTTATCTCACTGCCTGTCATAGATGGCTTCTGGAATGAATCTGTTCTTGAGTTTTATTGTTTTATTTTCTAGCTCCCTTGGATAGATGGCTTCTGCAGTGAATCTGAAGTCGGAGAGATTATCATCACTAATAGAGGATGATATTCCACCATCCAAGAAACCCAGGTAAGAATTTACTGTGTTCTGCTCTCTGAAACAATTCTGAACTGTCAGCACTTTTGAAATGGAATCATTAAATACAGTGGATCTTTCATAACCCTAACCCCTGTTTACAATGGGTCCAGCCACATCCCATCCATCTTTTTCCCAATGAATTTCCTAAAGCCTGGTGAACACTTCCAATTTTGATTGGCCAATGACTGATCAATTTTAGAACCTACATGTAGTATGAGGATGTACTCTTAATTGTATTGTTGGCCCTCATACTACATTAGAATCATTAGCATATCAAAATTGAAAGTGTGCACCAGGTTTAAATCCTGGTATACACATCTAATTTACATTGACCAATGATTAACCAATTTTACCACTTCCGTGTAGTATTGAGTCCGACAGGAGAAAAGCGCTATACAAATGTTCAGATTATTATTATTATTATTATTATAGTATGAGGGCTAACAGATTTTGAATACTATGAACAGGTTGTGCATCAAACTACATAAAAGTAGTACGATTGGCCAGTCACTGGCCAATAAAAATTGGAGGTTTGTGCAACCATGGGGAAATGGTGGACACTCTTCTCAGCTACGGTGGATAGTGATCAGCCTCACCCAGCCTAGAGTTCTTGTAGTCAGGGCACAAACAGGAGAACTAAAGCCTGGTACCACTTTAAATTATGATCGGCCAATCACTGACTACTTTTATCACCTCCAAGTAGTATGGGGGTCAGCTGATATTGAATACTATGAGCAGATTGTGTAGGTAAACCCTCTTACTACATGTAGGTGGTAAAATTGGTCAGTGATTGACCAATCATAATTGAAAGTGTGTACCAGGCTTTAGGAACAGTTTTCTTCTTGAAAACACACAAAATAACCTTTTGAACTTCAACATACATAGCTACAGCAACCTGTATCCCAGTGATGAAAAAAAATAATGTTAACATAAGAGGATATTAATTCTATTTAGGAAAAAAAAAAGCAAAAGCAAAGAAGACTGCAGCATCTTGCATTATACTTATTTACCAGCGACATAGTTTCCTCCTGTAACCCACACCAGTCAACAGACTGGCCATTCATAAGTAGAACGGAACTCTTGCACAGAACATAAGGAAAACATACAGAAATGAACCCTGTATGCAGAGAGTTTAGCCTGTTTAATTCCCCCTCTTTTGTGTGTAATCACAAATTGTAATTTGATCACTTAAGGTAGCCATACACTGGTCGATTTGCCATTAGATCGACCGTGGAAAGATAGAATCCGGCACCATCTCGTACTTGCTCTTTTACTTTATTGAAAGAATGCTGGCATAAATACAACGTTTCGGAGGACTAACCTCCTTTATCAAGTGTCACCAGCATATACAAATACATACTAATCATCACACTTTATATAGTACATGGTTTCCAAATTTAGCCAATCAGTTGTGCTGTCGCATTGGAGCGACCAATCCCCTTCCGTCCGCCATGCGAACCTTGTGGGAAACTTCTACTTGCTATGCACAAACTGTTTGCTCCAATCACAGAGCAACAGTGACAGCGCGCTGTGTGCAGCCAAGGAGGCAGGGCCCGCTCAGCTGTCCTAAACGCCGACCAATACGGGCGCTTGTCCCAGATAACGTCAGAACGCGCAGAGGGGGTAGGAAGCACAAATATCAAGGACCGCCTAAGACATCGGCCACAACAGCAGAAACCCAGACACAGCAACAAGTAGCAGAGACCATTGTGGTCAACATTTCATCACTGGAACTTTCCATTGCTCAGCGGTCGTTGTTGGAGAAAGGACTGTCATTTGCCCCAACATCTTGGCCCCAACAGGTTGAATTGGACATAGATCTACAGAGGTTTTATAGAACCATTCGCTTAAAATATTATTTTGGCAATCCTCAGATGCACATGTTTGGCCAGAGCCAGAGGACTGACACTGAACAACTTACTTTGTTTGGTACTTCACTGAGGACTAAGAGTCGATTTAACCCACCCTCTTGTCAGGCAATAGATCAATTTATGAAACAGACTAGTGAGCAGATTGCTATACTGTTGAGAACAGCTCCCGTGGACACAACTTTGCATATCAAACATAACCTCACGGGCGAGGAGAGAAGAGCTATACAGGAACTTGCTAATGATAAGAGTATAGTTATCAAGCAGGCATATGGAATATCTTATTCAACATAGCCCCATCACTCCAGTCTTTAACCACTTCCCGACCGCCTAACGCACAGAGGCGGCCGGGAAGTGGAGCCCTGAAGGACCGGCTCACCCACAGAGGCGGCGGTCCTTCTAAGGGCATGGGCGGAGCGATCGCGTCATCCGTGACGCGATCCTCCGCCGGCGCCTGTCACCGCTCGCTCGCCGCAACATCCCGCCGGCTATACGGAAGCGCCGGCGGGATGTTACCCCGCGATCGCCGCATACAAAGTGTATAATACACTTTGTAATGTTTACAAAGTGTATTATACAGGCTGCCTCCTGCCCTGGTGGTCCCAGTGTCCGAGGGACCACCAGGGCAGGCTGCAGCCACCCTAGTCTGCACCAAGCACACTGATTTCTCCCCCCCCTGCCCCAGATCGCCCACAGCACCCATCAGACCCCCCCCTGCCCACCCCCCAGACCCCTGTTTGCACCCAATCACCCCCCTAATCACCCATCAATCACTCCCTGTCACTATCTGTCAACGCTATTTTTTTTTTATCCCCCCCCTGCTCCCTGCCCCCTCCTGATCACCCCCCACCCCTCAGATTCTCCCCAGACCCCCCCCCCCCCAGACCACCCCCCCTGTTTACTGTATGCATCTATCCCCTGATCACCTGTCAATCACCTGTCAATCACCCGTCAATCACCCGTCAATCACCCCCTGTCACTGCCACCCATCAATCAGCCCCTAATCTGCCCCTTGCGGGCAATCTGATCACCCCCCCCCCACACCAATAGATCGCCCACAGATCCGACATCAGATCACCTCCCAAATCCATTGTTTACATCTATTCTCTCCTCTAAACACCCACTAATTACCCATCAATCACCCATCAATCACCCCCTATCACCACCTGTCACTTTTACCTATCAGATCAGACCCTAATCTGCCCCTTGCGGGCACCCAATCACCCGCCCACACGCTCAGATTGCCCTCTGACCCCCCCCTTATCAATTCACCAGTGCATTAATTACATCTGTTCTTCCCTGTAATAACCCACTGATCACCTGCCAATCACCTATCACCCATCAATCACCCTTTGTCACCCCCTGTCACTGCCACCCATCAATCAGCCCCTAACCTGCCCCTTGCGGGCAATCTGATCACCCACCCACACCATTAGATCGCCCGCAAACCCGCCGTCAGATTACCTCCCAAATGTATCGTTTACATCTGTTATCTTCTCTAAACACCCACTAATTACCCATCAATCACCCATCAATCACCCCCTATCACCACCTGTCACTGTTACCTATCAGATCAGACCCTAATCTGCCCCTTGCGGGCACCCAATCACCCGCCCACACGCTCAGATTGCCCTCAGACCCCCCCCCCCCCTTATCAATTCGCCAGTGCATTAATTACATCTGTCCTTTCCTGTAATAACCAACTGATCACCTGTCAATCACCTGCCAATCACCTATCACCCATCAATCATCCCCTGTCACTGCCACCCAACAATCAGTCCCTAACCTGCCCCTTGCGGGCAATCTGATCACCCACCCACACCAATAGATCGCCCGCAGATCCGACATCAGATCACCACCCAAGCGCAGCGTTTACATCTATTCTCTCCTCTAAACACCCACTAATTACCCATCAATCACCCATCAATCACTCCCTATCACCACCTGTCACTGTTACCTATCAGATCAGACCCTAATCTGCCCCTTGCGGGCACCCAATCACCCGCCTACACGCTCAGATTGCCCTCAGACCCCCCCTTATCAATTCGCCAGTGCAATATTTACATCTGTCCTTCCCTGTAATAACCCACTGATCACCTGTCAATCACCTGCCAATCACCTATCACCCATCAATCACCCCCTGTCACTGCCACCCAACAATCAGCCCCTAACCTGCCCCTTGCAGGCAAACTGATCACCCACCCACACCAATAGATCGCCCGCAGATCCGACATCAGATCACCACCCAAGCGCAGTGTTTCCATCTATTCTCTCCTCTAAACACCCACTAATTACCCATCAATCACCCATCAATCACCCCCTATCACCACCTGTCACTGTTACCCATCAGATCAGACCCTAATCTGCCCCTTGCGGGCACCCAATCGCCCGCCTACACGCTCAGATTGCCCTCAGACCCCCCCTTATCAATTTGCCAGTGCAATATTTACATCTGTTCTCCCCTGTAATAACCCACTGATTACCTGTCAATCACCTATCAATCACCCATCAATCACCCCCTGTCACTGCCACCCATCAATCACCCCCTGTCACTGCCACCCATCAATCACCCGCTGTCACTGTCACCCATCAATCAGCCCCTAACCTGCCCCTTGCGGGCAAACTGATCACCCACCCACACCAATAGTTCGCCCGCAGATCCGACATCAGATCACCACCCAAGCGCAGTGTTTCCATCTATTCTCTACCCTAAACACCCACTAATTACCCATCAATCACCCCCTGTCACTGCTACCTATCAGATTAGACCCCTATCTGCCCCTAGGGCACTCAATCACCCGCCCACACCCTCAGAATGCCCTCAGACCCCAGCCCTGATCACCTCGCCAGTGCATTGCTTGCATCTATTCCCCCCTCTAATCACACCTTGAGACACCCATCAATCACCTCCTGTCACCCCCTAGCACACCTACCCATCAGATCAGGCCCCAATTTGCCCCGTGTGGGCTCCTGATCACTCGGCCAAACCCTCAGACCCCCTTCCGATCACCTCCCCAGTGCATTGATTGCATCTATTTTCCCCTCTAACCACCCCCTGAGACACCCATCAATCACCTCCTGTCACCCCCCTAGCACTCCTATCCATCAGATCAGGCCCAATACAACCTGTCATCTAAAAGGCCACCCTGCTTATGACCGGTTCCACAAAATTCGCCCCCTCATAGACCACCTGTCATCAAAATTTGCAGATGCTTATACCCCTGAACAGTCATTTTGAGACATTTGGTTTCCAGACTACTCACGGTTTTGGGCCTGTAAAATGCCAGGGCGGTATAGGAACCCCACAAGTGACCCCATTTTAGAAAAAAAGACACCCCAAGGTATTCTGTTAGGTGTATGACGAGTTCATAGAAGATTTTATTTTTTTGTCAAAAGTTAGCGGAAATTAATTTTTATTGGTTTTTTTTCACAAAGTGTCATTTTTCACTAACTTGTGGCAAAAAATAAAATCTTCTATGAACTCGCCATACACCTAACGGAATACCTTGGGGTGTCTTCTTTCTAAAATGGGGTCACTTGTGGGGTTCCTATACTGCCCTGGCATTTTAGGGGCCCTAAACCGCGAGGAGTAGTCTAGAAAACAAATGCTTCAAAATGACCTGTGAATAGGACGTTGGGCCCCTTAGCGCACCTAGGCTGCAAAAAAGTGTCACACATGTGGTACCGCCGTACTCAGGAAAAGTAGTATAATGTGTTTTGGGGTGTATTTTTACACATACCCATGCTGGGTGGGAGAAATTTCTATGTAAATGGACAATTGTGTGTAAAAAAATCAAACAATTGTTATTTACAGAGATATTTCTCCCACTTAGCATGGGTATGTGTAAAAATACACCCCAAAACGCATTATACTACTTCTCCTGAGTACAGCGGTACCACATGTGTGGCACTTTTTTACACCCTAAGTACGCTAAGGGGCCCAAAGTCCAATGAGTACCTTTAGGATTTCACAGGTCATTTTGCGACATTTGGTTTCAAGACTACTCCTCACGGTTTAGGGCCCCTAAAATGCCAGGGCAGTATAGGAACCCCACAAATGACCCCATTCTAGAAAGAAGACACCCAAAGGTATTCCGTACGGAGTATGGTGAGTTCATAGAAGATTTTTATTTTTTGTCACAAGTTAGCGGAAAATGACACTTTGTGAAAAAAAACCATTAAAATCAATTTCCGCTAACTTGTGACAAAAAAATAAAAACTTCTATGAACTCACCATACTCCTAACGGAATACCTTGGGGTGTCTTCTTTCTAAAATGGGGTCATTAGTGGGGTTCCTATACTGCCCTGGCATTTTAGGGGCCCTAAACAGTGAGGAGTAGTCTTGAAACAAAAATGACCTGTGAAATCCTAAAGGTACTCATTGGACTTTGGGCCCCTCAGCACAGTTAGGCTGCAAAAAAGTGCCAATCATGTGGTATCGCCGTACTCGGGAGAAGTAGTATAATGTGTTTTTGGGTGTATTTTTACACATACCCATGCTGGGTGGGAGAAATACCTCTGTAAATGACAATCTTTTGATTTTTTTACACACAATTGTCCATTTACAGAGGTATTTCTCCCACCCAGCATGGGTATGTGTAAAAATACACCCCAAAACACATTGTACTACTTCTCCCGAGTACGGCGATACCACATGTGTGGCACTTTTTTGCACCCTAACTGCGCTAAGGGGCCCAAAGTCCAATGAGTACCTTTAGGATTTCACAGGTCATTTTGAGAAATTTTGTTTCAAGACTACTCCTCACGGTTTAGGGCCCCTAAAATGCCAGGACAGGATAGGAACCCCACAAATGACTCCATTTTAGAAAGAAGACACCCCAAGGTATTCTGTTAGTAGTACAGTGAGTTCATAGAAGATTTTATTTTTTGTCACAAGTTAGCGGAAATTGATTTTTATTGTTTTTTTTTCACAAAGTGTCATTTTCCGCTAACTTGTGACAAAAAATAAAATCTTCTATGAACTCACCGTACTACTAACGGAATACCTTCGGGTGTCTTCTTTCTAAAATGGGGTCATTTGTGGGGTTCCTATACTGTCCTGGCATTTTAGGGGCCCTAAACCGTGAGGAGTAGTCTTGAAACGAAATTTCTCAAAATGACCTGTGAAATCCTAAAGGTACTCATTGGACTTTGGGCCCCTTAGCGCAGTTAGGGTGCAAAAAAGTGCCACACATGTGGTATCGCCGTACTCAGGAGAAGTAGTATAATGTGTTTTGGGGTGTATTTTTACACATACCCATGCTGAGTGGGAGAAAGATCTCTGTAAATGGACAATTGTGTGTAAAAAAAATTAAAAAAATGTCATTTACAGAGATATTTCTCCCACCCAGCATCGGTATGTGTAAAAATACACCCCAAAACACATTATACTACTTCTCCTGAGTACGGCAATACCACATGTGTGGCACTTTTTTGCAGCCTAACTGCGCTAAGGGGCCCAAAGTCCAATGAGCACCTTTAGGCTTTACAGGGGTGCTTACAAATTAGCACCCCCCAAAATGCGAGGACAGTAAACACACCCCACAAATGACCCCATTTTGGAAAGTAGACACTTCAAGGTATTCAGAGAGGTGCATGGTGAGTCCGTGGCAGATTTCATTTTTTTTTGTCGCAAGTTAGAAGAAATGGAAACTTTTTTTTTTGTCACAAAGTGTCATTTTCCGCTTACTTGTGACAAAAATTAATATCTTCTATGAACTCACTATGCCTCTCAGTGAATACTTTGGGATGTCTTCTTTCCAAAATGGGGTCATTTGGGGGGTATTTATACTATCCTGGAATTCTAGCCCCTCATGAAACATGTCAGGTGGTCAGAAAAGTCATAGATGCTTGAAAATGGGAAAATTCACTTTTTGCACCATAGTTTGTAAACGCTATAACTTTTACCCAAACCAATAAATATACACTGAATGGGTTTTTTTTTTTGATCAAAAACATGTTTGTCCACATTTTTCGCGCTGCATGTATACAGAAATTTTACTTTATTTGAAAAATGTCAGCACAGAAAGTTAAAAAAAAATCAATTTTTTGATGAATATAATAAAAAGTAAAAATCGCAGAAGCAATCAAATAGCACCAAAAGAAAGCTGTATTAGTGACAAGAAAAGGAGCCAAAATTCATTTAGGTGGTAGGTTGTATGAGCGAGCAATAAACCGTGAAAGCTGCAGTGGTCTGAATGGAAAAAAAGTGGCCGGTCCTTAAGGGGGGTAAAGCCCACGGTCCTCAAGTGGTTAAACAATGCACATTGCTTGGCTCTTCTACTGATCTTCTGCCTCTAATACTTTTAGCCAATGACCCCGAACCAGCATGCAGATCAGGTGCTCTGACTGGAGTATGACTGGACTTGCCACATGCTTGTTTCACATGTGTGTGATTCAGACACTACAGTACTGATGCATGAACGATCAGCTACCGTACTTTTAGCCGTATGACGTACTTTTTCTCCCCAAAAAATTGGGAGAAAAAGTCCCTGCGTCTTATACGGCAAAGGCAGGGAATCCCCGACTTACGAACGCCCGCCGATACGAACCCGGGGGATTTCCTGCCTGTGCGTCCTGCTGTAGCCGTCTACCCCCCCCCCCCCAACCCCCTGCTCGTCCCCCTGCTCATGTCCCCCCTCTGTGTGCTCGGGTCCCCCCCAGATTGAGAAGCAGCAGCAGCAGCTTACCTCCTCCATCTTGCCCGCGGTGATTGACGCGTCATTACAAGCCGACACTAGAGGAAGCCGCCCACAGAAGCCAGATGTCTTCAATCGCCGCGGGCAAGATGGAGGAGGTAAGCTGCTGCCGCTTCTCGATCAGAGGGGGACCTGGCGAGGACACACAGGGGGGACCCGGCGAGGACACACAGGGGGGACCCAAGGACACACAGGGGGGACCAAAGGACACACAGGGGGGACCAAAGGACACACAGGGGGACCCGAGGACACACAGGGGGGACCCGAGGACACCTGAATGAGGGGGTAGAGGCAACCGGGGGGGCAGACAGCAGAAACAAGGGGGCAAAAACATGGGGGGCAGACAGCTGGGTGCTGACAGTAGACACATGGGGGACAGAAACCGGGGGCAGACAGCAGGCACATGGGGGCAGACAGCAGGCACATGGGGGCAGACAGCAGGACACTGGGGGCAGACAGCAGGACACTGGGGGCAGACAGGAGGACACCATTTGGGGGAGGTCATGTACAAGATGCTCCTGAAATATGGACGCACCAGGTTTAGTTTATATTTTGTTTTCCCTGGATTTTGCTCTCTAAACCTAGGTGCGGCTTATATTCCGGAGCGTCTTATACGGCGCGAAATACGGTAGATGCCAGACAACTGGTATTTAAAAAGAAATTAATATGGTAGCCTCTCCATCCCTCTCATTTCAGGTGTCCTTTAATAAGGTGTCTTTGTATTCAGAACCACCTCATCATTCACCAGCACCCACAGTTTGGGAATACTCTAGTGTTTTCACAATCTGTCTAGAAAGTATCCAAAATTCCCTCTGGAATATTTGTATATGTTGCAAAGATTTCCAGTCCATACTTTCAGGGTTCATTCACACCGTTCTAAGCTTGCTGAGTTGCAGTTATATCTCATGTGAACTCCCATCTCATACAGCTGTATGTGCATGTTTACATCTCTACATGATGCATAGATGTGAACATGCCCATACAATTAATGGGCAGTGAGTTGGCATGGAGTAATATTATGCAACACAACACATATAGTGTCAATGCACCCTTACCAGCACCTGCTGTAGAGATTAAATAACATTTCTCTGCAGTGTTGAGAGATTATAATTTCAACTGTAATATCCACTCACCTATTATCCAGGTAGATGCCATGACTGAGAGGAAGCAATTTCAATTGAGTTTTTTTTTCTTTTTAGAAAATCATTAACTGGCTACAGAATCAAGTGGAAAGGTCATTTTAAAAAATATTCAGTTACAAAATGCCTGTTAATATAAACCTGCCCTCTTAAAACAGAAAGTATTTGCAGTCATTCAGCTTAAAGAGGAACTGTAAGCATCCTCTCAGCGATGTCCAGTAAAAATGCCTGGGACGAACCATTTTTACTCCTGGCAGAGTAACAGTTTTTTTCCTTTATTCCAGCAGTTGTAACTGTTATACAGTGAAGGCTGTAACCACCTTTTTTTTAACTGACTGATGTCATCTGAAGGTGCCCAATGCATGTGTGGAGAGAAGTGCAGTTAGAGAGCTAGCTGAAAGAGAAGAGCATTTTGTCTGTATTTACAAACAAAATTGAATGGTTGTTGTAGCAGTTTTATGCTAGGTACACAACATACAATTTTCTGGCAGATGTACCTGCCAGATCGATTTTTTTTTCCAACATGTCCAATCTGAATTTTGATTGATTTTCAGATCGATTTCCATAGAAGTGAACGAAAATCGATCGACATTCAGATCGGACATGTTGGAAATAATTGATCTGACAGCAGATCTGTCAGAAAATTGCATTGTGTGTACCTAGCATAATGCCTGGTACACATGATGCAATTTCCCATCCTATTGATACTAAAATCGATTATTTCTGACCGGTACAATCTGATTTGCAATCATTTTCTGATCATTTTTGTGTAGAAGTAATTGCAAAAAAATTAGAAAAACAATCGGCAATCTGATCGGACCTGTCGGAAATAATTGTTTCGACACGTATACTGTACTTAATGGAAAATTGCATTGTGTGTACTAGGCTTAAAGTCAAAAAGGAAATTGTGCATGTCATTATTGGGGCAATAGATTCCCAGTTTATTTGCTCAAAGTGATCGAGCTGCCAGGAAAAATTGATATGTGGATGACCAGTGTGTAAAGGCTTTTATGCTGGGAATACACGGCTCAATTCTGGCGCTCGATTCTGCGCCCGATCGTTTTTGCCGCTCGATTCCGCTGGCTATTCTTTTATCTTCCACTCATTTTTCTTATCTTTTTCCATTGTCTTCCATGTGGAATCGAGCGCAGAAACGATCGGGCAGGAGGACGGACGTGTAGGAAATTATCTATAGAGCCATGTAAATGGCTCAGAATTGAGCCGTGTATTCCCAGCATTATACACACCATGCAATTTTTCCATCAGATTGACTGATCAATTTCCAACATGTCCAATCTGCTTTCTGACCAAGAAAGGGATTGATTTTGAGATCAATGCTGAAAAAAATAGATTCTTTTCTTTATCTGAAGCAGATGGAACATGCTGGAAATTATCAATCGATCAGCCAATCTGACAGGAAAATTGCATATGTGTAAGTAATACTGAAGTGGGGGAAAAAAAACAGATACTTACCTATGGAGAGGAAAGGCTCTGGATCCTATAGAGTCTCCCCGTTCCTCTTACGGTTCCCGCATTCCACCGCTGTCACCAAGTTAGCAGTATTCAACCCGCCTCCATGGCAGGCTTTTGGAGCAGAAATTTGCTAGGATTCTAGAAAATCAGTGCTGCTCATCAGGATACCGGATATCCGAATAGACTCGGATATCCGAACTTTTTAGGCCTATCCGATCGGATCCGGATTCCGGATAGCTGGACGGAAATCCGGATAGCTCTATGCGGATAGTTGGTCGCATAACCCGGATATCCGCGGATACCGATCGGATATCCGAATCCGGGTACTGTAACCATGGACATGATGTCCATGACGTCATTCAGCCAATCAGAGCGCTCCCAGCCTAAGCCCAAGCACCCAATCACAGAGGGGAACCTTGGCCAGTCCCTCCTGTATATAAGGAGGGGGGCATGTTAAGAATCTCGTCCTTGCTTTGTGACTGCCACTGAGATAGTTTGTCCAGTGTGTTTGGCTGAAGCAAGTACATTATCCCAGTGATAACCCAGCGTTTTAACACTAAAACACCTTCTGGTTTTACTGTTTTACTGTGTTGTAGTTAGCTTAGCTAGTCTGTGTAATTTGTTAGTGTCAGTCAGTCTTGTCAGTCAGTCTTTCAGCTGCAGCAGCTGCCTGTGCCTGCTACTAGGTCCTGTGTCTTTGTGTGTGCTGTGTCTGTGTGCACACACTCCAGGCTCCTTGCTGCTGGCTGGGCTGCTATTACTACTGCTACTAGGTCCTGTGTCTTTGTGTGTGCTGTGTCTGTGTGCACACACTCCAGGCTCCTTGCTGCTGGCTGGGCTGCTATTACTACTGCTACTGTGGTTTTATATTGTGTAGTTGCAGACAGTGCTAGTACTACAGATTATTGCTGCTGTGCTGCTGCTGAGTGAGCAGTGTCAGTGTGTTTAGTTGTTGTACTCCTGTCTGTCAATCTGCTGATCATTTCCAAGCCCGCCGCCAATAATAAAAGTGCACCAAGTACCCCACACACATCATCTGTGACGTCGACTCATCAGTGACAGTGAGTCTTGTACTATGTCTGGCACTGGCAGTGTGAGACGGGGGAGGGGCAAGGCCAGAAGGAGAGTGAGCAACATTGCGGCCTCTGGCAGCAGTTCTGCCGCATCAGTCATTCCGCCGCTACCCACTGGCAGTCACGCTGCAGAGACGCAGCAGCGTGTTGCGTCAATTTTCAAGCAGGGTCAGCGGCGCAGATTGGAGGAGAAGGACGCCGCGTCTGTGATGCAGCAGATGGCGCATGACGAGGAGCAAGCCAGTGACAGTGAGGCCACCACCACCAGCCCTAGCCCTAGAGAAAATATTCTCAGCAAAATTGGCTTTACAGAAGAGTCTGAGATGCTGACAGTAATTGTTGGGGGGGAGCCCGTCCATGATGTGTCAGCAGAAGAGGAGTTTGAGGCGGGCTCATCATCCCAGCAGTTTTACGAAGGGGAGTTTGATGATGAGGTGAAGGACCCGGACTACCAGCGACCGGAGGGGCATGTCAGCTCTGACTCTGAGGAGGAGGAGTCAGTGTGTATGGCACGCAGGTTGAGCATTGCAGGGATTGGCAGGAGCAGCAGTGGGCATGGAGTACGTGACCCGCAGGCTGCTGCTCCATCTGTCAGTGGCACGACTACCACCAGCCGCACCACTCAACCCCAGGCCCCAACCACCACCGGGAGAAAATCCACAGCAGCATCCCGTTCTGAGCCACGTAAGGGAAAACTCCAATCCCCAATATGGCAGTTTTTCCATCTGCCCTCACTGGATAGCAAATTTGTAACGTGCAAATTATGCCATGTGAAGCTGAGCAGAGGGTCTCACCCCTCCAGTTATGGCACCTCCAGCTTCATCAACCATCTGGGCAATAAGCACAAACCTGAGCATCAGGAATTCAAGCTGCTGAAGGAAGCTGGCGCTGGCCCTTGCAGAGGTCAGAGCACTATAACCAGCTTTGCCACTCCTGCTGACACTGAGGCCTGTTCAGGCAGCCAGTCCTCCTCAGTGGTCTCCTCTGTTCCCTCCTCAGCTTCCCGTGCAAGCCTAAAACGCCCCCACCACCAGACCCTGCTGAGTGACTCTTTTGTGGTCAGGGCTCAGCCTCCCGGCAGCCGTCGCATACGCCAGCTGAACGGCTTGCTTACACGGGCCATGTCCTCCCAGCTCCTCCCGTACTCGTTTGTGCAGGAGGGGAGCCGGATGCGTGCGCTCCTGCAGTGCGCAGCGCCGGATTGGCCAATCCCCAGCCGGCACTACTTCGCACGCAAGGCCATCCCAGCACTGCACTGCTTTGTAAAGGCCAACGTGGAGCGTGGGCTGGATCATGCGCTTGGTGCGCGCGTCCATGTGACAATGGACTCATGGAGCAGCCGGTTCGGGACAGGCCGCTATTTGTCCTTCACCGCGCACTGGGTCAGTTTGGTGGAAGGGGGTGAAGAGGAGACAGCAGCATCATCACCACGGTGGGTGGTGCCACCCCGCAGCAGGGTCAGGGGAAGTGCAGCAGCTTCCAGCTCTGATCCGGTTCCATCCGCCGCCAAACAACCCCGCCTCAGCAGCAGCGTGAAGGCCCACCACTGCCAAGCGCTGCTGCAGATGGTCACGGTGGGCAAGAACAAGCTGACGGCAGACCACGTCTTGGCCAAGCTCCGAGAGCAAGAGAGGAGTTGGCTGACCCCCAGAGGCCTCAGAGTCGGAGAGGTGGTGGCCGACAATGGTGCAAACTTGGTTGCCGCCATCCAGCGGGGAAACCTCACCCACATCCCCTGTCTGGCCCACGTCCTGAACCTAGTGGTGCAGAAATTCCTGCACACCTACCAGGGGATGGACACTCTTTTGGGAGCGGCAAGGAAAACGGTGGGTCATTTTCGCCGCTCGGGTGGTGCCACAGCGACCCTTACAGCCGTGCAGATGGAGCTTAACCTCCCACAGCACCGCCTCATTATAGACGTTCCAACACGCTGGAATTCCACCCTGGCGATGTTGGAACGTCTGGTTGAACAGAGGCGGGCTGTCAACCTGTACCTGGCCAGAGCCACCATGGATGCCAACTTGTTGGGGACCGGCACCACCCACCTCCCAGACATCATCCGCCCTGCTGAGTGGGGAAAAATGCAGCTGGTGTGCTTTGTGCTGGCACCCTTCCTGGAGGCCACCAACATGGTCAGCCGGGACCATGCGTCGCTGTGTGAGTGGTTGACCATTGTGTGCATGCTGGACAAGGCCCTCGATGCTCTGCTGGAAGTGGGAGAGGAAGCCTTGATCCAGCAGCAGGAGCAGCAGCAGCACACTTCACAGTCCACCTCTGTGCAGCAGGAGGAGGATTCGGAGGAGTTGGAGGAGGACTTGGAGGAGTTGGAGGTCCCTGACCTTGAAGAGGAGGGGGCACAGCGGAGTGCAGCTGCAGTAGTGCGGGGGTGGAGAGAGCAAGATGAGGCTCCGGAATCAGAGGAGGACGACAGCACTGTCAGCGGTGCAGAAGATGATAGGTCAGCAGAGATGGCAGCCCTCTTCCCCATGGCAGTGCACATGCTGCAGTGCCTGCGCAAAGACCCAAGGGTGAAGGAGATGAGTGCTCGGGAGGACATCTGGATCACCCTGATGCTGGACCCACGGCTGAAGGGGAAGCTGGCTCAGTTCCTGCCTGTAGGAGGAGACCCTGTGCGCCGAATCAGGGACTTGCAGCGGATTCTGGTTCGGCGCTTGGAGGAAGCCTTCCCCCGGACTCCCACCCCCCCTGCTGTCTCAGTCCAGCCAGCACAGCAGCAGGTGCCTGCATCCAGCATCAGCAGGCGCCCAACAAACCTGCTGTCTCTGACAAAGGCGCTCTATGCCACACCAGTACCGCTGCCTACAGAGGAGGTGCCTGCAGCAGCATCCGGCTCTCAAAGCCAGAACCAGCACCTGACCCGGATGGTGGCCGACTATATGGGGTCCTATAGCGGGCTTGACACCGACACCCCTGTGGACCCCTTGGAGTACTGGGTGAAGCACCTGGATATCTGGGGCGAGCTGGCGCAATACGCCCTGGAAGTGCTGTCCTGCCCGCCTTCCAGCGTTATGTCGGAAAGGTGCTTCAGTGCGGCCGGTGGCGTGGTCACTGAGAAGCGCTCTTGTCTGTCAGGCCAGTCTGTGGACAGACTGAGTTTTTTAAAGATGAACGAGGCTTGGGCAATTGGTGAGTTCCTGGCCCCTGTTGTTGGCAAGAGGGGGAAATGAAGTGGCTGAGTGGTTATCACTATGCCTGCTTGCTGCTTAACCACCCTTTACCACCACAACCTCCTGACTCCATCTTCATGAAGCCAGGTTCTTATTTTTTGAACTGTGCCGTGGTACCTGCCATGGTCAACTATGTAAACACAATAGCTGTGTAATTTTTTTGGAGGTGTCTGTGCTGTGCGAGTTGTGGGGAGGCCCCAACTGCGTCAGTACGACCGCTTCCTGGAACCTCTCCTAATTTTTTACTGTGCCGTGGTACCTACAACAGTGCCATGGTCAACTATGTAAACACAATAGCTGTGTAATTTTTTTGGAGGTGTCTGTGCTGTCCGAGTTGTGGGGCCCCAACTGCGGCAGTACGACCGACCGCTTCCTGGAACCTCTCCTAATTTTTTACTGTGCCGTGGTACCTACAACAGTGCCATGGTCAACTATGTAAACACAATAGCTGTGTAATTTTTTTGGAGGTGTCTGTGCTGTCCGAGTTGTGGGGCCCCAACTGCGGCAGTACGACCGACCGCTTCCTGGAACCTCTCCTAATTTTTTACTGTGCCGTGGTACCTACAACAGTGCCATGGTCAACTATCTAAACACAATAGCTGTGTAATTTTTTTGGAGGTGTCTGTGCTGTCCGAGTTGTGGGGCCCCAACTGCGGCAGTACGACCGACCGCTTCCTGGAACCTCTCCTAATTTTTTACTGTGCCGTGGTACCTACAACAGTGCCATGGTCAACTATGTAAACACAATAGCTGTGTAATTTTTTTGGAGGTGTCTGTGCTGTCCGAGTTGTGGGGCCCCAACTGCGGCAGTACGACCGACCGCTTCCTGGAACCTCTCCTAATTTTTTACTGTGCCGTGGTACCTACAACAGTGCCATGGTCAACTATCTAAACACAATAGCTGTGTAATTTTTTTTGGAGGTGTCTGCTGTCCGAGTTGTGGGGAGGCCCCAACTGCGTCAGTACGACTGCTTCCTGATACCACTCTGATGTTGATTGACAGCCATTTTTTTTAGGGGGGGGGGATTTTAAGTCCACTCCCCACATCATCAGTGTTTCCATTTTCAAAATTATGATGCTACATGCCTCATATACCCTAAAAAACCTTTTTAAAGCAATTTAAAGGCCACTTCCGGGATTAAACACGGATATCCGAATCCGATCGGATACTAGGGTCGGATATCCGAATCGGATTCGGATCGGAAAATTTTGAATTCGGATATCCGACCCGGATCGGATAGCGGGGTATCTGGATCCGAATCGGATCCGGATTTTGAAAAGGGGTATCCGAGCAGCACTGTAGAAAATAATATAGTGCACTGGGTATTGCATCCATTATTTCACAATATGTATGTTGTTTAGGGAATTGTGACTGAGGATCCTGATCATTCCCAATCCATTTATTTTAAAGGAAATCTTAAAGGAATGGTCCAAGGAAAAATTAAAATCAAAATCCACTTACCTGGGGCTTCCTCCAGCCCGTGGCAGCCATCCTGTGCCCTCGCTCCAGCTCCGGTGGCTTCAGGTTTTCTCTGCTTCAGAACCCGACCTTGTCAGGTCAGGTTCCGGGTCGGCGTCTTTTGCGCTCCATGGCGCAGGTCACGTGGTCCAGCCGATGTCATCAGGTCTGTACTGTGCAGGCGCAGAATACTCTCAGGCACAGGAGCGTGGCCTGGCCATGCATGCACAGAAGCCCACGACTGGCCAGAATACCGGGAGTGATTACATATGAATGGAGACGCCAGAGAGGAAGGCGAGGGAGCCTACGAACTTCATGCGGCTGGAAGATGCCCCAGACAAGTATAAATACTGCCATTATTCCCGTCTCAGTTAGGCCCGGTTCACATTAGCGGTGGCCGTCCGGAATCGACGTGCCGGAGCCGCACCGCTTGCAGAACGGACGGAACGGACGCACGGCATAGCAATGAAAGCCTATGCGTCCGTTCACATGCGTCCGTTCTGCCGGACCGTGCCGGATCCGGACTCCGGCCTCCGTTCCAACATGCGCTATTTTTTGATCCGGCTCCTCCGGCAGCCGTATCCGGGGCGGAGCCGGACTGCACCATCCGGCCAATACAAACCAATGGGAACCGGAGAGCGCACAACACACTGGCTGAGAAATCCGGATGTTCTACCCCACTTCCTATGCGGATTGTTGCGGCGATATTGGATGGGGACACGTGGGCAAGCATTTTGGAGTGGAGCAGCACAGCTGGATCCGGATCCGGAGATGTTGGCAGCATGTCGCAGGTGGAGGTGAGTGCTAAACAGCAGAGGGCCTGATTCCACAGGTCCCCCTTCTGCTGACCTCCCAGACCCCAACTTTTTTTTTGTTTTTTACGTTACTTTTGCCAAACGGATCCGGATCGCATCCTGATGAACACCTGATGCAACCTGACCGGATCCGGATCGGATCCGGATCAGAACCGTACGGTTCCGATCCGGATCCGGTCCGGATCCGGTCAGGTCATCCGGTCCGTTTGGCAAACAACCGCAAGTGTGAACCGGGCCTTATCCTTTAAGTCTAAAAAAAAAAACAGTTTAACTAACCTAGGGTTTCTTGCAGCCCCCTGTCATGTCATCCTGTACTTCCACAACCCTCCAGTCAGCAGTGGTGACCACTTAAAGCTTGCCGCCTATGCTCCTCCTCAAAATCCTCATCACGTTCCCGTGCACGGCAGCATTCTGCACATGCAAAGTATGGGAAAAGCACTACTGCACATGCGCAGAATGCTTCCGGTATAGGGAGCACAATCAGGGTGCACATGCACAGTAGCCTGCAACTGACCACAACCGGGTATAGGGTCGCAGAAGGATGGTGCGGGCACAGGTTGATTGCAGGGGTGCTGCAAGATGCCCTAGGTAAGTTAAACTGCTTTTTTCAGACTTAAGTAAGGGCTCGTTCTTATAGCGCACTTTCAGCCGCGCTTTTGGAAACGGGATCGTAGGGACATCAGACAGTGCATAGACTGCACTCTCTGAAGTTACCATACATGCGCTGCGATTCACTTCTGAATCACAGTACATGGCTGCCTGCATTTTGGGGCGATTGCACCCAGGATCCCATTCAGTATAATGAATGGGATCACAAGCTCCTCCCCCGGGAGTGACATGTAACGCAGAGCCGCACGGCTCTGGGCTGCATTGGAAACAAGACCTAACCCTTTAAAGGGACTCAGAGCTCAAAATTTTAAAAGATTTTATACATACCTGGGGCTTCCTTCAGCCCCATCCACTCCGATTACTCCCACGCCGCCGTCCTCCTCTGCCCGCAGCTTCAGGAAGTGGGTCCCGTCACTGACGTCAACTACGGCCAGCTGCACAGAAGTGCACCCTCTATATATCTCAAACCGCGTACGCAAACAGCGCTCTTTTCTTACGCTAGACTGGCTCCGACTGACAGAAATGCGGGGACCCGTGTCCCGAAGCTGCGGGCAGTGGAGGATGGCAGCGTGGGAGTGATCGGAGTGGATGGGGCTGAAGGAAGCCCCAGGTATGTAAAAAATCTTTTAAAACTTTGAGTTCTGGTACACTTTAAGTTTAAGCAAGTGGATAGTCACTCTCATGCTGAATACACACGTTGCGATTTCCCGCGCGATTCACGGGATCGATTCAATTATTTCCAACATGTTTGATCGTGTTTCGATGGATACAGCCGTCGATTTTGCATATTAAGTATGCAAAATCGACGGCTGTATCCATCGAAACACGATCGAACATGTTGGAAATAATCAAATCGATCCCACGAATCGTGTGGGAAATCGCAACATGTGAATTCAGCATAACAGATCTCCAAGGGCATGCTTGAGTTTGTAGTCCTATAGCATCTATAGTTCTGGGTATGTAGCAGATTGCACATCCCCATCTGCTGCTATTGTTATCTGGATACTGATGACTACTGCAGACAAAGCTGTGTTAGTTCCCAGAAGCTGCTAGTTGGAATGCCTTATCTCCAGAGATGTATAGTATTGCTGAGCTCACATGCCAGGTGGTATCAGTCTTCTCTCTCTGTTCATTGCCACAGAGTAAATGCTGTCTGGTTAGTGTAGGCTAAATACCAGCTACACAGTAGTGTGTAGAGCTCTCCAGTGCTGGCTGCCTGTCATTTCTCTCCCACCAGCCCCACTCTGCAATCTGCATAGCTCTTCCTGACATCTGACACCCAGCTCTCATAGCTAGTGTTGGGCGAACACCTGGATGTTCGGGTTCGCGATCGTTCGCCGAACATGGCCGCGATGTTCGGGTGTTCGCGCCGAACTCCGAACATAATGGAAGGCAATGGGGACCCGAACTTTCGTGCTTTGTAAAGCTTCCTTACATGCTACATACCCCAAATTTGCAGGGTATGTGCACCTTGGGAGTGGGTACAAGAGGGAAAAAAAAATTTGAAAAAGAGCTTATCGTTTTTGAGAAAATTAATTGTAAAGTTTCAAAGGAAAAAATGTCTTTTAAATGCGGAAAATGTCATTTTTCTTTGCACAGGTAACATGCTTTTTGTCGCCATGCAGTCATAAATGTAATACAGATAAGAGGTTCCAGGAAAAGGGACCGGTAACGCTAACCCAGCAGCAGCACACGTGATGGAACAGGAGGAGGGCGGCGCAGGAGGAGAAGGCCACGCTTTGAGACACAACAACCCAGGCCTTGCATGAGGACAAGAAGCGTGCGGATAGCAATGCATTTTGTCGCCATGCAGTCATAAATGTAATACAGATAAGAGGTTCCGTAAAAAGGGACCGGCAACGCTAACCCAGCAGCAGCACACGTGATGGAACAGGAGGAGGCGCAGGAGGAGAAGGCCACGCTTTCAGGCGCAACCCAGGCCTTGCATGAGGACAAGAAGGGTGCGGATAGCAATGCATTTTGTCGCCATGCAGTCATAAATGTAATACAGATAAGAGGCTCCGTAAAAAGGGACCGGCAACGCTAACCCAGCAGCAGCACACGTGATGGAACAGGAGGAGGCGCAGGAGGAGAAGGCCACGCTTTGAGGCGCAACCCAGGCCTTGCATGAGGACAAGAAGCGTGCGGATAGCAATGCATTTTGTCGCCATGCAGTCATAAATGTAATACAGATGAGAGGTTCAATAAACAGGGACCGGAAACGCTAACCCATCACAGATGTTCATTGTTCATGTTACTTGGTTGGGGTCCGGGAGTGTTGCGTAGTCGTTTTCAATCCAGGATTGATTCATTTTAATTTGAGTCAGACGGTCTGCATTTTCTGTGGAGAGGCGGATACGGCGATCTGTGACGTTGCCTCCGGCAGCACTAAAAACAGCGTTCCGACATAACGCTGGCTGCCGGGCAAGCCAGCACCTCTATTGCGTACATTGCCAGTTCGTGCCAGGTGTCTAGCTTCGATACCCAATAGTTGAAGGGTGCAGATGGATTGTTCAACACAGCTACGCCATCTGACATGTAGTCCTTGACCTTCTTCTCCAGGCGATCGGTGTTGGAGGTGGATCTGCACGCTTGCTGTTCTGTGGGCTGCTGCATGGGTGTCAGAAAATGTTCCCACTCCAAGGACACTGCCGATACCATTCCCTTTTGGGCACTAGCTGCGGCTTGTGTTGTTTGCTGCCCTCCTGGTCGTCCTGGGTTTGCGGAAGTCAGTCTGTCGGCGTACAACTGGCTAGAGGAGGGGGAGGATGTCAATCTCCTCTCTAAAGTCTCCACAAGGGCCTGCTGGTATTCTTCCATTTTGACCTTTCTGACTCTTTCTTCAAGCAGTTTTGGAACATTGTGTTTGTACCGTGGATCCAGAAGGATATAAACCCAGTAATTGGTGTTGTCCAGAATGCGCACAATGCGTGGGTCGCGTTCAATGCAGTCTAGCATGAATTGAGCCATGTGTGCCAGAGTCCTGCCAGGATCCTCATCATCCTCTTGTGAGCGTTGTGATAGTTGTGATGCATCATAGTCGTCACCTTCTTCCTGGTCTGCTTCTGCTGACCATTCGCGCTGAATTGTGGAAGTCCAACGTGCACCGCTCTGGCCCTCGTCAGTGGTGGCATGAAATTCCTGCTCCAACTCCAGCTGTTCCTCCTCCTCTTCTTCGTCATAGCTGCTGGGGCCAGCGTTTCCTGAGGCAGATGGCCTGATGTTGGTATCATCACGCTGATCGTTTTCTCCTTCAGATTCCCCCAGTTGCATCATGACAGCTGTTTCCTTGATTTTCAACATTGACTTCTTCAGTAAACACAGCAGTGGTATGGTAATGCTGACTGAAGAGTTGTCACTGCTCACAAGCAACGTGGATTGCTCAAAATTGTGGAGGACTTGGCAGAGGTCCAACATGTTGGCCCAATTGGATCCACAGAAGCTTGGCAGCTGTCCGGATGCGCCTCGGTACTGCGCCGTCATGTACTGGACCACTGCACTCTTCTGCTCGCAAAAGCGGGCTAGCATGTGCAGCGTAGAATTCCAGCGCGTAGGGACATCACACAGCAAGCGATGGTGGGGGAGATTGAAGCGCTCCTGCATCTTGGCGAGTGCCCCCGAAGCAGTACTGGAAATTCTACAATGTTTGGCCACTCGTCGCACCTTCAACAGAAGATCGGCCACGCCTGGGTATGTCCTCAGGAACCGCTGAACTACTAGGTTCATCACGTGCGCCAGGCAAGGGATGTGTGTCAGCTTAGCCAACCTTAAAGCGCGAATGAGATTACTCCCATTATCACACACAACCATGCCCGGTTTCAGGTCCAGCGGTGCCAGCCACAAATCCGTCTGTTCCTTTATTCCCCTCCAAATTTCCTCCCCTGTGTGCTGCTTATCCCCAAGGCAGATCAGCTTCAGCAACGCTTGCTGACGCATGCCAACAGCTGTGCTGCACTGCTTCCACGATCCTACTGCTGCTGGGTTAGCGTTTCCGGATGAGGTACAGCTTTGAGATGCGTTGGAGGAGAAGGAGTCAGAGAGGTAGGTGCTGCTGTTGTTATCCAGTGGGAGGGACGGCGGTGCAGCTGTTTGCGGCATGGGCAACACCCGCGCCGTAGCAGGTGAGGAATCGCTGCCAGGCTCCACAAGGTTCAACCCAGTGCGCGATAAGGGAGATGTATCGACCCTGGCCGAACGCACTCGTACAGGTGTCAGTGGTGAGGTGAACCTTGCAGGCAACGGCATTCTTTAAGCTTCGGGTTATTTTGCTGACCACGTGCTCATGCAACTCAGGCACTGCAGAGCGCGCAAAGTGGTAGCGGCTGGGAACCACGTAACGTGGGATGGCCACTGACATCATGCCCTTGAAGCTGTTTGTCTCCACCACTCGATATGGCAGCATTTCGCAGGCCAGAAGCTTGGCTATGCTGGCTGTTAGTGCCACGGCCCGGGGGTCATTTGCTGGCAATTTCCTCTTGCGCTCAAACATCTCCGAGACAGACAACTGAACCGTAGGGCTGCACACTGAAGGGCTGTTGGTTGTTGTGTTTGATGAAGACTGGGAGACCTCAAGAGCACTATTCCGGAAAGTGACAGTGTCAGCGTCGTCTGATGTTTGCGAATGTTGTGAACCACGCAATGGCTGGGCTACTGCTGCTGCTGAGGAGGGTCTGGTGGTGAGTCTGGTGACCCCAAGGGAGGCAGTGTTGCTGGTACCCTGTCCTGCCGCGTTTGCCCACAGAGTGGGATGTTTGGATACCATGTGGCGGGTCATGCTGGTGGTGGAGAGGTTGTTAATATTTTTCCCCCTGCTCAGGCGGGTCTTGCACACCTTGCAAATCACCATGGTACCATCCTCACTGCAGTCTTCAAAGAAAGGCCAGACTTTGGAGCACCTGCCTTGCTGGCGATTTCTGTTTGCGCCTCTTTTGCGTCTCACTTGAACTTCCACGCTTGTGGTGCCTGAAATTTCGCGCCGCCTACCTTGTGGCACAAGGCGAACTCGTGCAGCAGTGGGTTCTTCAACAGACTCATCTGTGCTGCTACGGCGCCGATGTTCTCCTTCACATACAAAATCTGGGTCTGTGTCCACATTGTCCAAACCCTCCTCTTCCATCTCCTCAAACTCGTCATATGTGATTGTGGGCCGCCGCCGTGGAGTAGAGCTCCCCAGAGCAACCTCTGCGCAGCTCACTCCAACGTCGTCTTCCAGATCTTCTCGGCCGACCTCCTGCAATTGAAACCCCTCCTGCCCAACTTGCTCTGGGATTTGGGTTTCAAAGTCCTCGGACTCGCCTTGCATTTCAGTGCGCGGTGCATTTCCCAAAGTAAATGGTTGTGAATCCGGGCACAACATTTCTGGCTGTTCCATTGACCTTTGAAAGGTGGAAGTTTGTTGGGCTGGGAATAGCTCCTGCGAATACCCCATTGTGTCCTGAGGAAATTCTTCGGACTGGTTATTTGGCAGTTGTGTGCGTGGTGTCGCTGCCGGTTGTGTCAGCTTTGTGCCCACTGGCTCCTTGTAACTGGCTGAGGACTCGGACCTCGTGCGTGATGTGCTGGTGCTGCTTAACCCACTGCTGGACGCTTGAGAGGTCATCCAATGAATTATCTGGTCCTGTTCTTTTGGATTTGTGAGGGTTGATTTCCTGGACAACATGGGCGGTATTGAGTGGGTTTTCTTCGGTGCTTCACTGTGGCCTGTACGTGAACCGTCAGGGGAAACACCTCTTCCCTTGCCCCTCCCTCTTTCACAGGATTTCTTCTTCATTTCACTTATCCTTAAAGTACACGCTGACTGGCAGCAGTACAGTGGCAGTACAGAAATGCTATATAGTGGTGGGTGAGCGGTGTACTACTATTCCCAGCAGCGACACAGAGCACAATGCTATACAGTGGTGGGTGAGCGGTGTACTACTATTCCCAGCAGCGACACAGAGCACAATGCTATACAGTGGTGGGTGAGCGGTGTACTACTACTATTCCCAGCAGCGACACAGAGCACAATGCTATACAGTGGTGGGTGAGCGGTGTACTACTATTCCCAGCAGCGACACAGAGCACAATGCTATACAGTGGTGGGTGAGCGGTGTACTACTATTCCCAGCAGCGACACAGAGCACAATGCTATACAGTGGTGGGTGAGCGGTGTACTACTATTCCCAGCAGCGACACAGAGCACAATGCTATACAGTGGTGGGTGAGCGGTGTACTACTGTTCCCAGCAGCGACACAGAGCACAATGCTTTACAGTGGTGGGTTAGCGGTGTACTACTATTCCCAGCAGCGACACAGAGCACAATGCTATACAGTGGTGGGTGAGCGGTGTACTACTGTTTCCAGCAGCGACACAGAGCACAATGCTATACAGTGGTGGGTGAGCGGTGTACTACTGTTCCCAGCAGCGACACAGAGCACAATGCTATACAGTGGTGGGTGAGCGGTGTACTACTATTCCTAGCAGCGACACAGAGCACAATGCTATACAGTGGTGGGTGAGCGGTGTACTACTGTTCCCAGCAGCGACACAGAGCACAATGCTATACAGTGGTGGGTGAGCGGTGTACTACTATTACCAGCAGCGACACAGAGCACAATGCTATACAGTGGTGGGTGAGCGGTGTACTACTATTCCCAGCAGCGACACAGAGCACAATGCTATACAGTGGTGGGTGAGCGGTGTACTACTATTCCCAGCAGCGACACAGAGCACAATGCTATACAGTGGTGGGTGAGCGGTGTACTACTACTATTCCCAGCAGCGACACAGAGCACAATGCTATACAGTGGTGGGTGAGCGGTGTACTACTATTCCCAGCAGCGACACAGAGCACAATGCTATACAGTGGTGGGTGAGCGGTGTACTACTGTTCCCAGCAGCGACACAGAGCACAATGCTTTACAGTGGTGGGTTAGCGGTGTACTACTATTCCCAGCAGCGACACAGAGCACAATGCTATACAGTGGTGGGTGAGCGGTGCACTACTGTTTCCAGCAGCGACACAGAGCACAATGCTATACAGTGGTGGGTGAGCGGTGTACTACTGTTCCCAGCAGCGACACAGAGCACAATGCTATACAGTGGTGGGTGAGCGGTGTACTACTATTCCTAGCAGCGACACAGAGCACAATGCTATACAGTGGTGGGTGAGCGGTGTACTACTGTTCCCAGCAGCGACACAGAGCACAATGCTATACAGTGGTGGGTGAGCGGTGTACTACTATTACCAGCAGCGACACAGAGCACAATGCTATACAGTGGTGGGTGAGCGGTGTACTACTATTCCCAGCAGCGACACAGAGCACAATGCTATACAGTGGTGGGTGAGCGGTGTACTACTATTCCCAGCAGCGACACAGAGCACAATGCTATACAGTGGTGGGTGAGCGGTGTACTACTACTATTCCCAGCAGCGACACAGAGCACAATGCTATACAGGGGTTGGTGAGCGGTGTACTACTATTCCCAGCAGCGACACAGAGCACAATGCTATACAGTGGTGGGTGAGCGGTGTACTACTGTTCCCAGCAGCGACACAGAGCACAATGCTATACAGTGGTGGGTTAGCGGTGTACTACTATTCCCAGCAGCGACACAGAGCACAATGCTATACAGTGGTGGGTGAGCGGTGTACTACTGTTCCCAGCAGCGACACAGAGCACAATGCTATACAGTGGTGGGTGAGCGGTGTACTACTATTCCCAGCAGCGACACAGAGCACAATGCTATACAGTGGTGGGTGAGCGGTGTACTACTGTTCCCAGCAGTGACACAGAACACAATGCTATACAGTGGTGGGTGAGCGGTGTACTACTATTCCCAGCAGCGACACAGAGCACAATGCTATACAGTGGTGGGTGAGCGGTGTACTACTATTCCCAGCAGCGACACAGAGCACAATGCTATACAGTGGTGGGTGAGCGGTGTACTACTGTTCCCAGCAGCGACACAGAGCACAATGCTATACAGTGGTGGGTGAGCGGTGTACTACTATTCCCAGCAGCGACACAGAGCACAATGCTATACAGTGGCGGGTGAGCGGTATACTACTGTTCCCAGCAGAGACACAGAGTGGCAGTAAACACAATGCTATACAGTGGTGGGTGAGCGGTGTACACAGAGTGGCAGTAAACACAATGCTATATAGTGTGGGTGAGCGGTGTACTACTGTTCCCAGCAGCGACACAATGACTGGGGGGACCCTGGCAAGCCTGGCTGGAGAGAGAACTACCATGCCTGCCTACCCAAAGCTAAACCCACAGACAAATGGCGGAGAAATGACGTGGATCGGGTATTTATTTACCCGAACCACGTGACCCGTTCGGCCAATCACAGCGCTAGCCGAACGTTCGGGGAACATTCGGCCATGCGCTCTTAGTTCGGCCATATGGGTGATGTTCTGCAGAACCCGAACAGTGGCGAACACTGTTCGCCCAACACTACTCATAGCGTCCTGCTAGCCAGTGGGAGGGTGGATGGGCGGGCTGGTCTTCTCACTTGCAGCATGCCTGTGCTGTATACACTCTGGGAATGCTGTTGTGAGAGCTGCTGAGTCTTTAGGAGGCAAGTTTCTCTCTCTCTCTCTCTCTCTCCCTCATTCCTGCTCGGTCGCTGCAGGAAAAGGGTTCAGAGGAACACACACACAGACACAGGCAGCTCGTGCTCTCTGCAGTTCCCTCTGCTGGGCTGGTAGAGATGACGAAGCACACAACTGCTACTACCCAGAAGGCTGTGCATCCTACATCCGCGGATCTGTGGCCTCAGGGGGCGGGGCTTAAGTGTTAAAGCTGCAATAACATTGCATATATATATATAAACAGCGCTTTGAGTCCCCAGGGAGAAAAGCGCTATATAAATATTATTGTTATTGTTATTGTTATTGTTATATATGCTTTTTTTCAAGAAAAGACCAGGTTTTCCCTGATAAAGTGGTTGTGGCCTGCACACTGGCAGTGAGATGTTATTGACCTTACAGTACCTCTTTAAGTGAGAGCAAGCCATGCATCACTGCTGAATATGGAAACCATCTCTTTATGCCCCTAAAAGCCAGACACACATCCAGAACCCGCTGGTGTACAGTGTGCCTGTAGACTATACATTTTACAGAGCCATACTAATACAGTAGGATCCCTTTATAGTAAACTCCAAGGGACCTGGAAAAGTGGTTTACTATATCAGATATTGTCATACTCAAGCACTCAATGTATACTATGTTACTGTATCTTAATCCAGTCAATAATTGGGAGCCATTTTTTTTCAATGCTTCAGCAAGCGAGCACAGACAGTGTCTAAGCTAGATCATTCAACTATGCAGGGATTTGCATGCAATAATCATGCAACAGCTTGCACAGGAAGCATAAATCTCATCAGTTAATGCAGGTACAGTACTTATAGTGTTCTGTTACAGGGTAATGGCCATTTTCAAAATGTAGGACAGGGATTCCGTTAATCACAGTGGACAAACAGGACACAGGAGAGGAGAAAGAGATTGAAGAGTAGACTACACGGGAGGTAAGTATGACGTGTATGTACGGCGATCGACAGGACTGATGTACAGATCTGTATAAATGTATGCATTTCTCTGAGACAAAAATGTTTAATTTAATATCTGTAAGCTTAATTTCTGTACTCTAAATTGATATATTGCATATATTCAAATGCTAATATGAAGGAAAAATAGACATTATAGAAAGGACCACTGTGTTTGAAATCTTTGTTGTATGCATCATTAGAAATAGTGTTCAAATTCAGTACTGTATGGGGAATTTGAACATCTGAATACTCACGACTGCCACTGTTCAGCACCCGAACGAGCGGATAGGGTCAGGAGGAGTTCACTGCCTTCCATGTCACGTTGCGCTTCAGTACGGAAGCAGGAAGTATGGGAATTCCATGGAGTGTAACCTGACACGCAAGGCATTGAACTCCTCCTGACCCTGAGGTAATGAAGTGAACAGAGGCACCAGAAGTGTAACATATACTAAACATTTTAAAAAGGCTATGGGGGAAGTGGTGGACTTACCTCCCAAAGACAGACACAGATACTGTCAATTTCAAAACAGTAGACAATTTATTGATATACTCCAAAGACTAGTTGCAACGCGTTTTGCAGGCTTAAACCTGCTTCATCAGGCAATAAAACAGGGAGTATATGGCAATATTGGGTCAGGTATTCGCTAAGCGCCTCTGTCTGTAAACAGGGGTACAGGGTAGTAATAGTATAAACATGCAGATAGAAAGTATTCTGGCAAAACCATAGTTTTTGGACTAGTCCATCTCCTTATGGGCTCAGGCAGAGGTCACACTTGTTTTTTTTTTTTAAAACACTATTGTTAATGCGCATAATGTAAGTCAATAGACGCATGAAAAAAACGCATTTGTTTGCATTCTGCAATGTGTATTTTTGAAACGCAGAACCTGCTGCATATTTTTCCAAAACATGTCTAAAACGCACATAATGTATGTCAATGGTGACGCAGAGGCGTTTTATTTCGTTTTTATTGCTTTTTTATGTGTTTTTGTATAAAAACCAAATTTGATAATGTATTTCCGCTTCCTGTTGACTTCCTAATGATGAGTCACAGAGGACATCGAAAATGTGTTTTTATACTGGCCACAATCCAAAAATAACAAAAGTTTTCTTTCTTAAAACAGAAAGAATTTGCGATAGTTTAGGTTGGAGAACTTTTGTTATCCTTAGCATTTTAGTAAGGGGGCTTTTAGGACCATTGTAGCCCCTAACACACTCCAATGAGTTCTGGTTCACCATGAGCTTGCTGGTTAGTCTGTACCCTTACAATCCCAAAAATTTGCTTAAAACGCATATCAGAAATGCATACAAAATGCACAAAAAACGCATTTGCCATTCATATGTGCAAAATGCAAATGCAGTAAAACACAAGCAAACCACATATACGAAACGCAAACGTACTCAAAACGCACTTCATTATGACTGATAACGATGATGTTATCCATTCAACATGAAGACCAAAGAAATCCATGACTAAAAGTAGTACACACAGTAGCCAGTAATATGCAAATATAGAAAATGTTAGTCTGAGTCTGGTGATCTTGCCTTCCAGTGACATGTCTGGCCTAATGCTGGGTACACACTATGAGATTTTCTGGCCGATTTACTGTTAGATCAATTATTTCTAACATGTTCGATTTGCTTTCCGATCGACCTCCCAGCATTTTCCGATCGATTTCCTATTAAAGTTGACGGAAATCGATCGGAAAATGCTCGGAAATCGATCGGAAAGCCAATTGAACATGTTGGAAATAATTGATCCGACAGTAAATCGGCCAGAAAATCTCATAGTGTGAACCCAGCATTATACGTTCCAATACTTCTTTGTTCGTCATCCTTGCTGTCCATGGAATGCAAAGCAACCGTCGCCAGCATCACAACTCCAAGGAGTCAATTTTTCTCCTATTTGCTTTTCTTAGGGTCCAACTTTCGCAGCCATACATGATTATGGGGAAAACAATGGCATGAACCAGTCTTCATTTGGTCGTAATGCTAATGTTTTTATTTTTCCATACTTGGTTCATGCTTACCATCACGTTTCTGCTGAGGGTTATCATTATGACTAAAAACACACAAACGCATATGCAGCAAAATTCAGGACCAGGCTTACCTTGGCTGTGTTTTATGTATTTCAGAGAGACCACTACGGATATGTATTTTTTGGGTCTTTTGACCTTGTAATACTTTACATACTTACCTGTGTCCATTGCTGGTGGTGTAGCTCTTTATTTTTATTTTATTACTAGCTGATTGCCCGGCGTTGCCTGGGAATGTATTTGGCTGGTGTTGGCTCTGCTCACTTTTCTAACCCTAACACACAATGACTCAATGACTTAGTTTGTAAGCTTTGCATTGTTTGGCATCAATAATTTTAATTAAAATGAAACAAATCTGATTGGCTGTGGCTTCACCCTCTTTTCTGATTTTGAACCCCAGTCAACTAATGACCAACTGTACCATGTTTTAAGCTTGTGTCCTTAACAGTGCAAGAATGGCAGCAATTGAATATTCCCCTTGAAAAGCAATACATGAATTTGGATTGGCTTTTGTAGGCTCCACCCTCTTTTATGAATATTAATCCCAGTCACCCAGTGACCAACTGTGCAAAGTTTGAGAACCCTACCGTTAACAGTGTAAGAATGGCTGCAGTTGACCTTTTCCCAGTGAAATTTGTATTTGTCTCCGCCCACTACATACCCAGCATTGCCTGGGTATGTATTTGGCTGGTGTTGGCTATGCCCACTTTTTGTAACAGTAACAGACAATTACTTAATTACTCAATGACCAAATTTGTGAGCTTTGCAGTCTTTGGCATCAATAATTTGCATTGAAATGAAACAAATCTGATGGGCTGTTTGTGTGTCCACCCCTTTTCTGAATTTGAACCCCAGTCACCCAATAAATAACTGTACCCAGTTTGGGGCTTGTGCAATTAACAGTGCAAGAATGGCAGTAATGAAATATTTCCCTATAAAATCAATAGATTAATTTTGATTGGCTTTTGTAGGCTCCATCCACTTTTATGAATAATAGCTGATGAATCCGCGTTGCCCGGGTATGTATTTGGCTGGTGTTAGCTCTGGCCACTTTTTTTAACCCTAACACACAAATACTCAGTGACCAAGTTTGTGAGCTTTGGGGTCGTTGTCATCAATAATTTGTATATTCCCATAGAAATTAAACAAATCAGATTGGCTGTTTGTGGCTCTGTCCCTCTCCAGCATTTGAATCCCAGCCACCCAATGACCAAACTGTAGCAGGTTTGAGGCATCTGTTATTAACAGAGCAAAAATGGAAGCAATTTAAATATTCCCCTTATAAATCAACAGGTGAATTTTGATTGGCTATTATAGGCTCCACCCACTTCCCATAATATTAATCTCAGTCACCCAGTGACCATCTGGGCAAAGTTTGAGAACCCTTGCCACTAACAGTGTAAGAATGGCTGCAGTTTATATTTTCCTAGTGAAATTTGTTTTTTGCTCCGCCCACTTTTTGTAACCTTGACACACAGTCACTCAATGACCAAGTTTGTGACCTCTGGGGTCCTTGGCATCAATAATTTGTAATTTACCAGTGAGATGAAACAAATATGAATGGCTGTTTGTAGCTCCACCCCTTTTCTGAATTTGAACCCCATTGACCCAATGACCAACTGTAACAGGTTTGAGGATTGTGCCATTAACAGTGCAAGAATGGCAGCAATTTAAATATTCCCCTTGAAAATCAACACGTGAATTTTGATTTTCTTTTTAGTCTCCACCCACTTTTCTGAATATTAATCCCAGTCACCCAGTGACCAAGTTTTAAGCTTTTGGGCTTCAGCCATCAAAATTGTGTGAATGGAAGCAGTTTGTCCAGTAAAGTAATCTGATTGGCTGTTTGTGGCTCCACCCTTTTAGTGGATTTGAACCCCAGCCACTTCATGACCGACTGTAGCTGGTTTGAGGCTTCTGCCATTATTAGTGTAAGAGTGGCAGCAGTTTCAATATTTCCCTTAAAAATCAATAGGTGAATTTTGATTGGCTGTTGTAGGTTCCACCCACTTTCCTGAATATTAATCCCAGTCATTCATTGACCAACTGTGTCACATTTGAGAACCCTACCAATAACAGAATGGATGAAATCAATCTAACAAATCTGATTAGCTGTTTGTGTCTCCGCCCCTTTAGTGAATTTGGACCCCAGTCACCTATCAGATAAGAGGCCTCTGCCATTAACAGTGTAAGAATGGTAGCAATGTAAATATTCCCCTTGAAAATCAATAGGTGAGATTTGATTGGCTGTTGTTGGCGTAACCCACATTTCCAAATATTAATCCCAGTCACTCAGTGGCCCACTGTGTCAAGTTTGGGAACCCTGCCATTAACAGTGTAAGAATGGCTGCAGTTTATATTTTCCCCTGGAATAAAATGTAGTTGTTGGCTCCACCCACTTTTTCTAACCTTAACATACAGTCACTCAATGACCAAGTTTAGGAGTTTGGGGCTTTTGGTATCAATAATTTGTATATTCCCATTGAAATTAAACAAATCTGATTGGCTGTTTGTGGCTCCGCCCCCTTTCTGAATTTGAACCCCAGTCACCCAGTGACTAACAGTACCAGGTTTAAAGCATCTGCTATTAACAGTGTAACAATGGCAGCAATGTAAATATTCCCTTTGAAAATCAACAGGTGAATTTTAATTGGCTGTTGCAGGCTCCACCCACTCTCTTGAATATTCATCCCATTCACCCATGAACCAACTGTGCAAAGTTTGAGAACCCTGCCAGTATCAGTGTAAGAATGGCTGCAGTTTATATTTTCCTAGTGAACTTTATTTTTGGCTCCGCCCACTTTTTGTAAACTTGACCCACAGTCACTCAATGACCAAGTTTGTGAGCTTTCAGGTTCCTGGCATAAAAAATGTGTGAATGGAAGCAGTTTATCCACCAAGAAAGTCTGAGTGGCTGTTTGTGGCCCCACCCCTTTAGTGAATTTGGACCCCAGTCACCCAATGATCGACTGTAGCAAGTTTGAAGCCTCTGCCATTAACAGTGTAAGAATGGCAGCAGTTTTAATATTACCCTTGAAAATTAATAGGTGACTTTTGATTGGCTGTTGTAGGCTCCACCCACTTTCCTGAATATTAATCTCATTCACCCAGTGACCAAGTTTGCCAAGTTTGAAAATCCTGCGATTAACAGTGTAAGAATGGCTGCAGTTTACATTTTTCCATTTAAAATGAATGTCTGAAATTTCATTGGCTGTTTTATGCTCCGCCCACTTTTCCTGGATTTGTAACCTCGGTCACCAAGTGACCAACTGTGCCAAGTGTGGGGACTCTGGCTCAATTACTGTGAGAATGGCAGCCTTTCCATTTTTTCCATTCACTTGAATGGGTGGAATCTGGTTGGCTGTTTGTAGCTCAGCCCAGGTGTGCAGGGGGGGACGTGAGAACCCCAGAACATATCATCCCAGGTAGTAAGGGATCGGTATACCAAGTTTCGTTCAAATCGGTCAAGCCATTTTCGCGTGACACACACACAAACACACACACACACACTGCATTTGTATGCTCTACTATTTTGTTTATTGGAGATCCGCCTTTGACAGACGCGTGTGAGGCAGGGCTATAGCGTGTGAGGAAGGGCTGCAGCTCATAGCCCTGCCTCACACGGAAGCGCTTAGGGCAGCAAAATCCACGACCAAGAAAGTTGTGGATTTTGCAGGGGAGAGGGAGGGCGCGTTAGGAGGGATTTAAATAGTTTATAGCCGCGGGGATGCGGCGGTTTAGTTAGGGCTAAGCTATTAAATAGATTACTAAAATAAAAAAAACGTTTTTTTAGAGACTTCAGAGTCTATTTAAGCTCAATCCAGCTTTGATGGTGTCAAGCCAACGCGTTCTCTGGCGGCCTTGTCGCCTTTTGCCACTGATCAAACCTAGCATTAGGTCTTTCTCTAAGAAATTTGATCGCATCACGTGGCTGAAATATGTTAGTCTGAGTCTGTTGATCTTGCCTTCCAGTGACATGTCTGGCCTTATACATTCCAATACGTATTTGTTCATCATCCTTGCTGTCCATGAAATGCAAAGCAACCGTCGCCAGCATCACAACTCCAAGGAGTCAATTTCTCTCCTATTTGCTTTTCTTAGGGTCCAACTTTCGCAGCCATACATGATTATAGGGAAAACGATGGCATGAACCAGTCTTCATTTAGTCCTAATGCTAATGTCTTTCCTTTTCCATACTTGGTTCATGCTTACCATCACGTTTCTGGGTTATCATTATGACTAAAAACACACAAACGCATATGCAGCAAAATCCAACCTTTCACGCGCCGCCAAGTGTGCTCCCAGCCTCACAGCAGCCAATGTAATTGATAGAGAAAACTGACAAAATGTGCAGAATTAACCTGCAGGATGTCAGGTTTTTTGTCTGCGTGCGAAATTTGCACCTAAATTTGTGACCTAGCCCATTGATTAACATGAGTTTTCAGTTGAAATCAGTTTTTCTGTACAGAAAGCATGCACAAATGCAGAAAAGTGTGATCCCTGCCTCAGGGTTTTCTAACTTGCACACTATTTTGGCAGTTAGACTTAGCAACTGCCATTCAGGAAATGCATTTGAAAACAAAGAAAACCCCAATAATCCCCCATGAGGAGATTCTGTCAGATTTTAACTGCTTACTTTTTTCAATGTAATGATCCTTTATAGGGGGCCCAACCACAGATTTTACATTCATCTACTCTGTCTGTGTTTTTCTGTGTTTCTTCACCTTGCACAGTCTGTCTTCCAGAGTTTCTAACCATGCAGTTAAAATTGTTGAAATTAGATGGTGGTCATAGAGGATTGGGGAAAACTCAACAGTATAACTTATACGTATCTAACTTTTTCCTAGACTTCATGTTTGCTTTAAATTTGGTGTAATGCTGCTGCTTTTCATCTTTATGGATGAGGCAGTAGTTTTGGCCCCTTTTTTGCTCTGTCTAAATCTTCTTTATTTTCTGGGCAGAGGTGTGAAATAAAGGCAGTGTGCTTAGCATGAAACGGCTAAACGAGAGGCGCCCAAAAGAATAAAAATGATAAAAACGAGTATAAAAGATATGGTGTTTGCTCATCTTAATAATTCACTGAAACCTAAATTCAGACATTTATTCAGCACACAATTTTGGACAGTGCGTTTCATGGTCATCATCAACCGCTTCATCAGATCAATAAACAGTGCAGATTGCAATATCATGCAGAGCTCCTATGTGACTATGTTTAGTAGCATACTCTTTATCCAGTTTTTTGTAGAAAGCAAGAAGCAGTTTGAATTAGGTAGTCTTTAATGACTGCTTTAGGCACCTCCCCAATTGTAAGATTGGTGATATTTTCACTATACTGGTTTTACTGAAAGCTGCCCTCTATCTGACTTTTGAAATTTTGTACTACTGTTTTGTCAAAATATGGATTAGGGGCCAGTGTGTTTCTGCCTACCTAACAAGAAGAGAGTACGTACTTAATACTTTCATGTTGTGATCCGACCATGGGGCATTGTATTAACCACTTTACCCCCGCGCGTACGTATTTCTCCGCCCCTTTTTCCATCCTTTAAAAACCAGGGACGGAGAAACACGTACTTTCCGCGTTCCCGACGCTGCCCGCGCTCCCGCTCGTAAACACGCCGCCCGCCGCTAGTAAAACCGCCGCCGCCCGCTCGCCCAGAGATCAATGAACGGGAAAATCCATTCCCGTTCGTTGATCTAAGCCCCGCAATGATCAGCTGCTCTCCTATGGGCAGCGCGATCATTGTGAGAAAAAACTCACGTGTCCAGCCTCCTTATTCTTCCTCCAAGCTTCCGGAAGGAAGCTTGGAGGTCGCATTAAAACAAAAAGTTACTGTGGCCATCTTGTGGCCAAATAGTAAACTACACCCTACACATTTTTCACATACAAATAAATGACTTTTACACATAAAATTAACTCATTACCTCCCACACTCCCCATTTTTTTTTTTTTTTGTAATTAAAAAAAAATTAAAAAATGTACCATTAAAAAAAATACATAAATAGTTACCTTAGGGACTGAACTTTTTAAATATTTATGTCAAGAGGGTATAACACTGTTACTTTATAAACTATGGGCTTGTAATTAGGGATGGACGCAAAACTGAAAAAAATGCACCTTTATTTCCAAATAAAATATTGGCGCCAAACATTGTGATAGGGACATAATTTAAATGGTTTTATAACCGGGACAAAAGGGCAAATACGTTTCATGGGTTTTAATTGCAGTAGCATGCATTATTTAAAAACTATAATGGCCGAAAACTGAAAAATAATTATTTTTTTTCCCACATTTTTCCTATTTTCCCATTAAAACACATTTAGAAAAAAATAATTCTTGGCATAATGTCCCACCTAAAGAAAGCCTAATTGGTGGCGAAAAAAACAAGATATAGTTCATTTCATTGCGATAAGTAATAATAAAGTTATAGACGAATTAATGGAAGGAGCGCTGAAAGGTGAAAATTGCTCTGGTGCTCAGGGGGTAAAACCCCTCAGTGGTGAAGTGGTTAAATTTGACATTTGGTTGGATTAAAAAGTAAATTCCCACTTTGATGGATTTAATTATCTCCATGCATCGACATGGGCATATTCCTGAAATAAGAGCGTATGTCAGATGCTGCTCTCCTTTAGACTGTTGTGGTTTAGTGGAATGCTTTTCTAGGGTAGTACCACACAGTGGTTTGCCCCGTATATTCCGGCGTATAAGACGACTGGGCGTAAAAGGCGACCCCCCCCCCCCAACTTTTCTAGTTAAAATATAGATTTTAGGGATATACCGTACTCGCCGTATAAGACTACCCCTCTCTTTCAACGCACCCCAAATAAAAATTAAAAAAACATCATATACTGGTGCTATGTATGAACAGATACTGGTACTGTACTGTATGTGGTACCCAGTATATAACAGTATATAGGCAATTGACTGGTTGGATTGGTCAATTCTCCCTAAGTGGATTGGTCAGCTCTCCCTGTTTATCAGAGCGGTATGGTAGAATAGATTTTGCTGTGCCCATAATACACGCCTCTTTCACCTTTCTGGCCCACTCTTGTATCCTTTTTGCCTCCTTCTCTGCCTCTCAGATCTCGCACATGTGCGCCTGCGCCGCTTCACTACAGCCCTCAGTAGCGAGATCAGAGAGTCGGTAACAGGATAGGGCGTATCACCCGGCATCAATGACACCCGGCGTATAAGACGACCTCTGACTTTTCAGATGATTTTCAAGGGTTAAAAAGTAGTCTTATACGCCAGAATATACTGTATCTCTGCACAGAATAACAGTACCTGCTCTTAGATCTAGCCCATTACCATGGTACACCTATTTTGGTTCTATTAAGTAAGCCATGAGGCTAGAGAGGTCACATAGGCTAGCACAGGTCCTAAGTAATAATAGGGAGACATAGGGAAAGAAGGCTAATAATCTGCCAATTAAGCTGATTAAGAGCAGTTAACATACAAAGAAAGTAGACTCTTGTTATAGTAAACTCTGATATAGTAATACTCTGGATATAGTAAACTCATTCCCCATGTCCCAGTAAATGCGTCTGAATAAATATACAATGTATGACCAATTCTGCTATACTTTACTTCTGATACAGAAAACTACTTTTCCTGGTCCCTCAGAGTTTACTATAAAGGGATTCTACTGTATATGCAATTATAAGGCTGTTTTGGATTTTGGACCTCAGCCGAGGGAGTTAAAGGTCACAAGCATAAACTTGGCTACTCCTCAGGACCTGTAGTGTGATTTGAAATTGTCAGTCCAGTGTGAGAAGTAACAGTAAAAGCAGAATGTCCACATCCTGTACTGGCATAGTTTCAAACATTCAGGTGACACGGGAGAGATCAAATTACAACTTGTGATTAGACACAAATGAGGGGGATTTAGACAGGCTAAACTCTAAATACATTCAGGGTGCATTTATCTATGTTTTCCTTCTGTCCTGTGCAAGAGTTCACGTCCAATTTAAGCAATACCAACTACCTGGCAGCCATGCTGGTCTATTTGGCTACAGTAGTGTCTGACAAACGCTGTAAAAACAGTGTAGGAGATTTGGGCACTCAGTGAGTAATTTGGGTGCTGTCAAAAGATGGAGCACAACTTACAAAAAAAAAAAAACACTGTAATTCGGCTGTCAGCAGTAGCTGGCAGCCAAATTCCATCATTCCCCCACTATTCATGGCAGCCTGGAGGGGGAACAGTAATCAGGCATGGGCTTTGGAGTAGTAAACTACTTGAATTCAGAATTCAAATGGGGTCTAATGACTTCACGTGTGACCGCGGGATGGGGGGTTCACTTACCCAGAAGTCTTTGGGACGTCTGCTTTCCATTACGCGTCATAGGCGTAATAAAAGTCGGGTTGCATGCCTCACTACCGCGCTTCCTCTTTCAAGCCGGAAGGAGGAAGCGGGAAAGTGAGTGGTGGAATGCGGCTTTCATTATGCCTGTGACGCTTAAAGAGGAACTGTAACATCAAACTGTCCCCTGGGGGGGTACTCACCTCGGGTGGGGGAAGCCTCAGGATCCTAATGAGGCTTCCCACGCCGTCCTCCGTCCCCCAGGTGTCTCGCTGCAGCCCTCCGTACAGCGGCGACGTAAATATTTACCTTCCCGGCTCCTGCGCAGGCGCTCTGGTGGCTGTCGGCTCCGAAGTAGGCGGAAATACCCGATTGTCGTCGGGTCTGCTCTACTGCGCAGGCGCAAGTCTCCGGCGCCTGCGCAGTAGAGCGGACCCGACGGAGATCGGGTATTTCCGTCTAGTTCCGAGCCGAAAGCAGCCACAGCGCCCCCGCTGGAGCCTACAAAGGTAAATGTTGACTTGACAGTCGGGTCTGTCGCCGGCTGTTCGGAGGGCTGCAGCGAGACCCCCGTGGGACAGAGAACGGCGTGGGAAGCCTCATTAGGATCCCAAGGCTTCCCCCACCCGAGGTGAGTACCCCCCAGGGGATCTTTTTGATGTTACAGAGTCTCTTTAATGGAATGCAGATGTCCACAAAGACTTCTGGGTAATTTACCCCCATCCCCCCCCCCCCCATCCTGCGGTCACATGTGAATTCATTAGACTTCATTTGCATTTCGAATTTGAGTAGTTTACTACTCGGAAGCCCATGCCTGATAGTAATTAACGCCGCCGGGACTTGTGCAGGAGCATGGTAAGCCGTTTATCAGCTTTACCCTGCGCCCAAATCTCCCGGTGGCTGAATAATAAGTATGCGTGTCTGAATCCCACCGGAAACAAGCATGCAGCTAATATTGTCAAATTTGACCAAAGTATTAGAAACACCTGATCTGCTGCATGCCTGTTCAGAGTCTATGGATGGGTAAAAGTACTAGAGGCAGAGCATCGGCAGGACAGCCAGGCAACGGATATTGCTTAAAAGAAAATATGGCAACCTCCATATACCCCTCTCTTCAGTCCTTTCACTATTCTGGGTTTAGTTTGGTTTTAACATTTACAGCCTTTCATTAGTTTGAAACCCTTAATTCAGGCATATTTTTTTTTAATATTCATTATTGGAGCATTATTTTATATTAATTACAGCATGCATAAAAAAGTTTTGTAAAAATAAATATTGCATTTTTTGCAAAATTAAACCGAATAATACCTGCCACACCATCTCATTTTGATAAAACCTGCCACATTACACCATCTTATTTTTCATATACAGGGAAACATGACTGCAGCTGACTGAGCAGTTGCTCTCCCTCCTTGATGCCCAACTGATTAAATGGAGGGGGAAAGGGGGAGGCTGTTTCAGGTTGGCAAGGTGTGAGCAGGCAGCTATCAGACCATGAGAATCTAATGTTTCCATTTTTACTTTGGAAAATAATTTTATTTTTTTTTAACAATTTTTTTTGTATGCGTAATTAATGTAAAATATTGTTGCATTTTACATGCATGTACACAACTGTGCATGAATTGGGACTTTGAGTACCTTTACATAGTGACAGGTTTGCCTTTAAATTTTACCTTGCAAAATGACAATATTTTGTAGGTATTTTTAGAGAACTGGACCTATCCCTCCGTGGTGACTGCTATTAAAAAGATCCCTGCTGAGTCCCTATGAGAGGCACAAATTGGGACTATGATCAGTGGGTGGAAGTGATTTTTAAGGTGGCCATAGGTAAGTACGGCTCCTTCTAAGATCTCTTCTGCCCATTCTTAGTTCAAGAATGAGTCTGACTAAGCATAGCTGGTCAGGGAGCACCCTGGATTTCATGGCTCAGCTTTGGTTGAAGGCCATACTAAAATTGCATGCAGACATCTATAGCTATCTGCAAGATAATGCTGTATTGCAATTTCTAATAAGTAACGTCAGTACAGGTTCACTTTAAAGGGCATATTCTTGTGTTATAAGTCATAAACTAGACTAGAGTAATATACATTTTGCTTAGTAGTAAGGTTTGGAGGTGGGTTGGAGAGATTTATTAATTTTTTTTTTTCTCCCACTTGCGATGATAGACTGAAACTGCCACGAGTGTCAGTAATTTGTACTAGTTCTATTAGATGCCATTTTATGCCTTACAGAAAGCTGCTGCCCAGTCTGAAGACCAAGAAGCCACAGGAGCTGGTGCTGGTGATTGGAACAGGAATCAGTGCTGCTGTGGCTCCCCAGGTGCCCGCATTGAAGTCTTGGAAAGGGTTAATCCAGGCTTTACTTGATGCCGCCAATGACTTTGACCTTCTAGAAGAAGAGGAAGCCAAAAAGTTTCAAAAATGTCTCCATGAGGACAAGAACCTGATTCACGTTGCCCATGACCTCATCCAGAAGCTATCTCCGGTACTAAACTGTCCTGCACAAAAATCAGCTCAGTGTCTAACCCTACTGTCTTTTCTGCCTTTTTGTCCTTTACTCTGTATTCAACTAATTTCCTTTAAACCTGAGGAACCTCAAAATTGGTGTGTGTGTGTGTGTGTGTGTGTGTGTGTGTGTGTGTGTGTGTGTGTGTGTGTGTGTGTGTGTGTGTGTGTGTGTGTGTGTATATATGTATGTGTAATGCCTGGTAGAGCTCCTGTTTTTTCTTTCAGCCACTATACCTCAATGTAGTGCTGTTATTCTGAGCTCATCCCACATTTTCACCTATAGACAAGCCCCCGCTTGAACAGGACACGCAATATGTCTCCTGACTTTGGTTACCCCCAGGTCTTACCGTTCATGGTATAGCAGCTGAGGCTGAGAAAACCAGAGTACCACCAGAGCAAACAAGACTATGCAGCTGGGTAATATTAGGTAGTAGAGCGGATTGCTCTTGTGGAGGAAGTATACAGATCACACCAGGAGCTATGAACAAGGCAGCAAGATTGCTCAGAGCGATCGCAGCTCTGAGCTTCCGATAACCGCCACAATATACAAGACACAATGGTTGCTCAGTGCGACTGCAGCACTGAGCATCTGATGTCCACCACACTGAGTAACAAGGACATACAACAGACAGACGGAATGCTTGCCAGCTAACAAGACACAATGGTTGCTCAGTGCGACCGCAACACTAATCATCTGATGTCCACCACACTGAGTAACAAGGACAGACAGACAGACAGACGGAATGCTTGCCAATCTAATCCCTGCTCCAGCGATAGAAAACATCCACACTGGCACGGACAAGACAAACAAGTAAGAGCATAACTAATAGCAACCGCAGCCTATAGTTATGTTCACAGGAATAGGACAAGCAAGAATCCTGCCAGTCACCAATGTGGTGAAGGCAGTCTCCAAACTGTCAGGATAGGAGAAGACTTCACTGTACCCCCGCGGGTGCAGTGAACGTCCAAGCAGGCAAAGCAAGCTAATGCAAACATATATATTAAGACTTTACACAAGGAACCCAGCAATCAACTATGGCAAAGCTGAACACTATGATGAGCAGGGTGTGAAAGGAGAAGCAGGTTTTTCTCTGGACATCAGCCAATGAGAGCAGACATGCAAATTCTCACACAGCTGAATGGTAATCACGCAATCCTTTGTTAGGCTGATTGAAGGCTGCAAGCTGCCTGTGAATGGAAAGGACTCTCATTACAAATGCATGCCAAATTATGCAACCATACTGTATGCATGTAAGAAATCCACAGCTGTCTGGCTGCAGTTCAACTGCAGCAAGCCATAGGTGGATTCATGTATATGGTAGAGAAAGAAAGCCCTTAAAAAATAGCACCTCCCACAGCAAAATTTGAAAAAGTATAACAAAATTTTTTATTCAACATTGAGTATATTAATAATTACAGTACTGATGATTCAATAAAGAATAAAACCATTTAAAAAGCAAGCAAATATTCCAACACGATCCCTGCTGCATATGAAACAATCACTCTAAATGCAATATATTGTATAATGACACAATGCTGCTGTCAGATATAAAACCCCACAGTAGGCTCAATATTGAGCCCAACAGGGGGAGAACCTGGGTTCAGTATACAACCTAGTGTGATGCCAGTTCAATCTTGGTTTCATCGGCATTTCTCCACACAGTAATATCTTTCTTCTCATGTGCCCTTGCAAACTGCAGGCAATCTCGCTTTCTTAAGGTGGCCATACACTTATAGATTTGTAGCAGATTCAACCATCAGAAAGATTTCTGTCAGATGCCTGTCAAGTTGCATCTGACAAAAATGTGTGTTCCACACACTAGGATCATATTTCCAATACATTTCAGAATGAAATCTATTGTAAATCGATCTAAATGCATTATTGGACCATTAGATCCAATGCAACTCTATGGGCCATCGATCTGCTGCCAGCAGCAGATCGACCTAGATTTTCCACCCAGTCAAATAGATCAAATCGGCAGAAAATCGATCGAAATCAGCCGCAAATCGATCGGCTAACTCGATAGAATCAATTTCCGAACAATCAATGGCTGAAATCGACCAGTGTATGGGCCCCTTTATGGTGACTTTGGAGTAGAGGCTTCTACATTGATGAGCAGCCTTTTACATTATGTCAAAATAAGACTTGTGTCCACTTATTGACTTCAGCATTGTCACAAAGTCATTGCTGTTTGATTTGACGTTTTGGGGGTCTTATTCAGTTCACTTTTTCTCCTAAGTATCCTACGAGATAATTTTTCATTTTCTGTTTAAAATAACTTTTCAGCATTTTGCAATTGAAAAAGAAGTTGAAAATGTACTGTCCATATTATTTTGAATATTTTCTTCCTGGTGTCTTAAAAGGCATTTTAGTAATAAACTGAAATTTTCACCTAGGAGAGAAAACTTAGTAGAAAAAGTGAGTTGAATAAGGGCCGTTATGTCAAAGTATGTTCTTCTCTAAGGCAAGGGTCACACTTGCCAAAATCGCATGCATTTCCAGGCTACAAATGTGACCCTTGACCATGTTGCCTGAGCCATATGATGTCTTTGTGGTTCCATGGTGTATGTATGTATAATTGTGCCATGTACAAAGTAGAAGTCTTAAATATGTCAAATGTATAGTTTCTTACAATAACATCTTAAGAAGTGATTATTAACCCCTTGTGTACCCAGCAGTCTCTGGCCCCTTAAGGATCAGAGACTGCTGGTACCAGAAAACAGTGCTTAGCAACGAATTGCTGCACATAACCGCTGCTCTCGCCTTTCATGGTGCTCTCCCATCTCCCCATCTCTCTGCCATCCCTATGACAGCAGAGCTGTGTGAGCCAGTCAGGAGCCGCTTTCATTGGCTCCTGGCGCTGTCCTTCAATGTAAGCCAATATGATTGGCTCACCGTGATCACACGGTCAGGAGCCAATGAAAGTGGCTCCTGCCCTGCTCACAGAGCTCTGCCATTTTATAGATGGCAGGGTGAATGAACTGTGGCTGGTGCAGAGTGGTGCGATCGTCAGTAGCGCGTGGCGGGGAAGGTGAAATATATGTCTTGTCAGAGCCGCATAGCCTGGTTGATGGTGGTGGTGAAAGGGGGGTGGAAGCATCAGTATTATAGGGTGAATACCATAGGCCTTACAGCAAAGATGATTCTTTTTCACCTATACAGTACACATGTGGGCATGTATGTATGCATAACAGTATTAAAACAATCTACTGGACTTGATATGAACTGTATGTATCTGAAAATCATGAGGAAAAGCACTTTCTAAAAGTTCCATACTCCTTTATTTAGTATTTTCTTATAAAAGCCATTAAGTTTCAATCACAGAAAATAACATAAAAAGTGGAAAAGGCATCCCATCACAGGGCATGTGAGCTATTACATAGCTGTAGGGAATGACATACTGCATTTTGGAATTTGCGTATTTATCATCAAGCTCCCAGCTGTAATGAAACAGTCTACGAGTCACACAGATGCAGTCTGATTCTTGCTGTTATAATTTTTCTTATGGGTGTCAAAATATACCTGGATGCTGAAAAAACTAATTCAGAACATTATCAATAGGGAGTTAACCACCGTGTACATGTAATAAAGGCACAGGGGTAATTTGTGTTCTGGATGCACCCAAATTAGGATATCAGTAGTGTTGCTGACTTTCCACTATCGCATCCATTAACTCTACCCATTACCACTCCCCTACCTATACCTAATACAAATCTCCCTAACAACACCTAACACTACCCAAACACCATCTATATCTAGCACTAACCTACCTAAGGCCTTTGCCACTACTCGGATTTTGGTTACTTAGTAGCCAAACTCCTCTGCTGTTAACTAGAAATCACTGCTGCTACTACCACAAAATGGAATTTGGCTGCATACGAGTGTCTTCAATAAACTTCCTTAGGCAAAATAACATGCATAAAGTCTGATGCACAATGTCACTACCAACTCTAAGTAGAGTTCGGCTAGATAATAACCCATCTCTGGCGCAAAATTAACCAGTATCGCCGCTATTAATAGTAGCAGGAGTTTGGCTGTACTATTTCTGAACTCCAATGCCCAGATTACCTTCTCGGTATCACCATCGCCACAATTTAAATTATGGCCTACGGTGATAACCAATTTTACAGGAGCACCATAAGCCTAATTTAACTGTTTCGTAACCAGGAGTATGACTGTGGCTCTTCTGTATGAAGCAAATGGATTTACTTGTATTAATCATTTTAGTGTAATCTGTGGGTGGAAATAACATTATGGCTTGAGAGGAGACTTTCTCCCTCTTATTGCATTGGTCCTAAACAGTTTTGTTCCCTTATTAATTCAATTGGGATGCACAGCTTCTACACCAATTGTGATAGCCACATTACACCAGGATCTATTATGGTGGAAGAGACAAATTACTGCTGTAGCACAGTTTCAGAAGTTATACATATGTCACTAGTATGCAAATTAACCATGAGGGAAATAAGAATACAAAGGCTTCAGCTGTCACCAGGGTGATGACAATCATGGAAGGATGTAGTTGAAATTACTTGCAGTCTTCTTTTTGGTGTAGCAAGCTTGCAGACAAAGCTTTCACGCAACTGGTTGTGATAACCAGATCAGTTGTTTTGTGATTGGTTGCTGAAGTTTTATTTGCTGTTGTGTTGCGTCTTGAGTGTTTTGTACTTTAGCAAGAGAGTTGTCCCATTATAGCTGGGGGCTTCATTAAGGAAGCGTATTTGGAAACACCGTGTCATTTCCTTCATTATGAAATAGCTGCTTCCATACTTAAAGAGGAACTCCAGTGAACATTCTACTGTAGGCAGGTGAAGTAGCTGCTGCATGGTTTTTGGCAGTTGGAAACAGCTGTAACAGCTATTTCCCACAATGCAACAAGGTTCACAGACAAGAAACTGCCAGGAGTACCCTGGTCCTCAGAGTTTCTTGTGGGAGGGGTTATGTTAATTAAAATAGATAGGTAATATAATCTCTTACCCACCCTGTTTGAAAAGAACAGGCAAATGTTTGATTTCATGATGGCAGCCATCTTTTTGGTTGAAAGGAGGTGACAGGGAGCATGAGACACAGTTCCAACTGTCCTGTGTCCTGAGCACCTCTCCCAGTTGCTAGGTAACGTGAACAACAACATAGGCAATACCATCATGCTCTGCACAGCATCAGGGAAAAAAAGCCTGGGCTTTTTTTCTTTGATGGGTGGAGCTTAGGTAAAATTGCAGCTAAAAATGATGCTTTGGTAAGAAAAACAAAGTTCTGATGCTGTGAAACTGTTAAAGAAATACCAAGCCTTTTCAGTTCTGCTGAGTAGATTTTTAGTCCGGAGGTTCACTTTAAAGTGAGCTCTTTTTATGAAAGCAGTTTCATGTCATGCACAGAAACACTATCATCTAAAGCCTCTCTATAAAGCAGAGAATTCTAAAAAGGGGGTGTATGAGTATTTAGTAGACAAGACAAGACTCCTAACATTTATATCGCACTTTTCTCCTAGGGGACTCAAAATGCTTCAGGGCTGCAGCCACTTAGGCATGCTCCATACCAGGATCATTAGGAAGCCTTGCCCAAAAACTCCTTACTGTTCTACATATTAGCTTGAGCCTGAATTTGAAACCTGGTTAAAGGCTCAAATCCTACATCAAAGGCAAAAGCCTAAACCAGTACCATATCCAGCTGACCTAACCTGAGCTAGTAAATTGCAAATATCCTCTACAGACCTTTGAACAAAGAGTATGAACATGGGTAACCAAAGGGTTTTATTTTTCAGTCGCAGGAGTCTAACTTCTCTTTTCCTAATTTCTCTCTGGTGTGCAGCGCACTAGTAATGTGCGCTCCACCTTCTTCAAGGACTGCCTCTATGAGGTCTTTGATGATCTGGAGTCTAAAATGGAGGATTCTGGGAAGCAACTCTTACAGTCTGTGTTGCAGCTGATGGAAAACGGTGCCTTGGTCTTGACAACCAACTTTGACAACCTGCTGGAGATCTATGCCTATCACCAAGGGAAGCAACTGGAGTCTATTGATCTCACTGATGAGAAGAAGGTAATGCTAAATGCCAGAGAATAATGCTTAAGCTTGAGTAGTAGAAAGCTGGGAAACATGGGCAACTTTCAGCCTCCCAGACTTCATCAGGCCAGGACTCTGTACATTTGAGGGGGCCGGCTAATGTACAGGACACAGCTAAGCCATGATCATAGCTGGCACATGAAATAGTGATGTAAACAAGCCAGGACAGCCAATGAGGCTGTCTGGAGTCAGACACAGTAACCCTCCAATTATTGCTTTCACAAAAAGAGGTGAGACAATACCCACCCCAGCATGCTTCCGATGCTCAACTCTGCATGGAGAGGAGGGGGAAACACCAAAGAAAAGTATACAGGGCCAATATAGAAGGCACAGCAAACCGCTACTATAAGAGGGCACAACATAGGGGGCGCTGCAAGGAGGAAGGTGCACTATATATGAAGCACTATATTTTGGAAGTTTTATAATGGGGGCATTATGTATAGGGGTCACAATTAATGGGGTACACAGAAATTATTTACATTCTCACTGGCTTAACTCACTGAGCCTCCTTCTCTCCCCCTGGACCTTCTTCTTTCCCCCTACGCCTCCTTCTCTCTCTCCCCCCTGTGCCACTTTCTGTCCCCCTGTGCCTCCCTCCTTATTTAGATTCCCACTGGCTTAACAGGGCAGCACTATATAAAAGAGGGACATAATATAGGGCGGCGCTATGTAAGGGGGACATTATACAAGGTCACACAATATATGAAGGCACTACAAAGGGGACACTACGGAGGCTACTATAAATGGGGGCGACTATAGATTAGGCTCTAAACAGAAGTCATGTGGATTGTTATAGGGGCGTTGTAACAGAGGATCTCCCAGGGCTGTTTGTAACCAAAGGTATTCCAGGCCAATGCCTGGAGCTCTATTGGTACTTGGGGCTCCCTGCACCCTGAATAAGGCCCGCCCAGTGGGTGTTCGATCACCTGCTCCTGTGTATATGCAGCAGCAGGAAATTTGGTGTCCTTAAGAGCAGCAGCATCACCACCTCTGTCCCCTTGTGAATCCTTCAGCCCCCCCCCCCCCCCCCCGTGCCACCCTCTACCCCACTTTTGTCCCCCTGTGCATCGCTTTGTGCATTCTTCTGTTCCCCTGTGCCTTCTTCTGTCCCACGCTGTGCCTCATTCTGTCCCCTGTGCCACTTTCTGTCCTTTTGTGCCACTTCTGCCCCCCCCCCCATGTTCCTCTGCCCATTTGTCTCTCACTCTGCCACCCCCGTGCTTTCTTCTGTACCCCTTTGTTCCTCCTTCTGCCTCCCTTTGCTTCCTTCTGTCCCCTTGTGACACCTCTGCCCCCCCCCCTCCCGTGCATCCCTCTGTGCCTCGTTCTGTCCCCCTGTGCCTGGTTCTGTACCCTTGTGCTACCTCTGCCCCCTTTGTGTTCCCCTGCCCACCTGTGCCTCCCTCTGCCCCCCCCCCCCCCATGCCTTCTTCTGTCCCCCTTTGGTCTTCCTCTTATCTCCCTGTACCTTCTTTAGTCCCCTTGAGCATCCCTCAGTCCACCTGTGCCACCTCTCTTGTTCTTCCTTTTGTCTCCCTGTGCCTCCTTTTGTCCCTCTTTGTGTCTCATTCTGTCCCTATGTGCATCTATCTGGGCCTCCTCCGGTCCCTCTGTGCAGCGGAGAGGGGAGAGCACAGCTTTTGATGTGCTATGCTAGTCATTTACACACAGGGCTAGGTTAGTGCAGTAGGGGGTGTGCAATGAAATGCGACAGGATGGGCAGGTTCGGGATTCCCTGGATCAGGCATCTACCTTTTATGGCACATGGTTTATATTCTCCAGTATGTGCGTATGCTTCTTTTGGGGGGGGGGGGGGGGGGCACAGGACTTCTTGCGTGGCGTGGCAAAAAAAGGCTAAAAATGATCCTGGAGATGCAATGGGAATGAAAACTGGGGAAAATATAAATGAAAATACTGTTCAACTACTTCCTATAACCATGCTAATGATCCATACCCACTATAGGATAGAATATACAGGTTACAATAGCCATTCTCCTCTCCCTAGATCTCACCATTAAAATGTATTTGTTATTTTTGTTATTGCTACAGTTTAAAAAGAAAAAAGTGCAGAACAAATATGCCTTTAATTCAAAATTAAATACATTAACCCTACATAGTGCCAGCAAAAGCAAGTTTTGTAATAAACTTGATAAAATAGTCAAATACAATTCCTTTTTTTTTTTTTTTTTTTTTTTAAAGTAGAACTGTTTTAAAAATAAATAAAATCCCTTTAAAGGGGAACTGAAGAGAGAGGTATATGGAGGATACCATGTTTATTTCCTTTTAAGCAATACCAGTTGCCTGGCAGCCCTGCAGATCCTCTGCCTCTAATACTATTAGCCATAGCCCCTGAACAAGCATGCAGCAGATCAGGTGTTTCAGACTTTAAAGTCAGATCTGACAAGGCTAGCTGCATGCTTGTTTCTGGTGTTATTCAGATACTACTGCAGAGAAATAGACCAGCAGGGCTGCCAGGCAACTGGTATTGATTAAAAGGAAATAAATATGGCAGCCTCCGTATACCTCTTACTTCAGTTCCCCTTTAAAATGCAGATACTTCAGTTCCCCTTTAAAATGCAGAGAAAATAAGACTATTACAAAAAATAACAACCAAAGAAAGTCAAGTTTGTTCTGAAAAACATCAGTATACAGATATCACTTAGGCCCCGTTCACACTTGCGGTTTTGCAAAAACCGCACCGGATGTCCGGACCGCACCGGAGCCGGATCGGACCTGAACCGTACGGTTCCTGTCCGGATCCGGTCCGGATCCGGTCCGGTTGCATACGGTTTCCGTGCGGTATGAACACGGTTGCGGTCCGGATCCGGATTCTTAAAGAGATAACAACCTGTATAAATACCTGGGGTTCTGGGAGGTCAGCAGAAGCTCTGGGGTCATTGTTGGAGACAGCTGGACGTGTGGAGACCATCCTTGGATACAGAGACAGCAGTTGGGACCATGGATCCAGTCATTTTTTACGCTTATTACCTGGGAATTCTCTCCTTCCTGTTGTTTACCTACTACTATGTGGGGAGAAGGCGTGCTCCTCGCAGGAGATGGTGGGTGCACCCTCTACTAGCCAGGAGGCAGAGGAAGGGAGAGTTCCAGGCCCTCTACCGGGACCTCAGACGACACCCACAGAAGTTCTACAGCTACACTCGGATGTCTATTCCCCTGTAAGTATATAGGCCTAAATACACCAACCCCCACCATTCCTAAACACCCCACCCTCACCCCCACAACACCTCATCCCTGTATACCTAGCTAAACACACCACCCTGACCCCCACACCCCTGTATACCTAGCTATACACTACACCCCCACCCTCCACAACACTCCCAAACCTCTGTAAACACACCTCCCCCATCCTCCACCCAACACCTTGTCCCACAACATACTTTACAGCTTCTTCCTTTACATCTCCTGACAGGTTTGATACCCTTTTGGAGATGGTGAAGGATGACCTTAGGAAGAAGGATACCACGTTCAGGAGAGCAGTCACACCACAAGAACAACTACTCATCACACTGAGGTATGTAAAAACAAATTTTTTTATTGCAAAAACAACCACTTTCCAACATGGAAACATTCTTCCAACATGGAAGACAAAAAATTAACATATCTATGGTATAGCCCGGTCAGTTTTAAGGAACACCAACCACCAACTTTGTGCTGGAAGAGTTGTAGGGCATAGCTGCCCAAGTGTCTTTCGGGGACACCAGGCCCTAAAATTGAAGTGCTTCAAAAACCTAACCACTGGCACATGACCCTCTGAGCCATGGATGAAGGACACAGGGCAGTGAAAAGGCTAGGCCTCTCACCGACCAGTCAAGGTGTCCTTCATCCATGGCTCCAAGGGTCTTGTGCAAGTGGTTAGGAACAAGAACAAAGTGAGGAGCAAGAGGAACCGATGGCAGAGGTGCATGACTACAGGTGCAGTGCAACAGGCACAAGGTTGTGACCCAGGTAGTGTCTTTCGGGGACACCAGGCCCTAAAATTGAAGTGCTTTAAAAACCTAACCACTGGCACATGACCCTCTGAGCCATGGATGAAGGACACAGGTCAGTGAAAAGGCTAGGCCTCTCACCGACCAGTCAAGGTGTCCTTCATCCATGGTTCAAAGGGTCTTGTGCAAGTGGTTAGGAACAAGAACAAAGTGAGGAGCAAGAGGAACCGATGGCAGAGGTGCATGACTACAGGTGCAGTGCAACAGGCACAAGGTTGTGACCCAGGTAGTGTCTTTCGGGGACACCAGGCCCTAAAATTGAAGTGCTTCAAAAACCTAACCACTGGCACATGACCCTCTGAGCCATGGATGAAGGACACAGGTCAGTGAAAAGGCTAGGCCTCTCACCGACCAGTCAAGGTGTCCTTCATCCATGGTTCAAAGGGTCTTGTGCAAGTGGTTAGGAACAAGAACAAAGTGAGGAGCAAGAGGAACCGATGGCAGAGGAGCATGACTACAGGTGCACTGCAACAGGCACAAGGTTGTGACCCAGGTAGTGTCTTTCGGGGACACCAGGCCCTAAAATTGAAGTGCTTTAAAAACCTAACCACTGGCACATGACCCTCTGAGCCATGGATGAAGGACACAGGTCAGTGAAAAGGCTAGGCCTCTCACCGACCAGTCAAGGTGTCCTTCATCCATGGTTCAAAGGGTCTTGTGCAAGTGGTTAGGAACAAGAACAAAGTGAGGAGCAAGAGGAACCGATGGCAGAGGTGCATGACTACAGGTGCAGTGCAACAGGCACAAGGTTGTGACCCAGGTAGTGTCTTTCGGGGACACCAGGCCCTAAAATTGAAGTGCTTCAAAAACCTAACCACTGGCACATGACCCTCTGAGCCATGGATGAAGGACACAGGTCAGTGAAAAGGCTAGGCCTCTCACCGACCAGTCAAGGTGTCCTTCATCCATGGTTCAAAGGGTCTTGTGCAAGTGGTTAGGAACAAGAACAAAGTGAGGAGCAAGAGGAACCGATGGCAGAGGAGCATGACTACAGGTGCACTGCAACAGGCACAAGGTTGTGACCCAGGTAGTGTCTTTCGGGGACACCAGGCCCTAAAATTGAAGTGCTTTAAAAACCTAACCACTGGCACATGACCCTCTCAGCCATGGATGAAGGACACAGGTCAGTGAAAAGGCTAGGCCTCTCACCGACCAGTCAAGGTGTCCTTCATCCATGGCTCCAAGGGTCTTGTGCAAGTGATTAGGATCAACAAAGTAAGGAACAAGAGGAATCAAAGGCACAGGTGCAGGACTACAGGTGCTGTGCAACAGGCACAAGGTTGTGACCCAGGTAGTGTCTTTCGGGGACACCAGGCCCTAAAGTTCAAGTCCAGCAAAACCAAAAGTTAAAAAGCCCTGTGATGGTATCCTTCCTCCGAGGATCGGAGGTATTCAGAGGAGCATGTCCAGGAACAATTTGACTTTTTTTTTCAAATTGTATCGGCACCACTACTAGAAAAGGTGGGAGTTGCTGCCTGGAAATCTGGACTCTCTTGGGTGCTGGTCGTGGATGAGCTGGACCCTGACAGCGGTGGCCCATATTGACTGCCTCTGTAGCCGGTGTACATCTGTGATGATTGCCAGGTGGGCACCGCTGTTGGTTGTGGGGGTCTAAAAATTGGTGGTTGCAATAATGGCGTGTCCATGTGCTGTTTAATCACCTCCAGCAAATTGGAATGGCACGCCATCAGGTTTTGTGAAGGCACCTTTTCAAGATATGGTATTAGAGACATCACAGTGTGAAAACACGGGTGTGCCTGCAATTTCAGTAGTTCCTTGCTTTGTTGATGCATTTGCTGCATCATGTTCTGCAGCTGGCCCACCGACTGATGATGCTGCGCACGCAGTTGGTCGATTTCTCCTCTGTGCATCTCATGCATCATTTTAAGCTCGTCCCTGTAGTGCCCATGTACAGCGTCGAGCTCACATTGCAGTGTAGTGATGTGGGACTTGTACTGCTCCATGATATGGCCCCTGTCCTCATCTTGCAACTGCCGGGTTATGAGAGTTTGGTGGCTCTGAAGAATCCCGAGAAGTCCGGAGACAGCCCCGGACATCTCGGACTCTGTCTCTCTCCTTGTTGGGGGGAGGGTACCTCGACGCCTCACTGGTGTGGTGGTCCTCACTGGTGGTGTGGCAGCATCTTCCCGTCCTCTGGCCTGTGTCGGGGTTGCCCTGCGCACTGGTTGTGCTGCAGTCTCTCGGTGCTCCTCACTTTGTTCTTGTTCCCCTGGAGCTTCCATAGCGGTCGATTGTGGAGGTTCAGCTTCTTCCACACTCGGTCCTGCAACCTCAACATCCAAGCTCTCTTCTGCCAAGTCATCATCAAAGGACGGAGTTGTGATTAAGGACTCCCTCCTCCTACTCCTCGCCTCGGGGCAATAGGTTACATCGGCGACGTCATCATCCACCAAGCTCTCCTCACTGCTGAACCGTGCCTCCTGGGTCGGTTCCTCTTGCTCCAAATTGTCTTCAGTCCTGTAGATAAAAAAAATATTTATTGGTGTGCCAAACAGCATGTGGCGTCAATTCACAGAGCTAGCAAACACTAGCAATCACTTTATCACCCGTTTCTACCCAACATTTGATAAAGCTTGTGAGAAAAGTTCGCTAGCCATGGGAATTGAGGCCATAGCAATACATGGCCGAAGTCATGGTAAATGAGCTCTCAGTTCCTGCCCACAGTAGTGGTACTTACAGTCTAGGTTCCAGGCTTGCATTGATGAAAGACAATTGCTTGGCAAATTGGTAGTCTTTTTGTCGCCTTCCCCCGCCACTGCCACTTCGTTCGGCAAGTTTTTTCTTCCGTAGCCATTTCACATATGCATCCCGTATATTGCGCCACCTTGTCTTGTACCTTTCTCCTGTAACGACATGAAAAATTGATTTCGATTATTTCTCTTGTAGGTACATCGCAACTGGACAAACATATACATCGCTACATGTCACATTTCGTATTGGGAAGAGCACGGTGGCAGGCATCGTCGTGAGGACTTCGAGGATCCTTTGGACGCGACTGAGGGCCAGATACATGCCTGTGCCGGACACCACGAAATGGGAGGAGATCGCCCAGGGCTTCTGGACCGAGTGCAAGTTTCCTAATTGTGTTGGCGCACTAGATGGGAAACACATCCGGATTCAGAAACCCGTGGGGAGTGGCAGCCATTATTTCAACTATAAAAAATACTTCAGCATTGTTCTAATGGCAGTGGCAGATGCGGACTACAAGTTTGTGGACGTGGGGTCGTACGGTAGTTCCAATGACTCTGGAATTTTCCAGCGTACGACCCTTTGCCGGCTGATGGAGGAAGGCAGACTGCGTCTCCCCCGTGACAGACCCTGGCCTGGGACAAGGGCACCGGCCTACCCCTATGTGTTTGTGGGGGACGAGGCCTTCGCCCTGTCCGACCATGTAATGCGTCCGTACCCAGACAGGGGACTTGATGCCAGCCAGCTACACTTCAATGCTCGGTTGAGCCGTGCAAGGAGAATGGTGGAGTGCACATTTGGGATCCTGGTGTCAAAGTGGAGGGTGTTCCACACGCCCATGCTGCTGAAACCGGGCAACGCAGTTGTCGTGGTGAAGGCAGCATGCATCCTCCACAACTTTGTGCGGCAGGAGGAAAGAGAGACTCCGGAACCCCCGAATGTGCTTCCACTAATGCCCCTGCGGAGGTATGCAACCAGGCCAAGGGTAGTGTCACTGCGGAACAGGGACCAACTGAGACTTTATTTGACCACACCACCTGGACGAGGGTGAATGTTTGGTTTTTAATATGTTTTGTTGGAATGTGTTTATTTTGGAGTTTCAAGTTTGAGTGATTTTAAATGTATTAATTTTTTACAATAAATTGATGTATAATAATTGGTCATTGTGTATGTTTTATGTGCACAGGTGGGGTACATCGCAGGTGGGTGGGATACATCACAGGTGGGATACATCACAGGTGGGGTAGAGGTGGGTGGGATACATCACAGGTGGGGTAGAGGTGGGTGGGATACATCACAGGTGGGGTAGAGGTGGGTGGGATACATCACAGGTGGGGTAGAGGTGGGTGGGATACATCACAGGTGGGGTAGAGGTGGGTGGAATACATCACAGGTGGGGTAGAGGTGGGTGGGATACATCACAGGTGGGGTACTGGTGGGTGGGATACATCACAGGTGGGATACATCACAGGTGGGGTACAGGTGGGTGGGATACATCACAGGTGGGGTACAGGTGGGTGGGATACATCACAGGTGGGGTACTGGTGGGTGGGATACATCACAGGTGGGGTAGAGGTGGGTGGGATACATCACAGGTGGGGTACTGGTGGGTGGGATACATCACAGGTGGGATACATCACAGGTGGGGTACAGGTGGGTGGGATACATCACAGGTGGGGTAGAGGTGGGTGGGATACATCACAGGTGGGGTACTGGTGGGTGGGATACATCACAGGTGGGATACATCACAGGTGGGGTACAGGTGGGTGGGATACATCACAGGTGGGGTAGAGGTGGGTGGGATACATTACAGGTGGGGTACTGGTGGGTGGGATACATCACAGGTGGGATACATCACAGGTGGGGTACAGGTGGGTGTGATACATCACAGGTGGGTGGGATACAGCACAGGTGGGGTACAGGTGGGTGGGATACATCACAGGTGGGATACATCACAGGTGGGGTACAGGTGGGTGGGATACATCACAGGTGGGGTACAGGTGGGTGGGATACATCACAGGTGGGGTACTGGTGGGTGGGATACATCACAGGTGGGGTAGAGGTGGGTGGGATACATCACAGGTGGGGTACTGGTGGGTGGGATACATCACAGGTGGGATACATCACAGGTGGGGTAAAGGTGGGTGGGATACATCACAGGTGGGGTAGAGGTGGGTGGGATACATCACAGGTGGGGTACTGGTGGGTGGGATACATCACAGGTGGGATACATCACAGGTGGGGTACAGGTGGGTGGGATACATCACAGGTGGGGTAGAGGTGGGTGGGATACATCACAGGTGGGGTACTGGTGGGTGGGATACATCACAGGTGGGATACATCACAGGTGGGGTACAGGTGGGTGTGATACATCACAGGTGGGTGGGATACAGCACAGGTGGGGTACAGGTGGGTGGGATACATCACAGGTGGGATACATCACAGGTGGGGTACAGGTGGGTGGGATACATCACAGGTGGGGTACAGGTGGGTGGGGAACAGGTGGGTGGGCCACGGGTGGGTGGGCAACACGTGGGTGACACAAATCCATAGCAAAAGTTGAATACATCACAAGCTTAAACCACAAGCCCCCCCCCCAAAAAAACTTCTAGTCAACATACCCTCTGTGCCTTGCTGTCTCTTGCTCAAGTTCTCAAAGTCCTCCACATACAGCTTGGCAATTTTTTTCCACAGGCCTCTGCATTTTTTGATGTTGCTGTGGTCCGCATCCCCCTTGTCCCACAGGGCTGGTACCTGCTGCACCTGTAGGATGAGGTCTTCTGATGTGTAGGGCCTCACCCCCTCGCTATCAGACAGATCCTGCTCCATATTGCTGCCAAACAGCTCCAGCATGAAGTCACTGCTGCTCCACTCTGTGAACGCTGGTGCCATGTGGTCCCCATCCAAAATGGCCACCATACCATAGAGTCAGCATAGGAAGTGTGGTACAACATCCGGTTTTTATAGCCAGTGTGTTGTGCGCTCTCCGGTTCTCATTGGTTTCCATTGGCCGGATGCAACATTCCGGCTCCGGTCCGGATACGTCAGCCGGACCAGCCGGACCAAAAAATAGCGCATGTTGGAACGGACGCCGGAGTCCGGATCCGGTCCGGCTCCGGTCCGGACGAAACGGACGCATGTGAACGGTCGCATAGACTTTCATTGCTATGCCGTGCGTCCGTTTCGTCCGGTCCGCATGCGGTCCGGCTCCGGCACGGCGATTCCGGATAGCAGCCGCTAATGTGAACCGGGCCTTAGGGTCTCATAAGTGGTTAGAGATATACCAGGGCTGCAATATTTTTATATTGACTGAAGGAATAATGGAAATTGTTCAAAATTGCTTTGAAGTTTGTCTGAGTAAGCAGGTTATGATCTGGTAAATTCAGTGAAATCCTTGCAATGTTTGGGCCTAACCTGAAGAAGAATACATTTAAAAAAATGAACAATGCCATAGTTATACTGTATTAATGGCAAGAGTGCATACATATGGCTTTTACTGACAAGCAGTGAATATTCCCCCAGCAATGAAACCTTCCAGTACTGTTCCCTAATTTCTGCAGTAACTAGACATTATTATGTCACCAGGTGCTGGAGTGGGCTCAAGAAAAGAAAAAACTTAGTGTGCTCCACATCCATGGTGTATACACCAACCCCAGTGGGATTGTCCTTCACCCTGCCGGCTACCAGAATGTCCTTCGCAACACTGAAGTCATGGTACGTCTGTATGCTCTGATATTCTCTTCAGATCACCAAAGGAAATAATAGTGTTAGTTTTGATCATAGAAAATTCATAGAGGAAAATGTTGTTTAAAAAAACGGGCACTGTTTTTTTCCCTTTCAGAGAGCAGTCTTTAGCTTATTATTATGTTGGCTTGGAAAAGCTAATATATTGTTCCTGTATTTCAGCTTATTATATTGGCTTTAAAAAACCAATATATTAATCTTGTATTTCAACTTGCAGTTCCAACCACAATGAAGGCAGGTGGAGAATATCCTGTCCCACTACTTTATCATTAGTCATGTTCAATGAAGTTTTGTTAAGCACTTACTAAGTCCTCCGTCTTGCATAATGTTGAGTTTCTTAAACAGTTTTAGGGCCGTATCGTATTGCTGAACTCGCCAGCTAAGCACTGGCGAGTTCTTAACTTAGTTGATGGGGGCATCATCTAATCTTATTAACCTTTAGACCTCCCCAGGCAAAGAACTCGCTTGGGCGACATAATCACGCAGCAAGTTCTTAACATGGTATCCAGTTACACTTTGCATGCCTCCGGGAAGCGATGCTTCTCGGCAGACATGAGCGTTAGCTTAGACCTGCAAAAAGCAGGTCTAAACCAGCTAACGCACATTGTCGCCGCTGCATCTGGGGGTCTCCTTTAATAAGGAGACCCCCAGAGCTCCCCGTCGGGTCGCTGCACACCTTAGAAGCCCCCACATAGCTCTGCCAGGCACTTCTGTCATTATACATACCGCCGCTGATCACCCGACTCCTCTCGCCGCAAAATCCGTTGCGTATTTACAGTGTATCTAACACTGTAATTACTGTCCGCATAGAAGCCCGGGCAAAGCATCTTTGAATCTGCAGCCGGGGCTCCTTATTAAAGAAGACCCCCAGATGCTGCAGCGGATGTTCGGCATGTTTGCGCATGTGTGGAGAGTGAGGCCGTGGTGCTGAAGGACGGCACCACAGCATTAACCTCGCTCCCCATTGCGTGGTAAAAGAGAGCATCGCTCAGGCTTTCACCTGAGTAATGCTCCCTAATGATCGGCCAACGCGCGAAGGGTATGGGCAATAGGATTTGCCGGTAATCCTCACGCAATGGCAAGGTGAGAAGTAGCTTGCATCTGCAAGCTACTTATCACCTTGAATAGGATATGGCGCTTAGTGTTTTGTTTTTTGTTTTTTTTATAAAGAAATGGCAGACATGGCATAAATAATTTTAGGCGATTCCTGAATCAGGTGAATTTTAATTGGCTATTGTAGGCTCCACTTTCCTGAATATTATTCCCAGTCACCCAATGACCAACTGTGCCAAGTTTGTGAACCCTGCCACTAACAGAATGGCTGAAATCAATCAAACAAATCTCATTGGTTGTTTGTGGCTCTGCCCCCTTTAGTGAATTTGCACTCCAGTCACCCAGTGACCGACTGTAGCAGGTTTGAGGCCTCTGCTCTTTTACATTGTATGAATGGCAGCAATTTAAATATTCCCCTCCATAACCAATAGGTTAATTTTGATTGACTATTGTAGGCTCCACCACTTTCCTAAATATTAATCCCAGTCACCCAGTGACCAACTATGCCAAGTTTGAGAACCCTTCTACTAACAGAATGGCTGAAATCAATCATACAAATCTGATTGGCTGTTTGTGGCTCCACCCCCTTTAGTGAATTTGCACCCCAGTCACCCAATGAGCGACTGTAGCGGGTTTGAGGCCTCTGCCATTAACCTCCGTGGCGGTAACCCTGGGGGATCCAGACGTCGATAGCCATTCTCCTTCCTATCCTCCTGAATCACTCTGATAAGATCGCTGTCAGTGATCTCACTACAGAGTTACAGCACTACCCAGAGGACAGAGGGAAAATTGCAGTGCTGGAGCCCAGGGAGGTGGGTGAGTTCTGGGGCTGCTGCAGGCATTCAGATTTTTTTCCTGATTTTAGGGTCTGATATATGCTGAAAAAACCCTAAAATCCAGAAATAATCATACCACCAGGGAGGTTAACAGTGTAAGAATGGCAGCAATTTAAATATTCCACTCCAAAACCAATAGGTGAATTTTGTAGGCTCCAACACTTGAACACCTGAATATTAATTCCAGACACCCAGTGACCAACTGTGCCAAGTTTGAGAACACTGCCACTAACAGAATGGCTGAAATCAATCATACAAATCTGATTGACTGTTTGAGGCTCCACCCCGTTTAGTGAATTTGCACCCCAGTCACCCGATGAGCTACTGTAGCAGGTTTGAGGACTAACTGATTAACCATGTAAGAATGGCAGCAATTTAAATATTTCCCTTCAAACCCGATAGGTGAATTTTTAATTGGCTGTTGTAGGCTCCACCCACTTTCCTGAATATTAAAGGACCACTAGTGAAAAATCGTAAAGTTTAAAATACATGTAAACACATACAAATAAGAAGTATGTTTCCTCCACATTAAAATGAGCCATAAATTACTTTTCTTCCATTTTGCTGTCGCTTACAGTAGGTATTAGAAATCTGACAGAACCGACAGGTTTTGGTCTAGTCCAGAGGTTCTCAAACTTTTCCGTGTCAAGGCACCCTTGATGACTCTGAAATTTTTTCAAGGCACCCCTTAGCAAAAATAATTATGGTTGCCATATTTTGCATTAAATATTGCCAAACTACTGTATATGTATTACAAACACCATATGAAATATTCCGCCTCTAGTTACATAGCATCCCAGTTAGGCAGGCAGTGTCCCCCCTTAAGGTAGGTAATGAAAAGCTTAAGTTAGGAAATGTCCCCCTTTAGATAGGCTTCATCCATGTTACACCTCTAGTGGTCCCCTTTAGTGTCCCCCTTTGTCCCTACCAGGTGGTCAGTGTTCCCCTTTAGTTAGGCAACATACCTCTTTAGGTAGGCAGTAGCCCCATTTAGATGGGCAACAACCCCTTTTAGGCAGCTAATTACCTCCTTTTAACACCCCTGCCTTTCTTTAGGAAAGCAACATACCCTCCAGACTGATTTATGTTTGCAAGTTAAAGGAGGACTCTGCCTTATTATGCTTAGGGATTTATGGAAGGGTCTCTGAGTAATCATGTTTGATGATTTAGAGGGGAGAGTCCTGCCTTAAATCCCCAAGCATAATAAGGCAGACTATCCCCTAAATGCATAGATAAAATTATGCAGCACTTCCACTTTCAAATACCAAAAATAATGAGGTATAGTTCCTCAAACATACTTAGGAGTTCCCCTCTAAGAAATGCACTGAGGGTGCTGGAGAGAAAAGAGCAGGGTGAGGGGTGCTAGGAGCAGAGTGGAGCAGAGTGTGAGGGTGCTAGGAGCAGAGTGAGGGGTGCTAGGAGCAGAGTGTGAGGGTGCTAGGAGCAGGGTGAGGGGTGCCAGGAGCAGAGTGGAGCAGAGTGTGAGGGTGCTAGGAGCAAAGTGGAGCAGAGTGTGAGGGTGCTAGGAGCAGAGTGGAGCAGAGTGTGAGGGTGCTAGGAGCAGGGTGAGGGTTGCTAGGAGCAGACTGTGAGGGTGCTAGGAGCAGAGTGGAGCAGAGTATGAGGGTGCTAGGAGCAGAGTGAAGCAGAGTGTGAGGGTGCTAGGAGCAGGGTGAGGGTTGCTAGGAGCAGATTGTGAGGGTGCGTGGAGCAGAGTGTGAGGGTGCTAGGAGCAGGGTGAGGGTTGCTAGGAGCAGATTGTGAGGGTGCTAGGAGCAGAGTGGAGCAGAGTGTGAGGGTGCTAGGAGCAGAGTGGAGCAGAGTGTGAGGGTGCTAGGAGCAGAGTGTAGCAGAGTGTGAGGGTGCTAGGAGCAAAGTGTGAGGGTGCTAGGAGCAGAGTGTGAGGGTGCTAGGAGCAGGGTGAGGGTTGCTAGGAGCAGATTGTGAGGGTGCTAGGAGCAGAGTGGAGCAGAGTGTGAGGGTGCTAGGAGCAGAGTGGAGCAGAGTGTGAGGGTGCTAGGAGCAGAGCAGCAGGCAGAAATTGTGTTGTACTGAGGACGTGGGGGGGAGGGCAGACAGCGTGGGCTGACAGTAAGGAGAAGGCATTATCTCACTTGTCACACACATTCTACGTTGCACATGCTTTGTCTCTGCAGTCCCTGGCCTGGTGAAGATCCTCTCTCTATTCCAATTCGTACACTCCCGCCTCGCATCACTAGCTGTTCTCCGTGGGGAGGCGGGGCCACTCGGATAGCCAGGCAATGTAGATTAATCCTCTCCCCCTTGCCTCCCACTGTGCTGTCAAACAAAGTACAGGGGGCGGGGTAGGGATCCTCTCGCTAGCTCTGCACGCAGACACAGCCAGCCTGCGTCTGTGATAGTACAATGCAGAGCAGGACTTTGAAGTACTGCAGAAGATTAGAACAGTACTGGGAGGGCAGCTGCGGCACCCCTGGGATGAGTTCACGGCGCACCAGGGTGCCGCGGCACCCAGTTTGAGAACTTCTGGTCTAGTCCATCTCTCCATGGGGGATTCCCAGCATGGCTTTTTTTTTTTATATAAAGACATCCCCTTGAAAAGGATTTATATAAAGATGCTGGCCAGCCTCCCTGCTCACTGCACACTTTTTTAGCAGTTGGACAGAGCAACTGCTATTCACTAAGTTCCTTTGAAAATAAAGGAAACCATGAGAATCCCCTATGAGGAGATGGTTAAGTCCAAAACCTGTTGGTTCTGTCTGATTTCTACTACCTACTGAAAGGAGAAAAGTAATGAATGACTAATTTTACTCTGGAAGAAATGTACTTTTTATTTGTATGTGTTTACAGGTATTTCAAATTTTAAATTTCTAGCGATAGTGGTCCTTTAATCCCAGTCAACCAGTGAGCAAGTGTGGCAAGTTTGACAACCCTGCCATTAATAGTGTAAGAATGGCTACAGTTGACATTTTCCTATGTAAAATGAATGACTGTAATTTGGCTGTTTTATGCTCCGCCCACTTTCCCCGAGTTTTTAAACTCAGTCACCAAGTGACCAGCTGTGCCAAGTTTGGAGACTCTGGCTTTATTGCTGTGAGAATTGCAGCCTTATAAAATTTTCCCATTGACGCGAATGGGTGAAATCTGGCTGTTTGTGGTTCCCGCCCAGGTGTGCAGGGGGGTCGTGAGACCCCCAGAACATATCTTTCCAGGTGGTAAGGGATCTGTATAACTAACACACACACACACACACACACACACACACACACACACACACACACACACACACACAATCTTACTAATATTATAAATGTGAAAGTGTGGATGTTTGTTACTCAATCATGCAACAATGGCTGAATGGATGTGAATGAAATTTGGAACACCAAATACCAAATACCTGGAATAACATATAGCGGGGATCCCCAACCTGTGGTCCGCGGCCCACTGGTGGTCCGCGGGACGCTCCCAGTTGGGCCGCAGGACTGTCCCCTTTACCCCCTCCCGCCCGTCCCCGCGGCCGCCGCTGTTATTACCTTAGCGACCTTTCTCCCCTCTCCAGCGCATGTATTTATTCAAGCAGCGTATCTCCCGGCTGCTCTGCGTGCGATGCGCAGGAAGCAGGGCTCGGTTACCATAGTAACGGCGATACATATCGCCGCTACAGGAAGCCGCTGCCCTGCTTCCTGCCGCATCACACACAGAGCAGCCGGGAGATACGCTGCTTGAATAAATACACGCGCCGGAGAGGGGAGAGCAGCCGCTGTTAAGGTAATAACAGCGGCGGGGATGGGCGGGGGGCACCACCTACCCATACTGGCTATCCTGGGGCACTATACTAGCTATCCTAGGGTACTATACTGGGGCGCTATCCTGGGGCACTATTCTGGCTATCCTGGGGCACTATTCTGGCTATACTGGGGCGCTATTCTGGCTATACTGGGGCACTGTACTGGCTATACTGGTGCACTATACTGGGGCGCTATCCTGGGGAACTATACTGGCTATACTGGAGCACTATACTGGCTATACTGGTGCACTATACTGGGGCGCTATCCTGGGGAACTATACTGGCTATACTGGAGCACTATACTGGCTATACTGGGGCACTATACTGGCTATACTGGGGCACTATACTGGCTATACTAGGGCACTATACTGGCTATACTGGGGCACTGTACTAGCTATACTGAGGCAACTAAACTCCCTATACTGGGGCAACTATGCTAGCTATGCCACTGCACCCTCAACAGCCCCCCACCCCCCCGATAACCCACTCGACTGTCCACTAGAACGCGCACCCAACGTCCACCCGCTCCCCCCCAAACAGTCCCCGGAAAAAAATTTGGTCGGAAAGTGGACTCCGGGCTGGGAAAGGTTGGGGACCCCTGACATATAGGATACTTTTTATCCCCATAACCAAAAAGTGGCAGAGACAAATACAAATTTCACTGGGAAAATGTAAACTGCAGCCATTCTTACACTGTTATTGGCAGGGTTCTCAAACTTTGCACAGTTGGTCACTGGGTGGCTGGAATTAATATTCATAAAAGTGGGTGGAGCTTACAAAAGCCAATCAGAATTCACCTATTGATTTTCAAGGAGAATATTTAATTGCTGCCATTCTTGCACTGTTAATGGCACAAGCCTTAAACCTGGTACAGTTGGTGATTGGGTGACTGGGGTTCAAATTCAGAAAAGGGCGTGGAGCCACAAACAGCCAATCAGATTTGTTTCATTTCAATGCAATTTATTGATGCCAAAGACCACAAAACTAACAAACTTGGTCATTGTAATGTCTGGCAGATCTCCTGCTTTCTTTCAGCTGCTATACCCCAATGTATCGCTACCTTTTTTACCCTAAGTGGCACGTCCCTGCTTGAACGGGAGGTGAGTAAATAACACCTGCCCGACTTCGGGTACACCCAGGCCTTGGAGGTGCAAGATATAGCGGCTGAGGCCGAAAAAGCCAGAGTACCGCCGGAGGTCACTACTTAGGCTAAGTAACACAGTTCCGCAGTATCACATATACAATTAAACAGTTCAAGGGTATCACATAGGTCAGACTTCCCCAACCCTGTCCTCAAAGCCCACCAACAGTACATGTTTTGCAGAAAACCACAAACATTCACAGGTGGGGTAATTAGTGTCTCAGCAGAGCTGATTAACTACCTCTGTGGATTTCCACAAAACATGCACTGTTGGTGGGCCTTGAGGACAGGGTTGGGGAACACTGATAGGTCATTAACTGGACTCAGAGGAACTGAATCGCTCAGCGTCGAAAGTCAGTGGTAACCAGGTAAGCGACAATCCAGATAGCAGACAGAAGAGTGTCCAGTAAACAGGCAAGAGTCAATCCAGGCAGCAGACAGAGTATCCAGGAAGCAAGCAAGGTTTAATCACAGCAGAGTAGTCAAAATACAAAGTCCAGAATATCAGAAAAGATCAGAGAGCACACACAGCAACTAGCCAAAGCTATGCTTCTCACTGGCGAAAACTAGGAGCACTCTGCACATTTAAATATCAATCATTCTCCAATAAGTGACTGGCCACCTTCCGCACAACCAATCACACAGAAAGGGCCTGTCAGGTGGAGATCAGCTGACACCGATCCAGTCAGCTGAGCGGGTCAGATGACTATTGTTTACCCTTGCGGATGGTGTACTGCAAACGTGCCCTCCGCCTATCAGCATGTGCGGACTGTGAGTCACCGGCAGGGCCGGCAGCTGAGGGTACAAGCGCCAAGACCCGGAAGTGACCGCTTCTGCCCGGGTCTCGGCGGCACTCACATTATTATCAAGTACATTCCTTATAGTCATTGAATTATTGTGTGTTAGTGCTAGAAAAAATGAAAAAATGGGCGGAGCCACCACCAAATATATACCCAGGCAATGCCGGGCCATCAGCTAGTATATATACTGTGTATGTATATATGTATATATATATATATATATATATATATAATTCAGACTTAATCGGGCCCCCATGCAAAAGTAAATGATACCAGGAGGCCCCCTTGTTGCCCTGAACCGCGTGCAGGTCATGTGATCGGAAGCCAGCGAATAGCAGCGGAGAGCGTTCTGAAAGCAGTAAAAAAAAATTGCACACGCTCCTGCACATGGTTTTTGTGAGTGAACAGGGAGGTTTCTTTGCTAATTGGCTGCACTTGCGGTTGGGGAGAGGGAGGAGGAGGGGCCTCCAAAGTCTCTGGGTCCCCCTGCGACAGCAGGGGTCGCAGGGGCGATCGTTACGCCCATGATATATATACAGTGGGATGCGAAAGTTTGGGCAACCTTGTTAATAGTCATGATTTTCCTGTATAAATCGTTGGTTGTTACGATAAAAAAAGTCAGTTAAATATATCATATAGGAGACATGCACAGTGATATTTGAGAAGTGAAATGAAGTTTATTGGATTTACAGAAAGAGTGCAATAATTGTTTAAATAAAATTAGGCAGGTGCATAAATTTGGGCACTGTTGTCATTTTTATTGATTCCAATACTTTTAGAACTAATGATTGGAATTAAAATTGGCTTGGTAAGCTCAGTGACCCCTCACCTACATACACAGGTGAATCCAATTATGAGAAAGAGTATTTAAGGGGGTCAATTGTAAGTTTCCCTCCTCTTTTAATTTTCTCTGTAGAGTTGCAATATGGTGGTCTCAAAATAACTCTCAAACGACCTGAAGACAAAGATTGTTCAACATCATGGTTTAGAGGAAGGATACAGAAAGCTGTCTCAGAGATTTCAGCTGTCTGTTTCCACAGTTAGGAACATATTGAGGAAATGGAAGACCACAGGCTCAGATTAAGTTAAGGCTTTAAGTGGCAAACCAAGAAAAATCTTGGATAGACAGAAGCGACAAATGGTGAAAACAGTCAGTCATCCCACAGACCAGCACCAAAGACCTACAACATCATCTTGCTGCAGATGGAGTCTGCAGGACTGTGCATCGTTCAACCATTTGGCGCACTTTACACAAGGAGATGCTGTATACGAGAGTGATGCAGAGGAAGCCTTTTCTCCGCCCACAGCACAAACAGAGTCGCTTGAGGTATGCTAAAGCACATTTGGACAAGCCAGCTTCATTTTGGAATAAGGTGCTGTGGACTGATGAAACTAAAATTGAGTTATTTGGGCATAACAAGTGGTCTTATGCATGGAGAAAAAAGAACACAGCATTCCAAGAAAAACACCTGCTACCTACAGTAAAATATGGTGGTGGTTCTATCATGCTATGGGTCTGTGTGGCCTGTGCAGGGACTGGGAATCTTGTCAAAGTTGAGGGATGCATGAATTCCACTCAGTATCAGCAGATTGTGGAGACCAATGTCCAGGAATCAGTGACAAAGCTGAAGCTGTGCCGGGGCTGGATCTTTCAACAAGACGACCCTAAACACTGCTCAAAATCCACTAAGGCATTCATGCAGAGGAACAAGTACAACGTTCTGGAATGTTATCTCAGTCCCCAGACCTGGAGATAATTGAAAATCTGTGGTGTGAGTTCAAGCGTACTGTCTATGCTCAGAAGCCATCAAACCTGAATGAACTAGAGATGTTTTGTAAAGAGGAATGGTCCAAAATACCTTTAACCAGAATCCAGACTCTCATTGGAACCTACAGGAAGCGTTTAGAGGCTGTTATTTCTGCAAAAGGAGGATCTCTGGTCTCCCTATGACCCGAATAGCCCCACTGCAGTCCATCATGAATGCGGCAGCCAGAATTATCCACTCCTCCCATCGCTCCACCAGGGCGGCTCCCCTCCGTGAATCCCTCCACTGGCTTCCTATCCAATCCAGAATCAGATTCAAGATATTGTGTCTGACCTACAAATCCGTCCACAAAACCTGTCCAACCTACATTTCTGATCTTACTCAGAGATACACACCAAGCCGATACCTCCGCTCCTCCAATGAACTTCGCCTGACCGTCCCCCGCATCACCCAGTCCCATGCACGCCTCCAAGACTTCTCAAGAGCCGCTCCAACACTATGGAACTCCCTACCTTCACCCATTAGGGCAGCCCCCTCCTTCAACACCTTCAAGAAGGCCCTCAAAACTCACCTTTTCAATCTGGCCTACCACCCCTCACAGTTGCTCTAAACCCACAACTGAACTCTGGTCCCCTACCTCTTGTGTCCCTACCTGTCCCTCTAGATTGTAAGCCTTTGGGCAGGATCCTCCTCCTTTTGTGTCCTACCTGATCATGCACCTCCATTACTGTGAACCCATGCTATGCATTTGAGTGAACCTAACTTGCCTAATCTCCATGCTCCCCTCCAGTGACTGACTAAGCATTACCTTGTACTCATACTGTGCTGTGTGATCTTGTTTTCTTGTATTCCTGTATTGTCATATTGCTGTATGTCGCCCCTAAATATTGTCTGTAACCTAAATTAATGTCCAGCGCTGCGTAATATGTTGGTGCTTTATAAATACAATAAATAATAATAATAATCTACTAAATATCAATTTCATTTTTTTGTGGTGCCCAAATTTATGCACCTGCCTAATTTTGTTTAAACAATTATTGCACACTTTCTGTAAATCCAATAAACTTCATTTCACTTCTCAAATATCACTGCGTGTGTCTCCTATATGATATATTTAACTGACATTTTTCATCGTAACAACCAACGATTTATACAGGAAAATCATGAAAATTAACAAGGTTGCCCAAACTTTTGCATCCCACTGTATATAGAGAGAGAGAGAAGAGAGAAAGAGAGAGTAAACAGTTAAAAGTCAAAGTTATATTTAGATTTTAGTGTTGAACTGTAGACTTAAGTATTTTCTACCCACTCCTCTCTCCTACAAATACCCAGGTTTTTGGTAAATCACCCTCCATGGTTGTATCATTGTCTCATGAGATTTACAGTAGTCACTGGGTGTAAGGGCTTACTTATCTGTATGGCTATTGTAACTCGTTCTTCTTTCAGCGGGAAATCCAGAAGCTGTATGAGACCAAGTCCTTCCTATTCCTGGGCTGTGGACGCACTGTTGATGATACCACTTTCCAAGCACTGTTCCTGGAGGCAGTGAAGCACAAGTCAGATTTGGAGCATTTCATGCTGGTCCGGCGGGAGGAAGTGGATGAGTTCAAGAAGCTGCGGGAGAACATGCTGGACAAGGGCATCAAAGTTATCTCCTATGGCACAGAGTACTCCGACCTGCCAGAGTACTTTGAGAGACTGGCCAAGGAAATCTCCCATAAGGGACGGACAGGTATGCAGTCAGCTGCCAAATAATGCCTGTTAGTGGTGACCTCTGTTGTCTTCTTTGTTGACATCATTTATTCTCTTTTTTTTTTGTGTGTGTGTGTTTTTATAGGAAACCTGTACTGAAAGAAACCTGGAGGCAGCTCTGCTGACTTCCTTCCGCATACACTAGTTTTTTTTGTCATGCTGACATTTTTGCTTCTGGCTTTAAGATCTATATCTGCAGCAGCTACACAGTCTGTGAAATGAGAACACCTCACGTATGTATTTGTTCAGGGTCAGAGAATCTGCTGGTTTCAGTAAATTGAGTCACTGACCCAGAACAGATATGCAGACAAGTGCAGAAGCCATAGACAGACACTCAAGTGCATTTTCAGAGGGAGAAGAGATGAAAGGGAAAGCTCCAGTCTCTTAGTAAAGGTGTAGAAGGCCATTATTTTTAACATTATTCATATAATAACATAGGATGAAAACCATTTGGCTAGAAGGAAAATAATACTTTTTAAAAAAAAAAGGTTATTAGGATAATTAATCATTTTAGTCCACTGACGTAAGTCTAACGTCCATGACTGCAGCTGCTACAGCCGCAGGGAGGTGAGACTCGCGTTTGTGCTCTTTGGGGGGGGGGGGGGGGGTGCTCATGATCGCGATAGTCACAGATACACTGCAGAACCACAGGAAGGTCACAGGAGTACCCTGAGCCAATCCGTGCTTGTGCAACAAGAATTTGTTCAAAAACAGTGATCGTTCTCAGTAAATGTAGGAGCAGCGACGTGTACGCGATTGTGCTGCCGCTCGCTTCCATCGCTGATTGCTAGAGGGGAGATGAATGAGTGGGAACTCAGATCCCATTTAATAATCTAAGTCCCCGTGTAAATGATCGCCGGCATCAATGAGATACAGCGATCATTTGTAACTTGGAAGTAAACACGTCCATTCATTACTTCCTGTTAGCGTTACTCCTAGTACGCTAATAGGAAATAATGTGCAAGGACATCAAGTGGCCAAATAGTAAAATTACACCCACGGTACATACATTCGGGACTGAACTTTTTAATATGTATGTCACAAGGGTATATTACGGTTATTTTTTTAATCATGGGCTTGTAATAAATGATGGAGGTAAAAATTAAAAAATGCACCTTTATTTCCAAATAAAATATTGTCGCCATACACTGTACTACAAGATATATAATTCAAGCGTTACAATAACCAGGACAAATGGGCAAATAAAATGTGTGGGTTTTATCCATTTAAGCACATTTTATTTTAAAACTATAGTGGTTAAAAACTGAGAAATAATGATTTTTTTTTTTAATTTTTATTACCATTTAAATGCATTTAGAGTAAAATAATTATTAGCAAAAAGTACCACTCAAAGAAAGCCTAATTGGTGTTGAAAAAAACAAGATCTAATTCATTTTAAAATAAAAAACAAATAAAAAGTGATAAAGTTATTGGGGAATGAAAGGGAGGAGCGCTGAAACGTGAAAATTCCTCTCATACATAAGGTGAAAACAACCCGCAGACTGAAATGGTTAAAGCAGGGCTGCCCAATAGGTCGATCGAGACCACCTGTTCGGTAGATCGCAGCCTCATGGCCGTGTCCCATTGAATTTTGCGCCGGCAGCTGTAAGCGGCCGCGTCCTATCAGATTCTGCTGCTGGCCACTGATCTCGTGGCCAATCAGGGGAGGAGAGAGGTGCAGCTGAGAGGCATGATGCAGTGTCATGGCTGGGGGCGGAGCTGGAAGCAACACTTCCGCCCACGGCCAGATTTACCATAGAAGAACGGTGCCTGCTCCTGGAAAGCCGACTCCCTCCCATCCCCGAGTGTCTCTCTCTCTCTCCCTCCCTTTCTCTCACAGGCTCTGGCAGACACGTGCTGCAGCTGTGCTCTGACCGGCAGAGCAGGAGATAGCAACTTCTGTGTTATGTACAGCCCGCCTCCCACTCCCTCCTAATGGGGCTGTCTGCGACCCAAAGATCCAGCAGGGAAGAAGTGACACTATGGAGATATTGGAGAGAATGCTGATTAGCAGTCTCCCTGCCCCCTCCTCTCTCTTAGCAACAGTAGTGAAGTGATAAGGATCCCACCAGGACTGACAGAAGTCAGGCTGCAGAGTCCTAAATGCTGGCCTATTGTTATACAAGTAAGTAAAGAACAGGTTTTATCTATTTATCACTATGATACAGGAGCTAAACTAAATGTCTGCAGATTTACTTTCCTGGGGCTTCCTCCAGCCCCTAGCAACCTCTGTGTCCCTCAAAGCAGCTCCACTCTTCTCTACTCAGCTTCTCTACTGGGGTCCCATCAATAGTGGCCATCGAACGTGGATGCGCATATATATATCTGCATCATGATATGATATTCATGAAGTAGATGAAGAATACTATATCACTTGTAATGCAGGTGATATAGGGCTCAATTCATCAAACTGTGCTGCTCTAGCAGCGTATGTTAAAAAACAACAAGTTGCACACGCTACGTGCAGCCATGCTGCATAGCGAACTTTCCTTAGTTACGCTCATTGGCCTGGATTCACTAAGCTTTATCAAACACTTTATCAAATGTTTGATAATTTACCTGATTTGTAAAATCTAATTTTGAATTTACTAAGGTGTTATCAATAAAACATTCAATAAATATATAACACCTTAGTGAATTCAAAATTAGATATTACCCATGAGGTAAAATAACAAATGTTTGATAAAGCTTAGTGAATTGAGGCCATTGTCTACTTGGTTAGTTGGTAGATCTCCTGGCCTCTGTGAATTTTAAAGTAGCTCGCAAGCCGAAAAAGTGTGGGCACCCCTGAGTTAAAGCATACAATACAAAACGAATCATTTATATGGTTACTGAATATTGGAGAACCAAAAATGGTAGGAAATGGTAAAAACAACCCCAAATAAGTCCCCCCTTCCTAAAAAAAAAAAAAATAGATTTAAAATGTTCAATCCCTAATTACCCATTTTTATTCTCATTACTGATCTGCATATTAATTTCGGGTATGTTTGATACTGATGGCAGAAATTGAAGTTTTCACAGTGTTTCAGTATAGATGTACTTAAAAGCCCATCTAAAGTTCTTTGCCTTTTCACCATATATGGAGCGAGAGCAAATGTAATTTTCCACTATTTTTTCCTCTATTTTCTACTGCTATTTTCTTTTTTAACTACTTTGTGTATTAATGCAAAATGTGCCTTGCTTTTTCACAAGAGATGGGACTTATTTAAAAAAAATTACATTTTAATTGATAGGAAAAATGTAGCAGATATAGTGGGGAAAAATCACCTTTTCTCCTACAAGCTGTTGTCAACTTTATGATAGATTGCCTGGTTGTTATATCAAACATATGGGTTTTCTGCATATTAGTGGTTAAATACGATGCCAAAATTCTATGAGCATATATAGTGCTGTAAATGAATGCATTTTGGGGGCTATCCTTTAAAAAAAAAAGTGCACTCTAAAAAAAAAAAAAATAGCGCATGTGTTGTATGAACTCCATGTCAAAAAACAAGGTGGTTGGGGAGGTGACTCCATCCTCTTCGGGGTGGGGATTTAAAATGTTTCCACCTAATATGGTGGCGGTGCTTAATTCTACCATAGCCTTCCAAAGCACTGATTAGCTTAGCTCCACTATGTTCAGAGAGAGTGGCGCTAAGCTCCATACAGTCTTGTTTACGAACATAGGTGTAGGTATGTTGGACTCGTTTCCCCTTGAGAATGGTTTGTTTGGAACAGGGTGGAGGGACCCAGTTCAGGGTCTGCTCTGTTTTAATGTTGCGTTTATGTCTGTGGATGAATGCGTTGCACCATAGGTGGCTATCGGCAACTCATCTGTTTGTAGCCAGTCGGGACTTTTTCTAACAAGTGGAAGCAGCTCCTGTTTTTAACAATAGGATCTGCTTCCTGTGTTCCTCTGAGCTTTGGTGATCACCGATGCAGAATAGCAGCAGTACTCTCACCTTTCCCTTTTCTCCTCCTGGGTCCGGTGGTTTAACTTCATGCAGTGGGTCTCCTCCTCCCTGTTCCCTCTTCTCTTCTGTGGCACGTGACAAAAGCTGAAATTCAAACGCTAGTGCTTCGCAGCATACACGCGGAAGCTCTAGTGTTTGAACTTTAGCTTGTCAAATTACACCTAAGAAAAGAGGTCCAAAGAGAGGAGGAGACCCGCCACATTAAGTTAAACTGCCGTAGCTGGGAGGGCACGCGCCAGTCAGACAGCTGAGAGCTTTGCTGGCGGCTGAGGGGGAGTCCTGATGGAGGGGAGGAAGGGGCAGCTCCACAGATTTTGAATCGATTTCATGCTAAAACTGATTTAAAATCTGTGTGCAGTGTGTGGGCAGCTAATAAACCCTCTCTGATCAGCTTAAATCAGAGTGGGATCTATCTAATAGTCGATCTGGTGGCCATCTATAGGGACATAGCCACCTTTAGAGCTCTATCTTCTTTCTGTGACGGTTCCAACTGGCTGACAGTTAAGGGTTTTCTATAAATCTTGGAATGTAACATGTAGATATTTTGAGATGCCAGATAATTTGGGTGGCCACGTTTTTATAACTGCGCCACTCGCTATTAGAGGAGACACACTGGTAGCCTAAATGTCATTTCTTTTACCACCAACAAACCAGAGTGTCTTCATGCGCATAATATAAATTTATTTGTGGCGTAAACAATGACAATACAAAGTGGAGCGCACAAAACCTCCTATAAAGCATCTTAAAAACAAGAGCTGCTGCTGTGCACAACCCCACTGTCACTGCCAGGGTATTCACCTCCATTGATCGCCCAGCCGAAGCCTATGAAAATCAATTAGGCACCCAATCTCTTTGTATTGACATTTTGTAAGCCACAAATACATTTATATTATGCGCATGAAGACACTCTGGTTTGTTGGTGGTAAAAGATGTAGATATTTTAAGGTCTGTCACAATTTCCCCACCAAACAATATATCCTCTCCATATACACATCACATACTTGGTATATGATCTATGTGGTCACTTGTACTACCTGTCATTTCCAATATGTGAGGTGTACAATTAGACTACATATTGCAGAGCATTTTTGCCTTTAACAGGGAGACATGTCCTCTTTTTCCTTTCTGGGTATAGAGAGGATATCTTTCCCCTGGAGGAAGGAGTCAATATGGAAGAAATTCTCCCGACTTGCAGGAGAAGCGATCTGAGTCTATTTGGTGCGATTGGTGCTGCTCTATGGATCCGCCAGGGATGGTGGATTCTGAGGGAGACAGGCTAGAAAGAGTGCACTCAGTGTTGTTGCAAAATGATTTGGCCAGCCGGCCGTGTAGTGATCTCACCTCTCAGATGTGCTGGCTTGCCCTTGTGGGTTAACCAGCACTTGTTGTTGTGTCCTTTTAAGCCACGGACTAGGCTTGTGGCAGATGCTGTCACTGTGGATGTTCCTCTCACCACTGGCCGGCTTGCTGAGATATCGTTTTCTCCCTGCCTATCAATCACGAGTGCACGTCAATCTGTAGGCGCTTAATGATGGAGGCTAGGGCTGCAGTTTCTCTCCCCTGTGTGGGTGATAGTCCAGGGCATGGCGCCCTCCTCCCCAAGACCAATGGCACTCTAGGCAATGGCCTGGAATTCTATGCCTAAAAATACCCCTGCTTGCAACATACTAAAGATGTCCCTCTTACTTTATTATCAGCAGCCAGTACCCAGAAATTTGTGAATGAATAATCTGTCCATCATGTCGTTTCTGCAAATAACAAACCAATGGGTTTATACCTTCTGAAATAACAGTCTTGTCTGTTCCCCCTGAATATTTCGGGCTTCTATTTAGCTGTGACTCTTCTCACAACTCCAGCAAGCAGTTTTTCCACACAGCATAGTCAGTTGTTAACTTGCTAAATACCACAATTTGCCTTAAAGCGGATCCGAGATGAAAAACTAACTATAACAAGTACATTGTCTGTATATCTTATCTAACGTTTAGATAGTTTACACAGCAAATCTAGCTGCAAACAGCTTCAATAGTTTATGATTATTTATTTCTGTGATACAATGAGGGCAGCCATGTTCTGTTTGTCACAGGCTGAGGGCTGGAGATGCTATCAGCTTGCCTGTGTGTAATGTGACAAATTCAGTCTCCTCTCTTCCTCCCTCTTCCCCTCTGCCTCTGAAATCTCTGGCTAGTAACCTCCTCCTGCCCAGACTGAGCTCCCATAAGCCCTTGCTACAGTGCCAAGGCACTCTAAAAAGCTGTGGGCAAGGCTTGATTAGTTTATAGGGAATTAGAGTATTAAAACAAAACAAAGTATTAGGCTTGAGGATAGCCCTATAAACTATATGAAAGGAACACAATTATGCAATGAGTAAAAGTTTATCTCGGATCCACTTTAAAGGGAACCTAAACAGAGAAGGATATGGATTTTTCTTTTTAAAATAATACCAGTTGACTGACTCTCCTGCTGATCCTGTGTCTCTAATCTTTCTAGCCACAGACCCTCAACAAGCATGCAGATCAGGTGCTCTGACTGAAGTCAGACTGGATTAGCTGTATGCTTGCTTCAGTTGTGTGATTTAGCCACTACTGCAGCCAAAGAGATCAGCAGGACTGCCAGGCAACTGGTATTGTTTAAAAGGAAACATCCATATCCCTCTCAGTCCAGGTTACCTTTCAAGTATACTTACTGTGCCCCTAATATTTTCCTGCATACTCTGGATATCCTAGATGTTCATACTGGATAGTAAAATTGAATTTTTTGACTTGGATCTCCATTCAGCATTTTGAGGAAAGCATTGCTATTAGATTCTACCATTATGATTGCAGTAAATACAGAGAGTGGTATGAGTAGGATCTGGTGTCACCTGACACTGGTAACGCTGTCTCTTTCTTCTGTGTGACAGGGATGGCCAGAGATCCTCCTCTAAGAAATGGCCCAAGCTTTACCAGCAGTCCCAATAAAGGTATGGAGCCAGAACCTGGTGTCCTGTGTTTTCATCTGTATCTGTACAACATATACAGTATATCATTGTATGCGGCTGATAACAATCGGTCACATTCTATGAGAAGTTTCGTGATGGCAGAAAATGAAGCTAGGGGAAGCTTTTTGTGCAGTATTACACTGTGTGGCAGCACTTGGGTGTTAATGTGCAAGTGATTACACCATCATCCTAATATGCAGGGGCGTAGCAATAGGGGTTGCAGAGGTTGCGACCGCATCGGGGCCCTTGGGCCAGAGGGGCCCCGAAGGGCTCTCCCTCAACTACAGTATTAGCTCTCTATTAGTCCTGTGCTCATAATAATCACCTCTATAGATACTTTGAATAGTGGTAATCATTAACAAACTGTTTCGCATCCCCTTTTTGCACCTGTGACACTGTAGTTGCCATTGGCAGGTTTTGGTGCGCTGTATCAATTGTTATGTATAGAGTGCTTGGGGGGGCCCCATTGTAAAACTTGCATCGGGGCCCACAGCTCCTTAGCTACGCCACTGCTAATATGAAGTAGCCTTCAACTTCCTGAAGACTGTATAGCTTCCCTGTTCTTTGAAAAAACACTGGCAGCAACTAAGGTTAAATGAATTATTTAAATTTAATGTAAACATGTCCTGACAAACACAGAGTAAAGTTGCGTACACACGCCTGATTTCTTCAAACTACGGCTTTCAGTGGTGTACATATAGTACCATGGGTACCAGTACATATTTTACATAGGGTCACCTCAGGCAATGTATAACTGTATCACATGATATTGAACATCAAACACTGCCTTCCAAAGACTGGTGCACTATAAGGGTGGTGTGAGCAAAGGAAGGGAAATTGCTGTTCAAAGCACCTACTCTACTACTACAGCACCAATGAGGAGCTGAAAAGCCTGGTACTAGGTGTGGGCTCTCTGGTAGAGGGCTTCTGACGTGGTTGCAACCTCTGTATACCCTATTGCTATACCTCTGGTAAGAGTTAGAACTCGGAGAATACTTGCATCTTACTGTATTTCATATGTTGGTAATACCTGAAATTTGGCAATTTGATGTAGATGTCAGACCACTGAGTTCTAATCAGGCAATTTATTTGATACTTAAAGAGAGACTAAAGAGAACACAAATTGCTATTTTTTCCTTCTAGTTCGCTTCAGTACTCTAAGTAGATGTACACCGCCGCATCCACGCCGCAAAACGAGGGCTTTAGACCCCCCAAATCCCAGGGGGGCAAAGCGGCCAGCGCTTCCTGAAAGAGGCAGAGCTTTCAGCCTCAGCTCTGCCTCTACTGATGTCAGTCACCACGGATTGCCGCCTCTCCCCACCCCTCTCCCTCTTTCTTCACTGACAGGGGCGGGGAGAGGTGGAGATCCGCACAGCGATTGACATCAGTAGAGGGAGAGCTGCAGCTGAAAGCTCTGCCTCTCAGGGCAGCACACTCCATGACCAAGATGGTGGATGTTTGCCCCGGGATTTGGGGGGTCTACACCCCTCGTTTTGCGACAGGGATGCGGCGGGTTTGCATCTACTGAGACTACTGAAGTGAACTACCAGGTAAAAATAGCAATTTTTGTTCGCTTCAGAGTTTCTTTAAGGAACCACAAATATAAACTGACCAATATGCCACCCATAATTAATTTGTGCCCACGCACCCAACTGAGAGAATGGGATAGAATATTTCAAGATTTTATCTGGGCAAGTTCTAGGTGTAAATTAGCACATAATATAATTTCAAGGTCTAATAGAGCAGGTGGTCTGGTAGTCCCGGATATCACTCTATAGTAGAAAAGTATACATATTACCAGAATAATAGAGTGTCACTTAATGACTCGGCAAAAGTCTGGCCAGCTACCTGAGTTATTTTGATCCTCACATTGTGTTCTCTTGGCATATAGGCAACATTCGAAGCCTCTGCCATTTCACATCCTTTTATTTGCCCAGCTATTATGCTGGGAATACACTATGAGTTTTTTTGGCAGATTTACGTTCCAATCGATTTTCCGATTGTTTTCCCGATCGATTTCCATTCACTTCTATGAGAAAATAGATAAGAAAAATGACGAAATCAGATTGGACCTGTCGGAAATTATCTATCGAGCCATCTGTCTGCCGAAAAAACTCATGGTGTATTCCCAGTAGGTGAGGTCCTAGAAACCTGGCAGCGTTCTACAGGCTCTTCCCCCATAATCTCACTATGTAACAACCCTGATTTCCCTCCAGGACAGTCTATTAACTAGCTTTAGTCCAACAGCCTGAGTTGACATTGACATTCAGCAAAACTATTATTATGTAATAGCACAGTCTGGTTCAAGCCCCAAATTCAAAGCAACATTAATAAAGTAAATTCTAAAGAAGTAAAATTAGATGGAAAGAGAATTTACTAAATTTTATAATCTAGCAGGCTGCCCAAACTACTTTCAAAAATGTATTGCTTTTCGGGGGAAATTACTAAAGCAAATTTTCCAATCTTTTGTAAAAAATGGGAAACCGACCTGGGTCCCCTACCAGGTTTATTTTCATGGCAGGGCGTTTTTAATAGTATTTGGAGTATTCAAAGCAGGCAGTATCAAATAATGCAATACAAATTAGTCTCTACGTGGTATTTTTACCCTACCAGAGTCAAGAGGGGGACCCATGCTATGTCAAAAGTATGCTGGAAATGTCAGGAAGAAGAAGTGAAGTGTGGTGGAGGCGCAGGTCGATCAAGTCTTTCTGTAGGCAGATTTAACTCTTTTACAAAAGAGAGAATGGACTTGGCTGTAGAATAGACCCTTTTTCTTGTCCTACTAGGTCATTCAGGGATATGGAGAGAGAGAGAGTGACTTACATAATTTAATCAAATACAGTATCTTTGTAGCAAAGTAATTGATATTAAAGTATTGGAAATCGCCTAGCTCACCCTCCATAACGGAATGGGCATGGGAGGTGTATAGTTTCCTAGAAGCCGAAGATAAAATTTATACTCAAGATATAGAGTTACATCAATCTAATGAAAAATTCCAGCATTCTCAATAAAGGAAGGGAGGATGAAAAGTAAGAGGAACAAAAATGGGATTAAGACTCAAAGCTAATTTCTCAGAACATGGACAGTTGTGTGAGAGAATGAGTGTAGATGTTTCTCAATTTGAGTAGCTTTATGTTGTCATTCTATTTGCCTTGTTTATTTGTTTTTTTTATTTTCTGTGTCTTGTTTTTTTTTCTGGCTGTATATTAATGCTTATGAAAATTATAGATTGATGCGATAATGTTTTTCTTCAAACTATGATGCAAATACTCCCCAACACAAGAGGGCACCTATGAATACTGTTGTAACTTAGTTGGGTACCATGCGAAAGCTGAGTTTGAGAAAAAAAAAAGCACAACCCTTAGCCACCCGCAAATTGCAGTGGTCAACTGACCTCTGAGTCCTGCTTCTTGGATCATTTTTGTACATTGCTTCTACAGTTCCTGTCTACTGAAATGTATTTTATTATGAGTGACTTAAACATCCCCATGAACACTAACAGGAAGAGCTGGGATTTGGACCCTGGTCTCTTTTGTCAGAGGCAGAGCCCTTAACCAGTATACTATCCAGCAATAGTCCTCTGCAGTAGTGCAATGAGCATCTTCTCCCAGGATAAGTAAAATAGCTAAACTGTATGACATATATTCCTTTTTGCTGTTCCATGGCTGGAGATCTGTAGAGTGGACTCTAGGAAGATCTGTCTAGTATTTTCAGACTGTTTCATTCTAAACACGGGACATTTTTTAACAGTGTCTGAGACAAAATATTGGTAGGTTTTTAGAAAACCGTGCAGAACTGTCTCAGACATCTTAAGAAATGACTAGATAGTGCAGTTTCCTTCTAAAACTGTTGTAAAATAGGGGGAGTTAGGAAGGTCTCTCAGACAGTGCAGTGTGTGAGGAAAAGAGCTGTAGCTGAGGTAACCAACACATCAGCTGTATTGATACTGGCAGGCTCTGAGTGAGGAATTCAGCAGGGGGGAGGAGCCCTTTACAAATCATGCCTAGCCTGCACTGCTGCACTATCTGTAGAACTGCTATTAAGCACTTCTTAATCTACTACAGTGTAGGGACGGATTTTCACTGTTCTTAACTGTAGTGCAGCTCTAGAAATTCACGCTAAACTGCCGCTATTAGGCAGGATTTAAGAAGTTTTTTTATTATCATGCAGAACTGTCCCTCTGCTGATTAGAACTGCTTAAAGTAACTCTGTAACAAAAATTACAACGTTTTTTCTACCATCCTACAAGTTCCTAAACCTATTCTAATCTGTTCTGGCTCACTGCAGCACTTTGTACTATCACGGTCTCTGTAATAAATCAATGTATCTTTCCCCTGTCAGACTTGTCGGCCTGTGTCTGGAAGGCTGCCAACTCTTCCGTGCTGGTCTGTTCCTCTATGCACACTCCAGTGTGTGTTTTATTTACATAAGCCAGCAGCTTCTCTGCTATCTTATCAGTGATAGAAGAGAGCTGGATAAAAATCCTCCTCTGTTAGGCTGTGAAAGTAGCTGGCTGACACATACTGAGGAATTACAAACACAGGCACAGGCAGAGCTGTCTGCAGGAAGCCTGTAATGTTCAGTGCATGAGAGAAGAAGGGGACAGAAGGTAAACACACAAATGATCTTTTGAGATTCAAAAGGAAGGCTGTATACAGCCTGATTGTGTATGGATGTATTTTCTATGTGTGGACATATTGTACATTAATCTACTTCCTGTTTTGGTGGCCATTTTGTTTGTTTATAAACAAACTTTTTAAAACTGTTTTTGACTACTTTTAATGCGGCGGAGAGCGGCGAAATTGTGACAGAGGGTAATAGGAGATGTCCCCTAACACACTGGTATGTTTACTTTTGTGCGATTTTAACAATACAGATTCTCTTTAAGAAGAAACAACTGTCAGTAATGCTTTGATAAATCTGGCTCAGTAGTTCTTAATTACACAGAGCGGACACCAAATATCTACTGAGCCGCGTAGACTTAATTCTAATGCTGCAAAATACCATCTATTGCCACCTTTCCTTTAGAACTTTCTCCAACAGGCTATCCATCATGCTCCAAGCCTGGACATTTTTTAACGTACCCTTAATACACACCTATTCAGACAAGCTTATACTTTGCTATAGCTAGAATTTTAAAGCTCAGTGCCTCATCTGCTAGTTCACCCCTTGTCCATTTCCCCAGTGTCTCCACCCACAATCCTTAGATTGTAAGCTCACAAGGGCAGGAATCTACCCTATGTGTTTCCTGTTTCTGTGCATTTTATCAAATGAACATCTATCAGTATCTGGTATGTTTTTCAAACTACACATCATTTGGATGTATCTGTACTTGTGTCACTGGTTGTCCTGATTGTACAGTGTGTTGAAGTGCTCATGTAACTATGCTCCACATTGATGTATGGATTTTGTACCTTGCACAGTGCTAAGGAAGCTATTAACACAGCCATATTATATAGCTAGTTAAGGGCAGGTAGGGGTGTGTGTTTGTGTGTGCACGCGTTTTTTCTTCTAGTGCTGTCAGTAGATTTTATGGTCAGTTGTGCTCTGCAGTGATTTACATATGTTTTTGAAACCATTCAATTATTGTGGCCAGTACCCTGCTCTTCTCTTCACTTCTTTCTTTAGTTTAATCCCAATATAGAACTACCAAGCAATCTGAACACCGGTTCGTGTAGCCTCAGTAAATGTCTGGAAACAACCTGACCATCTTTGTTCCAAGATGGCGCCGGACTCGGACGCCTCGGCCACAGGGCTCCGGTCTTTTTTTACTTTTTAGATGTAATCTCTCCCTCCACTCACCTCTGAGCTTCTCTCCACGCTGGGGAGGGATGCGGAGGACATGGGCACGCTGGTCTGGCACTGCTCCAGCCACGCGTCGCTGTATGCGGGTCGGCGATGGAATCAGCTGCTTGGGGCCACGTGCAGAGCGCAGGCATGGAGAGGGGACCTGGACCAGCCGATCCTCCGCCGCTGCCTCCAGACCATCAGCGCTGCCACCCACGCTGGTCCAACCACAGCACCGCAGCTCGGGAACTGGGACGCCTCCCAACGGAGAGGCTCCAGTCCTGCATAGGTCCCGGCCACGGAGGATGTCACCATGCAGCCCACCACACTAGCCCAGGAAGCCTGCTTGCAGCGGGCCGACAGCGGGCACTCGTTCACACTGCTCGCTGCCTGACTTGCTGCTCGCCGTGCGACTCTCGAGCCAGCCCCTCCGCCACCGCACATCTCTACCCCTGCTGGCCGCACATCGCCTCAGTACAGAGTCCCGCTGGACACCACGTGGGGCAGCCACAACACTGCTGCCGGGGCAACCAGAGGGATTGCAGCTGCTATCCGAGGACCCGGAGACCGCCTGCCCCGCACTGCTGCAATTTCAACACCACTGCCTGGGTAAGGGAAAAATTAATAAAAAACGGACCTCTGCTGATCTGCCGCCACTGCCCCCGGACCATCAGGGACACCATCCGTGCCGAGCCACCAACCCCACACTGCATTTGATTTGAGGCCCGACGACCAGGTTTGGCTCCTAGGGAGAGGCCACCATCCTCCGCACACACAGGGGACAACGCCATGCGGGCCTCCAGCGGTGCGCCCGGCTGCACAAACCGCCTGAGGGCCGACAGCTGATCAGCTGTTCGGGCTTTTTCTGCTGCTGCCCTGAGCCAGCCCCCTCACCCACCGCCACTCCATGTGTGCAGGAGGCCTAACCTGCGGCCCAGCCGGGGTGCCCCCTGGCCTCATGTCCACCACTGCTGCCCAGCCTGGGTGGCCCCACGTCCACCACTGCTGCCCAGTATCCCTGCTGGCCGCCTCCATCATGATCCCCCCCCCCCCCCAGCATCCTCTCCAGCATCCTCTCTACTTTTCGCGGACAATCGGTAGCACCTGTCTAGTTGGGAGCGCGTCGCTGTGTAGCGTCCAGTGCCGAAAATGGCAGCGCTCATATCAGCTCTCAGGCTGCTCCTCCAGTCCCACTCTTTTCTGTTCCCGCTATCAGTGTATGTCTTGCTATGCTATGTGTGTATTACGTTAATTGTACAGGTATGCTGTAATGCTCAGTTTGTTTTATGTTAACTGTATGTGTATGCTGTAATGCTCTGTTCTTGCTTTGTTTTTGCTTTTGTTTATACGTATGTACCATGCTTAATTGTATACGACGCTCTGCCTAAATGTACGCACAAACTGTAATGTTGTCCTATGTATGCTTGTCCCACGTCTACGTATGTACCATGCTTAACCGTGCTATTTTCTTGTTTTTCACCAACGACCCTGTATGCGCCAAAACCAATTCCGGGTACAATCCACCGTTGTACTTGGCAAAATAAATTCTGATTCTTATCTAGTAAATAATGCTTAAACACTTCAGTCAGGAGAGAAAAAAATGCTCATGGAGAGAAAGAAAAGAAAGTTGCAGAGCTTGAACAAGCCAGAAGTGTTGGATGAGAGAGAAGTTATTACAAGAGCAACATTTCCATGACCTTGGATGTGAAATTCTTGGCGACATGCCTGGATTCCTGAAGAAACCCAGCAAGGAAAGAGATGATCTTTGTTCTAATCTAAATGAAAACATGAAATAGTTAATAGGAAGTGGAGGAACTCACATCACCTTGTGGGATCTGGAACATGAGCAGATTATGGTTCTGTCTTCTCAGACTTTTCAGTACTCCTTCTCCTCTGTGATTTGGATCTCCAAGACTAATGGCATGAATGTATTATTATTCTTTGGATGTAAACACATAAAACTTTTGCTGCTTTTTACCGTTCCTTGTTTCCTGTTTTAAGTGTTTAACCATTGATGGAGTATGTTTCCATCAAAGACCCTCTGCTTCAACCACTAACTACTTCACCACCTTATATCATGTCTCTACCCTTCTTCCGTCTAGATTGTAAGCTCTCAAGAGTAGGGTCTCTTCCCCCCCCCCCCTCCCCCTCCTCTTAAGCCCCATATGCACGCTCAACAGCAGTCTTTTATGCAGCACAATTCTCAAACTTTTGTTGTGAAACAAGTTGAACAACCCAAAAAAAAAGTTGCTTGCAATTGTTCACACAACTGTTAAGACATCAATCTTATCAGTTTTGTAAACAATAGCAAGCAACTTTTTTTTTTTGGTTGTTCAACTTGTTTCACAACAAAAGTTGTTTGATAATTGTGCTGCATAAAAAGCTGCTGTTGAGCGTGTGTATGGGGCTTCAGTGTTTCTCATTTTTGTGGAATCATTTCATTCAAATCAATATGTACCTCTATTTCTGGATGTTTTCATATCATGTGCTAGCTACATATGGAGTTTTGTACTTCAGCTTCTAAAGGTTCCAGTTTTACTGTGCATACACAAAGTATGAATTTATTGTACCTAGTTTTTGTCCTTTTCATGCTGTGCCGTTCCATAGTATGAATGATGGTGCTGTATAAATAAAAAATACAGTACAATCTTATTATAATAAACTTTCGTATAGTAAACATTTGGGTATAGTAAACTACCTGTCCAGGCTCCAGTCAATCTCCATTATAAATCTATGGGAGCAACGCTTGGTATAGTAAGCTCTGATATAACAAAACTTCTGTTATAGTAAACATGTTTTTTGGACCCTACGTGACACTGACTCTGGATATATTGAAAAGTGGGCAGCGCATATGTCATGGTCAGCTGCTCTCTTTAGGCTGGTTGCAAGTCAGTGGATGCCTGATAATATTTGTAAGACAAGAAGAATGGCCCCGTCGCTGGATATACAGTACTGTACAAATAACCAACCTGGGGAAAATGAGGAATAGTGTGAACGTAAACAAGAGGATGCAGCGTTACCACTTCCACTTTACAATCACCAATAAAAGTATTGTCGCAGTCCTCCTAGGAGTATCTCTTCCCTTGTTAGCGATGATGCTCCTGGTAGCGTGTGGAGCGCAGTACAGGCTACTTTCACTTATAGTGCAGATCAGAGCGGGCCTAATCACTGCAAAACTAAGAAGAGTCGATAGTAGAGTTCTAGGTCCCGCCCCCGGAAGTATAGGAGCTACTCTCATTACAGATGCAAGTGACTTATCATGACTGGCTGCATTTTGAAGAGAGGCTTCATGTATGGCTCAAGTGTCACAGGATGCGAGTGGCTGTCTCTGTTCAGAGACTGCTTAAATTTTAAAGGAGCCCTGGATACTGTACCAGCGATTTGTCCAGCCTGACTATGCAGCCCTAAGGTATACTTAACCTTGTAGTTCACCAAATGTGCAAGTGCTTGTACTGTACCTCCAATGGGAGGACAGAATTGGTGCTTTGCTGCAGAGGATGTATCAGGGCATGCTGGGCCATTTCTAGGACAATTTCTGATATAGTAAACTTCAGTAAACCCATTCTGGTAAAAGCAGCAGATTTCTGGCATCACTACAGGACAGTTACCGGACTCAAATGGGAACGGAACCAACTAGGGGGAATGCATTACTGGATTTGATTTCATTTCAAATAGACCAGATAATGTATCAAATGTGCAGGTTCAAGAACATTTGGGAAATAGTGATCACAACATGATAACTTTTGATCTGGTGACTGATAGGCCGCGGGGAAGCGGAACCACTAAAACTATGAATTTTAGAAAAGCAAAGTTCAATCAATTCAGGCAGGCACTAAGTTTGGTGAACTGGGATAATGTACTACAAGGGGAGGACACTGAAGGGAAATGGCAAGCTTTTAAAACGTATTCTTAATCAATATTGTAGTAGGTATATCCCATATGGGAAACAAAACGTCTAGGAATAAAAAAGGCCTCTATGGATGAATAGAAAGGTTAGAGATAAAATGAAGGGGAAAAAGAATGCCTATAAGGTCCTAAAACGGGAGGGAACAGAGGCTGCATTAAGCAATTATAAGGAGTGCAATAAAAGTTGTAAAAAATAAATTAGGCAGGCAAAGATTGAAGCTGAAAATCAAATCGCTAGGGATATCAAATCTAACCCAAAGAAGTTTTACAAGTACATCAACTCTAAAAAAAGAAAGGTTGACTGTATTGGACTCCTAAAGGATGAGGGTGGGAACTCAATGGTGGATGACCAAGGTAAGGCAGAGTTATTAAATGCTTTCTTTGCTTCTGTCTTCACAAGGGAAAAATCACTGTTGCAAATTACAGATGCAGAAGAGTCTCAATCTTCCAATTGTAATATTAAATACTTATCGCAGCAAGAAGTGAAGGCAAGACTCAATAAATTAAAAATAGACAAGGCACCTGGCCCGGATGGCATGCATCCTCTGGTCATAAGGAAATTAAGTTCCGTTCTAGATAAACCCCTTTATCTTATCTTTTGTGACTCTCTTTCAACTGGCAGAGTCCCAGTGGCTTTCACCTTCCTGTAGATCAACAGGGCTATATTAGGGAGCAGGCTGGTGGTGTACTTTGTTCTCTGGTTGAACTTGATGGACGTATGTCTTTTTTCAACCCAAATAACTATGTAACTATGTAACTTTTCCTGGTCCCTTGGAGTTTACTATAAAGAGATTACACTGTAGTAATGATGGAGTAACCATTGATTAAGGGCTAGTAATATCCTGTTACTGCTTTGTAATTGTATGTAGTCCATATTCAACTGCATCATTCTGAAATATATCTTTGTATTAGGTCTCTTGGCTAGTGTGGGAATGCAAGATTGTAGCCAGGCTCCCAGATTGCACCAGGCCATTATAAACCAAATGGTGGTGTTAGTAAAGCATGTTACTTTTGGTGTAAAACTGAGTGACACCTTCTTCATAAGCCTTATGACCTCCTGGCCATCAAGTGGACGAGATGGGACAGGGCTCCTATACACGTCGGACTCTAGACTGAAGCAGTGGTTATCGGCCGCCTCGTTGAGTTTTATCTAGCATATGTACGGGACTTATGCCTCGTAAGAGGGAGGAGACCAATTAGCATGAAGAAATCTCACCACTGTTCTTTAGGGAAATTTCACTGTTATGGGAGGGGCAGATACTGCAAGGAAATCAGTGTTATAGGAGTAGAGGCTCAGGCCACTACAAGGAAAACTCAACATTGTCAGAAGGGCAAAAACACAAACTACTGCAGGGAAATCTCTGTTGAAAGACGGAAACTACTACAATGAAATCTCAACATTGTGGGAGGATTAGAAATACACACTACTACAGGGAAATCTCTGAGACACCAGACACCAGAAATCTCTGAGACAAAGGGCACCACCATTTGGCAGCTGCCATAGACTATAATGTGAAATACTGACCACAATTTGAAAAACCTTGATTTTAGTATAAGTATGCAATGGTAGTTTTTTTTTTAAATGTATACACATTATAAGGCTTAATCCTGGCTAAGCCGTATTACCCATGTGTGTAAAAGCATGCTTTCTCTGTTGCACACAATGCTGCACGGTTTTAATATCTCACATTACTGTTCTAGGGTTTTCATGCTGTCAGGAGTTGCACTATGAAGCGGAAGAATTATGTGAGTCAAAGTATGAGATTTTACCAATATGCCTCCAGCAGCCTTTGACATCTGCAAGGGACTGCTGTACACAGACCGAGCAGTCCTACACTAGAGGTTTATCCAGCAAACTGCAAGAGATACATAACCAGATATTGGAACCAGAGCAGAGAAACTATTCTCAAAAGGTCACTATTCCAGCTATTTCACCTTCTGAGAACAAGGCCCGGGACTTGCCATTAGATGACCCAACTGTATGGACTTTCGAGGAGCATCTCAAGAACTTCACTGACACCCAAGAGGCTTTAAAGAATGGCATCATTCACAAAATGAACACTTTGCATCTAGACTTGTGCCAGTTGACTGTGGGTATTCACAGAAACAATTCTGTGTTTCGAAAAATGCTGAAGGTGGAGTTGGACAGAAACCATTTGCTGTGTCAAATGAACACTAGCATTGCAAATCTGGCCACTAGTTTGCAGATCTTTGCGATCCAGCATAACGCCAGCCAAAGAGAAGTTCTTGAAATGCCTCAAGGAGCATTGCCAGCATCCCAAGAGGAAACATTACTTGGAAGTCCTTTTGTGGCTTCATCTGCCACCCTGTCTCCATCACCTACACCATATCGCTACCCTACCCGATCCAGGAAGGGACACGCTGATGCCTTAAATTATACTTCTGAAGCCAGGCCATGTCCTGCAAAAAGAGGGCGTAAATAAAATTTCTCTTTGCTGATGTATTTATAGTTTTGGTTTTCAAGTACAAAGAAATTAAATGTTTATTATTTTGTTAGCGTATTCAAATCTGGAGAATTTGCTGTTTAATCCCTGTACAAGAAAATGTCACTTTAATAAATTACAGTCATAATACATATGATTTCAAGACAGCGCACAATGTATCTTTCCAGCAATATTTGTTGTATATGACATCTAGTAATCCAAGGTAGTTCAGGCAGGGGGCTAGGAGAAAAAGCAAGAGGTTACTGTATGCAAAAATATTGAGAGAAAATGTACAGTGTTTTAGAAGTTTATTTTATAAGGATCAGTACTAAAAAAATAAATAAAAACGTTATTAATCAGGAAAGTCTCTGCAGGGAGATCACTGGACTGCAGGGGATCATGTATATAAAAGGGGAGGGGGACCACTAGACTGCCAGAGATACAGTATGTGCAGTCATGGCCAAAAGTTTTGAGAATGGTACAGATACTGGTTTCACAAGGTTTGTTGCTTCAGTGTTCTTTTTGTCAGTTGCTCCTGTGCTGTATTGAGGTATAATTACAAGCATTTCATACGTTTCAAATGGTTTTATTTGTGATTTACCTCAAGTTTGTGTAGAGTCAATATTTGCAGTGTTGGATCTTCTTTTTCCAGACCTCTGCAGTTCGCCCTGGCATGCTGTCAATCAGCTTCTGGGTCAAATCCTGACCGATTGCAACTCATTCTTTCATAATCAATGTTACATAGTTTGTTTAACAACATTCGTCCATCAAGTCCAACCCGGAAAATAAACAAATAAATAAAGAAGCAATAGGTACATTTCTCTCCTACACCCTCACATGAACCAGTTTTGGAAGGCAAAAACCCTAAGAGGCTTAGGCCAATTAACCTTTAAGGGGTAAAAATTCCTCCCCGACTCCAGATGGCAGTCAGATGAAATTCCTGAATTAACTGTGCTGGGAATTAACTAGTAATTCGAGCCAATAATTTCCTTCAATGCAAGGAAAGCATCCAAACCTCTTTTAAAGGGAAGGTTCAGGGAGGGTGGGTAAAAAATAAAAATCAATTTCCACTTACCTAGGGCTTCCTCCAGCCCGTGGCAGGCAGGAGGTGCCCTCGCCGCCGCTCCGCAGGCTCCCGGTGGTCTCCGGTGGCGCGCCCGGCCAGGCCGGCTGCCAGGTCGGGCTCTTCTGCGCTCCAAGGCCCGGAACTTCTGCGTCCCACGCCGGCGCTCTGACGTCATCGGACGTCCTCCGGGCTCTACTGCGCATGCGCAGTAGTTCTGCGCATGCGCAGTAGAGCCCGGAGGACGTCCGATGACGTCAGAGCGCCGGCGTGGGACGCAGAAGTTCCGGGCCTTGGAGCGCAGAAGAGCCCGACCTGGCAGCCGGCCTGGCCAGGTCGGGCGCGCCACCGGAGACGACCGGAAGCCTCTGGAGCGGCGGCGAGGGCACCTCCTGCCTGCCACGGGCTGGAGGAAGCCCCAGGTAAGTGGAAATTGATTTTTATTTTTTTACAGGTTTCCCTGAACCTTCCCTTTAAATGCAGATATAGAATTTGTCATAACTACTTCCTGTGGTAAAATATAACACATTTTGACAACTCTTACTGTAAAGAATGCATGGAGTTTGTCAGAAAGTATGGGTTTTTGTTTGTCCACCCACCTCTTGAGGATTGACCACAAGTTCTCTATTGGATTATGGTATTGGGAGTTTCCTGACCATGGATCCATGCTGGAAATGTATTGTTCTTCACCAAACTGTTCTTGGATGGTTGGAAGAAGTTGCTGTATGTTTTGGTACCATTTTTTCATAGCTGGGTTTTAGGCAAAATTGTGAGTGAGCCCACTCCCTTGGATGAGAAGCCCCCACGCATGAATGTCTCATGATGCTTTACTGTTGGCATGAGACAGGACTGATGCTAGAGCCAGACAATCATTTTGCCAGATGCCCCAAACATTTAGATAGGAGCTTCATCAGAGAAAATTACTTTACCCCATTCCTCAGCAGTCCAATCCCTGTACTTTTTGCAGAATATCAGCCTGTCCCTGATGTTTTTCTTGGAGAGAAGTGTCTTCTTTGCTGCCCTTCTTGACACCAGGCCATCCGCCACAAGTCTTTGCCTCACTGTGTATGCAGATGCACTTACACCTGCCTGCTGCCATTCCTGAGCAAGCTCTGCACTGGTGGCACCCCAATCCTGCAGCTGAACCATCTTTAGGAGACGGTCCTGGCGCTTGCTGGACTTTCTTGGACATCCTGAAGCTTTCTTCAAAACAATTGAACTGCTTTCTTTGAAGTTCTTGATAATCTGATTAATGATTGGTTTAGGTGTAATCTTATGGTGGCCACTAATGATTCAATATTTTTCATCCAATTTTACCAAATCTGTGTAGTATAAGGGCACATTGAGTGTAATATACTGAATGGATATTTTAGGTAGTTTCCTTATATTACATAGAAATGGTAAGATTGGATGAAGAAGATTGGATCATTAGTGGCCACCATTATAGCAATATTCTTGCCTTTTTATGTAATGCAATCATGACTGCATGTGTTTCATTCCTTGCCAGTAACCATGGTTAACAGAGGAAGAAGAATGATTTCAAGCATCAACCTCCTTTTAAAACATCCAGTCTGCTACTCTAAATCAATCAATCGGCATGAGAATCATCTCCAGCCTTGTGCTTGTAAACACTCTCATCTGTGTTAAAGTGAATGGGAACCGCATTAAAAAAAAAAAAATGAAGCAAATACTTACCTAAGGAGAGGGAAGGCTCTGGGTAATATAGAGCCTTCTGTCTCCTCTCTTGGTGCTCTCTATCCTGTGCTGGCTCCCCCCTCCGTTTTAATCCCCCACCGAAAGGGTATTTGGAAGTCTTCGGGAGCCATGTTCTCCCAAAGACGTGCGGCTCCATACTGCACAGGCGTGAGCGTGCAAGAGAGCATTCTTGCGCAGGTGCAGTACAGGGTTGCCCTTCTTCAGGAGCACTCGGGCTTCCTGAAGACTTCTGAAGCCTTCTTCGGCCGGGTAAAGCAATATTTGACTAAATTAGTCAAATACTGCTACCGGGCGAACCAGCACTGGAACGAGGGGCCCAGGAGAGGAGCGGGAAGGCTCTATAGGACCCAGAGCCTTCCCTCTCCTTGGGTAAGTATCTGTCTCATTTTTTTAAATGCGGTTCCCATTCACTTTAAGAAGATTACTGAAATGATATCAACAGGGCCTTTTGAGGCAGGGTTGAAATGCAAGCGGAAATTAAATTCATTTTCATTGCAAAGAAGGAATTTTCAATTAGTATGATCGCTCTTCATCATGTTCTGGATGCAAACTTCCTACATAAAAACTGAAACCGCAAACTTGGTGAAAAAAAAATGCCATTCTCAGAACTTTCTGCCAGGGCTGTACATAACATTTTGCTGATACAGTGCATCCGGAAAGCATTCATAGTGCATCACTTTTTCATATTTTATGTTACATTACAGCCTTATTCCAAAATGAGTTCATTTATTTTCTCCTCAATTCTACACACTACACCCCATGACAATGTGAAAACATTTTACTTGAGATTTTTGCAAATATATTAAAAATAAAAAAAAATTGAGAAAGCTCAGGTGTATCCTGTTGACCCTGATCATCCTTGAGATGTTTTGCAGATTAATTGGAGTCCACCTGTGGTAAATTCAGTTGATTGGACATGATTTGGAAAGGCACACACCTATCCATATAAGGTCACACAGTTGACAGTTCATGTTAGAGCACAAACCAAGCATGAAGTCAAAGGAATTGTCTGTAGACCTCTGAGACAGAATTGTCTCGAGACACAAATTTGGGGAAGGTTACAGAAAAAGGTCTGCTTCCAATAAGCCCAGTGGCCTCCACCATCCGTAAGTAGAAGTAGTTCAAAATAACCATGACGCTTCCTAGAGCGGGCCAGCTATCCAAACTGAGCGAGGGAGAAGTTCCTTAGTCAGGGAGGTGACCAAGTACCTGATGGTCACTCTGTCAGAGCTCCAGAGGTCCTTTGTGGAAAGAGGAGAACCTTCCAGAAGGACAACCATTTCTACAGCAATCCACCAACCGGGCCTGTATCGTACAGTGACCAGGCGGAATCCATTCCTTATTAAAAGGCACATGGCAGCCCACCTGGAGTTTGCTAAAAGGCACCTGAAGTACTCTCAGACCATGGGAAATAGAATTCTCTGTTCTGATGAGACAAAGATTGAACTATAGATTGAACTATATTTGGTGTGAATGCCCGACATCATGTCCTTGAATTGAATGGTCAATTGGGTTATAACATATGGGCACCTTTACCGCTTCTATGTAAAATGAGGGACTATCTAAAGTATCCAAAGTATATTCACTCAGTTGACTCTTCTACCACATAGATTTGGATTAAGATTGTACAATCAGGATTGTCTAATTAGTGGGCGCCTTTAGAATAATATCTACACACTTGAACAGCAGTTCCTTTTTTTAACCTCCCTGGCATTCAATTTCTGCTGGATTTCTGTGCAAAAAGTGGTTCAATTCATTTTCATGAAGTTTCTGCCTGTAACTTACCAAAATGTGTCCAGCAAGGGATTAGTATGAGTATAATACAAGTTTTAAACATAAATTCATGTCAAAGAGAAATTTAATTTTCCCTTTCTGTCAGGCCACTATTTCCCCACTCTTTGGCTTTTTGGCAGTTTTTCACATTTTTTTCCTCATTAAATTTTGCTGTTGTGTGCAAAATTTCATATGTAGGCTTCCAGAGCATGCAGAAATGTGCATATAAATAATACATACGAAAAACGGAACCTGCCTTAATACTGCTGGATGAGCCTGACTCGTCCATACCGTTTCAGCTATTTTTCCCTGGATGAGCTAGGCTTGTCCATACCGCAAGGGAGGCTATAGGAATCTGAGTACTCATAAGTTAATGTCAATGAACTTGAGGTTCATTAACCACTTCAGCCTTCAGTCGTTTTCACTTTATGCATCCGAGCAATGTTCACCTCCCATTCATTAGCCTATAACTTTATCACTACTTATCAGAATGAACTGATCTATATCTTGTTTTTTCCACCACCAATTAGGCTTTCTTTGGGTGGTACATTTTGCTAAGAGCCACTTTACTGTAAATGCATTTTAACAGGAAGAATAAGAGAAAAACTGAAAAAAATCATTATTTCTCAGTTTTCAGCCATTATAGTTTTAAAATAATGCATGCCTCCATAATTAAAACTCACGTATTGTATTTGCCCATATGTCCCGGTTATTACATCGTTAAAATTATGTCCCTATAACAATGTATGGCGACAATATTTTATTTGGAAATAAAGGTGCATTTTTTCCGTTTTGCATTTGGCCACAAGATGGCGGCCATGAGTTTGTTTACATGACGTCACTCTAAGCGTAACACACGCTTAGAGGGGCGTATGGGGGACGCAACGGCCTGAAAAAGCACAGCTTCTGAAAAAGCACAGCTTCTGAGAGAAGCTGTCGCTTTTTCTGCGGGGGAGAGGAATCAGTGATCGGGCACCATAGCCCGATTCACTGATTCGAGGGCTAACGATCCGCGGCCGGGAGTGCGCACATGGCCTCCTGGGCGTAGCTAGTACGTCCAGGAGGCCAAAGTAGTTAAAGGGGAACTGAAGAGAGGGGTATATGCAGGCTGCCATGTTTATTTCCTTTTAAGCAGTACCAGTTGCCTGGCAGCCCTGCTGATCCTCTGCCTCTAATACTATTAGCCATAGCCCCTGAACAAGCATGCAGCAGATCAGGTGTTTCAGACTTTAAAGTCAGATCTGACAAGACTAGCTGCATGCTTGTTTCTGGTGTTATTCAGATACTACTGCAGAGAAATAGACCAGCAGGGCTGCCAGGCAACTGGTATTGATTAACCTCCTTGGCGGTATGAAAAATACCGCCAGGAGGGAGCGCAGCAGTTTTTTTAAAAAAAAATTTTTTTTTAATCATGTAGCGAGCCGAGGGCTCGCTACATGATAGCCGCTGCTGAGCGGCACCCCCCCGCCCGCTTCGATCGCCTTCGGCGATCTCCGATCAGGAAATCCCGTTCATAGAACGGGATTTCCTGGAGGGCTTCCCCCGTCGCCATGGCGACGGGGCGGGATGACGTCACCGACGTCACTGACGTCGGGACGTCATTGGGAGTCCCGGGCCACCCCTCGGCGCTGCCTGGCACTGATTGGCCAGGCAGCGCTGGGGTCTGGAGGGGGGGGGGGCCCGCGCCGCAGCAAATAGCGGCGATCGGGCAGGGGCCGGCGGCGATCAGAGTGCTGGCGCAGCTAGCAAAGTGCTAGCTGCGTCCAGCAAAAAAAAAATTATTAAAATCGGCCCAGCAGGGCCTGAGCGGCACCCTCCGGCGGCTTACCCCGTGTCACACACGGGGTTACCGCCAAGGAGGTTAAAAGGAAATAAATATGGCAGCCTCCGTATACCTCTTACTTCAGTTCCCCTTTAATGCTTTTGGGATGGGTGGTGTGCAATTATTGGGAGGGGGTGGGGGGAGGGCTACTATCTATATGAAGGCCTCCATCTTCTCTGTCTCTAGGAGTGGAGGTTAAAGTACCCGCATTGATGTTGTGTGTCTCCCAGGCACTGGAGTGTATGCTGCCAGGTTTACTAAGTATGTAATCACATGAATAAACTACAACTCCCGGCATGCACTGCGGCAGCCAGGGGGTGCGCAACATCACCACCGGTGCTTCAACCTGCAGTTGAAAGTATTTCTGAAGGGTAGATTTTCTGTGTTTCCACTTAAAATGATAGTGACTTTTCTGCTGAAAATATTGTGACTTTTAATCCGTGTGCATGCTCCTTTTGTGAAGCTTGCACCCTTTAAGAGCCACTTGCGCATATATAGAGGGGAAATTGCCACAAAACTGTGGCAATGTGATCAACTGTGCATTGCACTGCATGCGACTTTTTTGGGACTGTTGCATCGCGTTACAGTAGCGGTAAAAAAAAACGCATTTGGTGTGTGGGTAATTACTTACTACTTGAAATAAGGAACAAATGTATAATATAGTACATTTTTCAATGCTTAATAAGCACTGTAAACAATAAGTTTTGCAGAGATCATGTCTGCTTCATCGGGCAGTGGCAGGAAGAAGAATTGTAAAGGGCATCAGCTGTTCCATTAACATCCAAATAAAAATCAGATAGCTTTTCTGAACTTTGTACCAAACTTTCTTTTGCTTATTTGTGGTAGAAGTGCAGTTTTTGTGATAACACTAAACTATCTGCTTCACCTCCCTAGGTTCCAGCACATGATGAACAGTTGATAAGGACCCTCATGAGGGTACAGAACGAAGTCCTGCTTGAGATCACCCATCAGAGACATGGTACATGGTGGCATGAATGGCTGCACTGTGTATAATGCTTCCTATGCTGGTGCATCTGAGAGACATGGTGCTGTAAGATGCTTTTATTGCATTTCCTTGATGGAGTGTAGCTTTTCTGATACTACACTTTCAGAGTTCTTATTTATTTTACAGGACACATTGCCAGATGTAAATCTTTGTTGATAAATGAGCAGATTATTAAGGCAAATGTGAGCCTCTCCAGTGTATTGTTTAAACTTTATTGCAAGCTACGATCTAATTGTATAACAGAAGACTGTGACAATCCTGGATTTGTGTATATCAAATGAGACACCACATTGGAGCTGTCTAGCCCCATCTCTTAGGTTTTTTCTTATTCCATATTTAAAGTGTAAATTCACCAAAAAATGTTGGATGCTGAAGAGTTAAGATACAAATTAATTTCTTCTGGAGCTTGCAGACTGACTAGAGCAATGGGATCTTTGCGCATAATATTCCAGCTGTGCTTTACTGCCATGGCTTTGGGAGGACACACTATTTATTTTTGAATTATCGTTTATTATCACATGGTGGATTTCAGTAGGAGTAGGGGGGATGCAACATGAGTGGGAACAGAGGATAAAGCCAAGCGCACTTGTAACTGAAATATCACTTTTGGGTGGACTGGCCCAATAACGTTGGTCAATTCTCATGCTGACTTTTGCTTACTTTGAGCCACATACTGTGTGACCATAAAACATCTTAAGCAATATAATAAAGCCTGCAAAGTACAACCCGCAACAACCACAAAAAGGTGTTTACAGATATTTCTAGATAGGTTGTTGCTGGCTACTACTACAGCCACTGAACTTTTTACTACGTTCACAAAGGGCCTTCTTTATTAAAGTGCCTGAGAAAAACAAACAGTCAATGCAAAGGTGGAGAGAAGAAAGCACAAAATGCAGCAGGGGGTGGATGCTGCCACACTAGGCTTACCTGCAGCGTGCTCCAATAGAAGTCCACAATTTCAATCAAAAGAGAAGAAGGAGATAGGCACAGCTGCTAAAACACCCTGTCTGATGAAGCAGGGCTAGTCCCTGCGAAACAGCTGTCAGACTTTTGTTTTCCCCCACTGCTGTAAGCTTTTTTTTGTGTTGAGCCTGAGAAAAACAGTCTGCATTCCTGCCTCTATGCCTCCATTGTGGATTCAGTACCTGAATCTGATAAGTTGGTTGGTGCTAGGCACTATGTATTGGGCCCAATTTACTAATGTTCTCAAAAGCTAGATCATTCGAAAACACAACAGTGCATACAACTCTTTGAACTCTTGAATTTCATTTATGACTTAAAAAGTGATTTCATTCATTGTTTTACATTCAAGAAACAAATAAAATAAATCACTCTAAAATACTAGATAATTTTTCTCAGCATATGTATGGGACGGGTTCCACCACTCACTACCGCACTTCGTTCTTCCGCCAGAAGGAGGATGTGGACGTGCGATAGTGAGTGGTGGAACGCGTCCCATAGGACGCATATTACAATGGTGACACACATAGGATCCCCAGACTTCTGGGTAAGTTAACCTCCCCCCTCGTCACAGGTGCATTAAGTAATCTACATTAGCATTCCAAATTGAAGCACTTCTGTACTTGAAATTCTCTGTTCTCTACAAGATAAGCAACCGCATAACCACCTTGAAAGAAAAACACCTTTGTTACAGCTGATACAAATTCTGCAATACAGCTGCAGTGTGTCTACTTCCTGCTTTCATGGAAGCAGACATAGGGTTAACAGCCTGTGTTTTCAAATTATCTGCTCTGCCAAGGCTGACACAGCTAAGAGATCAAATTACAGTTGTGATCAGTCATAGATGAGGGGGGGATTAAGGCTAAACTCCTTAAATGTGCCTGTGCAAGAGTTCAGGTCCTCTTTAACTAGCTGTTATCCTGCGTGCAGTATAGCTACATGACTTCATCTTAAGTCCTAGTCCTAGGAACGTAGATATATGTACCTCGCCACGGTCGCCTGCCAGGTGCAGTCTCCGCCCATTAGTACACTAATTAGTGAATGGAAAAACAGTTCCCATTCACCGATCAAAGTGCCAGCTGTGATCAATGATTACCGGCATCATTGATAAAGTGAAAGTAAACACAGATGTATTACTTCTGGGTGGGGGGGGGGGGGAGACACATCTAGTGGGCAAATAGTAAAATGACACCTATACATAAAATTAAATAAAGTACATAAAAGCTCCCATTAATTAAAGGTTGGTTCACACTTGTTTAAAGAAACGTATCCGTGACTCTGCTTTTTGGCCCGGATCAAAACTGGAGCCACTGATATCAATGTTTAAAGTAGTGGCCAATGCAGGATCCGTTTGAAAAACTGAACGGAGAATCCTGATTTGCAGGTTTTTCACGGAGCCCGGATACAAGGAGGGGTAGTGAAAGGCTACACAAAAACGGGTCTCCCTCTACCCAGAGAACTTTTGCACACAAAACAGAGGCAAAAACGGATTGCCTACTGCCTGCTCCTACCCTCAACATCATCTCTTATCCAATAGAGACACACATGAAGAAAGGGCATATGTTTAAACGGACTGGAAATGTATGCTAGAAAAGGACAACCTTTTGAAAAGCTGATTAGTTCTGTACCAGTTTTTAGAAAAACTGATCAGTTTGAAATGGATCCGATCTGCAACTGCACAAGTGTGCACCGAGCCTAAACCCTTATACCTCCCCCATAGTTACAAAAAATAAAACACTTGTATAAAAAAAAGTGACATTAAAAAAAATACATACATTAGGGACTCAACTTTTTTTTAATGTGTATGTCATGAGGGTATGTTGCTTTTATTTTGCAAATATGAGCTTGTAATTAGTGATGGACACGAAACTGAAAAAATACACCTTTATTTCCAAATAAAATATTATTGCCATACATTGTACTAGGAACATAATTTAAACATTGTAATAACCGGGACAAATGGGCAAATAACGTGAGTTTTATCCACAGTAGCACATTTATTTTAAAACTATAATGGTCGAAAACTGAGAAATTATGAATTTCTTTCAATTTTCTTATTATTCTCATTAAAATGTAGTTTGTAGAATAAAACAATTCTTAGCAAAATGTACCATCCAAAGAAAGCCTAATTGGTGGCAAAAAAACCCCAAGAAATAGATAATTTAATTTGGTTGTAATAAAGTTATTGGCGAATGAAAGGGAGGAGCGCTGAAATGTGAAAATTGCTCTGGACAGAAAGGGAAAAACTCCTTAGTGGTGAACTAGTTAAAGTGAACCTGAACCAAGTAAATTTATTTAAAATGAACACGATATACCCGCAAATGAATATTAAATACTTATCTTGCCGCCAGTTCCTCGCAGTAGCTCACCATTTTCTTCTAACAACAATTCATTCCATTTCTGACAAGATTTTGTCAGAACTGAAATATCAGGACAACTGATGAGCAAGGTAATTTCTATGTTTCCCTACAAGTGGGCGATATTACAGTTTAACAGTGTGCTGACCAGGAAGCTGTTATGGGGTAATGGCCATTTTCAAAATGGAGGACAGAGAATTCCATTCTCTGTCAGCGAACAAACCGGGAGGAGTGATTGACGAGTAGACTACACGGGAGGTAAATATGATGTGTGTATGTTTATTTTGGCTTTTAATTTTCAGTTCAGGTTTGCTTCAGGATTGGAAGTCCACTATTCCATTGACAGATAGTGTGCAAATGAAGGCAATTCAGCACCATCATTACCTACCCCAGGAATAGTTGTCAAACAAAAATAATAAGCATGGCATGTTGTACACGAGGAGGCTAATGCCAGGTTCACAGTGGTTAGTTGAATTACACACGTTATAATGACTGTGAACTGCAATGGAGACTGGACATTAGAATAACGTGATCAATTACAGAGCAGTTCTGTGAACAGCCCCATAGAATTGTATGGTCAGTGAGCTGACATGCAGAATTATTCTGAAATACAACTGGCTACTGTGAACAGGGCCTAAGGAATTTAAGGCCTCTCTTGCAATGGAAAATGTGAGTTTATGAGCTTGCCACCAGAAGACTGAACATCAATAATGTGCAATGAAAAGGTAAAAACTGCCACTATCGAATAAAACAACATTGTTGGCTTTCTACAGTTGAAAATAATATGGATAATACCTGGTACACACCATGCACTTTCCCGTCAGACAGACATGTCGGTATCATTTCCAATCTGTTTTTTATCGATTTTGTATAGATGTGATCAGAAAAAAAATTCAGAAATCAGACCAGACCTGTCTGAAATAATCAATTCGACCTGTCTACCTGACAGGAACTTGCATGGTGTGTACCAGGCGTTAGATTACTGGAAGAATGCTCTGTGGAAGGATGACAGCTAAATAGAACTTTCTGGCTTCAATGAAAGGCATCATGAGTGCAAGTGCTGCACTCCAACATGAGATCCCTAGCTCTTCTGTAAACATGATTGGCTTTGCTATCTCTGAAACAGCATGGGCAGCACAGTGGCTTAGTGGTTAGCGCTCTCGCCTTGCAGCTCTGGATCCCCGGTTCAAATCCCAGCCAGGTCAACATCTGCAAGGAGTTTGTATGGTCTCCCCGTGTCTGTGTGGGTTTCCTCCGAGCACTCCGGTTTCCTCCCACATCCCAAAAACATACAGATAAGTTAATTGGATTAGCCCCAGACTGCGATACATACACTACACCATACATATAACTATGTTAGGGATTAGATTGTGAGCTCCTCTGAGGGACAGCTAAGTGACAAAACTATATATACTCTGTAAAGCGCTGTGGAACAAATCGACTTGCCATCATTGAATGAACTGTAAACCTACGTAGTAGGATAGTAAAGGTGGCCATACACTTATAGATTTGCAGCAGATTCGAACATCAAATACCTGTCAATTCGAATCTGACAGGAATCTGATGTGTCCCACACAGTTGGACCAGATTTCCAATAGATTTCAGAATGAAATCTATTGGAAATCAATTTAACCACTTGCCGACCGCACACTCATACTGTGTGGCGGCAAAGTGGTAGCTGGAGGACCAGCGACGCAGATCTGCGTCGCCAGGTGCCTCCCTAATTAATCAGGAAAGGCCGCTCGCGTGAGCGGCCGTTTCCTTTTAGATCACGGAGCGGGTCTCCGTGAATAGCCTGCAAACCGCTGATTGCGGCTCGCAGACTAAATGTAAACGTAGGAGACATTCGTCTCCTTTGTTTACTTTGTACGGCGCTGCTGCGCAGCAGCGCCGTAAGGCAGATCAGCGATCCCCGGCCAATCAGCGGCCGGGGATCGCCGCCACGTGACAGTGGACAGCATGTCACTGGCTGCACAGGACGGATAGCGTCCTGTGCAGTCCCGATCACCAGGGGTGAGAGGGAGGAGGGGAATTTCGCCGGAGGGAAGCTTTGAGGTGCCCCCCCCCCCCCCCCGCAACATGCCAGCCAGGAGGAGCGATCATACCCCCCCTGCACATCATCCCCATAGGGGGGGAATAAAGGGGGGCGATCTGATCGCTCTGCATGCCAGCTGATCTGTGCTGGGGGCTGCAGAGCCCACCCAGCACAGATCACAAAAAATAGCGCTGGTCCTTAAGGGGGGGTAAAGGCTGGGTCATCAAGTGGTTAAATTCATTATTGGATCATTAGATCCAATGCAAATCTATGGGCCATCAATCTGTTTCCAGCAGCAGATTGACCTATATTTTTCATCCTGTCAGATAGATCAAATCGATTGAAATCTGCCGCAAATCGATCGGTAGATTTGATAGAATTAATTTCCGATTGATTCCACAGAATCGATCGATGCCTGAAATCGACCAGGGTATGGGCCCCTTTAGGCTGGCCAATACACTTACAGATTGCCATTCAATGTGGCAAAATTATAGATTTCTCTCTGAAAGGAATCGATTACTACTCCACAGAGTATATCAATTTGCAATAGAGTACAGCAGGGAATCTATTGAAAATCAATCAAACCTCAGTGCAGTTGCCATGAGCCATCAATTGATTGTTTTCTAGTACTCTTACTGTTTATCCTGAAGTTAGATGAAACCTTCAATGTCTGTCTCCTAATATTTAATATTGTTGCAAAACAATGTTCAATCCTCCTAGGAGGCTTACCAATCCTTGAGAAATTTCTGAAATATTCCCAAGGAACTAAAGGCCCACTAATGATACAATCTTGATTGTTTATCCTTCTACTACAAAGATTTGGTAAATTTGTACAGAGTGAATAGAATAAAATGGATACTTTAGGGTAGTCCCTTATATTACACAGAAGTGGTAAGTTTATGCAGTCAAGATTGTATAGTGGGTGCCTTTACCGACAGCTGCCTCTGTTTGATTGACTATTTGATTCAAACAAAATAGGCAGTCCCACTGCTCACACTGCTATTAAAGGGGAGCTAAAAGTAAGAGTTATACGGAGGCTGACATATTTATTTCCTTTTAATCAATACCAGTTGCCTGGCAGCCCTGCTGGTCTATTTCTCTGCAGTAGTATCTGAACAACACCAGAAACAAGCATGCAGCTAGCCTTGTCAGATCTGGCTTTAAAGTCTGAAACACCTGATCTGCTGAATGCTTGTTCTGGGGCTATGGCTAATAGTATTAGAGGCAGAGGATCAGCAGGGCTGCCAGGCAACTGGTATTGATTAAAAGGAAATAAATATGACAGCCTCCGTATACCTCTTACTTCAGTTCCCCTTTAATTCAGTCACCAGGGAGTTAACTAGTTGAAACCCAGATCCACCAAAGGTGTGAAAGTGCACTGCAATGTAAAGGTGCCCATACATGGTATAATTTTTTTTTTCCCGATTAGATAATTTAGTTAGATTATTCTGTTAGATCGAATATAAAGATTTTTTTCCAACATGTCCGATCGGATTTTTATAGAAAAAAAATGATAATCGTTCGTTTTTCTTGATCGAAAGAAAAGATTCTTTTCAACTTTCATTCGATTCGATCATTTTGGTAAAAAAAAAAAAAACGGGAAAATCGAACATTTTTATTGTACCATGTATGGGCACCTAAAGGTAGATGACTGGGTCTCCACCTGGATTTATGCAATATATGCTTTCCTTTCTTCAAGTACCATAGCAAAAAGTGCATGTTTCCTCCAAAGGGCCTTTGTCAAGTTAGCACATGAGAAAAGCCCATTGGTCGAAACGTTGTTTACTTTTTGCTATGGTACTTGAATAAAAGAAAGCTTATATTGCATAAATCCAGTTGGAGGCCCAGTCACTTCCTTACACAATAGACTGTTTGATCCCATCACAGTCGGACTCTGGGGGCAGGAGAGGCGCATGGCTAGGTTCCCACTAGAGCTGGACCTCAATTGGCCAGCGGGAGCAGACATTGTAGTGTCCACTCCGATAGTCCATTGTGGTCTGGCTGGTGCCTGGGGCAGATGAGTTTCAACCATAGGCTATATAGGAAATGCATCTGCTCCCTGGAAAAATTGCGGACAGCACAAAAGTGCTGTCCATTTAATGCAACAGATCCATTGCAAACAGACAAGCTTGAACAGATCCTTTTTATAAAAAAAAAAAAAAACTGTTCTAATGTGGTAAAACGGACAAAGAAAAAAAGTCAGTTTTTTCGCTGTAGTGGTAACCAAGCCTGACACACTGTGTGCCTCTGTCAGGTCAACTGGACCAGTCTATGTTAAGCTATGTACACACATGCGATAACAGTCGTCCGTTTTAATCAATGATCATTGTGTGTACAGTGGTCGCCAATCGATATTTCTTGGGCATTGTTAAAGTTCCTGAATTGTTGCCCAAGGGATCGTTTCTCGATCCCCAATGGGTGAAAATTCTTACATGTGTGTACGTAGCTTTAGATTCATACATTCACAGATATCTGTAACAGCTATAGGTAGATTTACACATCACACATCTCTCATACGACCTGTCGTTCAGGAAGAACATTCATGTCCTTGAGGCTAGGCTATGTAATGTGAATTACAGCTATAGCGGCACTCCGGTAGTAATTTGTGTGTGATCAAAAGACGGAGCCTAAATTACTATAAAAACAGTGTAATTTGGCCACCAGCAATAGCTTTGCCCTGCATCCAAAATTCCTGGTGCCTTAATTACATGGATGCCTCCCACCAAATAACCTGCTGCAGAGACTGTGTACCAGCAACAGATTACCAGGAATCCAGTTCGAACATATATTGTACAGACCAGGTCAGCTGACCTGATAGAGCAACGTAGCATGAATCTCCATCAGTCTCTCTCAACTGCTGGAAGCCACAGCTGTAATAGGACTAAGGCCACATTCACAGTGGAACATTACATTGTATTCCCTGTAATATAAGTCGTACTTCACGTTACATCCACGTTTCCTTGCGTACAGTGAAGCATACAGTCAATGAAAAGTGTGTTTCCCTGTAGCTGTTAGCAGATGCATTTTGCAGTAACGCACTGCATACGGTGATTTACCATATCACACGCCGCTGTACTGCCACACACCCACCGCTCTGTGAACGGTAGTACTATAGGCGGTGCATTGCCGTGTGGCAAGCTGTGTTACAAAGCAGCCGTTATGCTGCACTACTATGAACATGGCCCGAGCAGTCAGGAGGAAGCTGTCAGTTTGTTCCTTGGGAATACATACAAGGGCCTAATTCAATACATGTCTTCTTGCCTGCTGGCAGCTCAAAAGGCATTTTATTGAGTAGGTGTGAAAACTTAGGAGAAAAAGTGAATTGAATAAGGGCCACAATCTTTGTCAGTGATTGGTAAGCTCCCTAGAACTGAACATGGTTTTCAACAATATAGAATACTAGCTGATGACCCAGCGTTGCCTGGGTATGAATTTGGCTGCTGTTGGCTCTGCCCACTTTTTCTAACCCTAACACACAGTTACTAAATTACTCAGTGACCTAGTTTGTGAGCTTTGGGGTTCTTGGCATCAATAATTTATATTTTCCCAGTGAAATGAAACAAATATGATTGTCTGTTTTTGGCTCCGACCCTTTTTCTGTATTTGAACCCTAGTGACCCAATGACCAACTGTACCAGGTTTTTGGCTTGTGCCATTAACAGTGTAAAATGACAGCAATTTAAATATTCCCCTTGAAAATCAACAGGCACATTTCGATTGGCTTTTTAGGCTCCACCCACTTTTCTGAATATTAATCCCAGTAACCAACTGTGCAAAGTTTGAGAACCCTGCCATTAACGGTGAAGGGTTTACATTTTCCCAGGGACATTTGCTTTTGATTTGGACTCCACTCACTTTTTGTAACCTTGAAACACAGTCACTCAAATAACCAAGTTTGTGAGCTTTTCGGTTCCTGGCATCAAAAATGTGTGAATGGAAGCAGTTTATCCAGCAAATAAATTGGATTGGTTGTTTGTGGCTCTGTCTCTTTAGTAAATTTGAACCCCGTCACTTAATGACCAACTGTAGCAGGTTTGAGGCCTCTGCCATTAACAGTGTAGGAGTAGCAGCAGTTTCGATATTCCCCTTGGAAATCAATAGTTGAATGTTGATTGGCTGTTGTAGGCTCCACCCACTTTTCTGATTATGAATCCCAGTCACCCAGTGACCAACTGTGTCACGTTTGAGAACCCTGCCATTAACAGTGCAACAATGGCTGCAGTTTATATTCTCCCATGTCAAAAGTTAGTTGTTTGGGGCTCCACCCACTGTTTCTAATCTTGACATACAGTCACTCAATTACTAAGTTTATGAGTTTTGGGGTCCTTTGTATCAATAATGTGTTTATTCCTATTGAAATTAAACAAATCACATTGGCTGTTTGTGGCCCACCCACTTTTCAGAATTTAAACCCCAGTCTCCCAGTGACTGACTGTACCAGGTTTGAGGCATCTGCTATTGACAGTGTAAGAATGGCAGCAATTTAAATATTCCCCTTGAAAATCAACAGGCGAATTTTGATTGGCTGCTATGGGCTCCACCCTTTTTCCTGAATATTAATCCCAGTCACCCAGTGACCAACTGTGCAAAGTTTGAGAACCCTGCCATTAACAGTGTTAGAATGGCTGCAGTTTATATTTTCCCAGTGAAATTGGTTTTTGTCTGCACCCACTTTTTGTAACCTTGACACACAGTCACTCAATTATCAAGTTTGTGAGCTTTTGGGTTCCTGGCATCAAATTATTATTTTTTTGCTAAATAATCATGTTTGTCATGGGAGGGGCCCTTGTGGTGTCAGAACTGGATGTGGCTCTAACAGCAGATTTGCATTTTGTAAACTATTTTGCACAGATGTAAAGCACAGGCAGTATACAGCCAGCTTTAATGGACATCACTGTAAAATAACTGTTCTTCTGTTGTGCATGTCAAAGTAAATGTGTGTGAAAAGATACCTAGTACACCAAAAGCATGTACAAATATGAGGAGTCTTGCAGAAGCCTGCTGACACAGTAGGAACGAGCGCCATGGTTAAGAATGTATTTTTTTTAATGCCAAAACTGCAGCACTATCCTAAGGGAGCACACTTACTAGAATAGCATGCATTTTCTGCATAGCAACAAACATGTGAAACTGCTCATCACATTGGTATGCGATTACTAATGTGATTTTATGCGTAAAAAAAAAAAAAAGTCACATTACTGCCACAAACATGAATCGATTTTATTGTAATTCCACGTGAAAGACCAATACAAAGTGGTGTACACGTGAGAAGTGGAACGAAAATCATACATGATTCCAAACATTTTTTACAAATAACTGCAAAGTGGGGTGTGCGGAAGTATTCAGCCCCCTTTGTTCTGAGTGCAGTCAGTTGCCCATAGACATTGCCTGATGAGTGCTAATGACTAAATTGAGTGCACCTGTGTATAATCTAATGTCAGTACAAATGCAGCTGCTCTGTGACGGCCTCAGAGGTTGTCTAAGAGAATATTGGGAGCAACAACACCATGAAGTCCAAAGAAAACACCAGACAGGTCACGGATAAAGTTATTGAGAAATTAAAAGCAGGCTTAGGCTACAAAAAGATTTCCAAAGCCTTGAACATCCCACGGAGCACTGTTCAAGCAATCATTCAGAAATGGAAGGCATATGGCACAACTGTAAACCTAGCAAGACGAGGCCGTCCACCTAAACTCACAGGCCGAACAAGGAGAGCGCTGATCAGAAATGCAGTCAAGAGGCCCATGGTGACTCTGGATGACCTGCAGAGATCTCCAGCTCAGGTGGGGGAATCTGTCCATAGGACAACTATTAGTCGTGCACTGCACAAAGTTGGCCTTTATGGAAAAGTGGCAGGAAGAAAGCCATTGTTAACAGAAAAGCATAAAAAGTCCCATTTGCAGTTTGCCACAATCCATGTGGGGGACACAGCAAACAGGTGGAAGAAGGTGCTCTGGTCAGATGAGACCAAAATGGAACTTTTTGGCCAAAATGCTAAATTCTACATGTGGCGGAAAACTAACACTGCACATCACTCTGAACACACCATCCCCACTGTCAAATGTGGTGGCAGCATCATGCTCTGGGAGTGCTTCTCTTCAGCAGGGACAGAAAAGCTGGTCAGAGTTGATGGGAAGATGGATGGAGCCAAATACAGGGCAATCTTGGAAGAAAACCTCTTGGAGTCTGCAAAAGGCTTGAGACTGGGGCTGAGGTTCACCTTCCAGCAGGACAACGACCCTAAACATAAAGCCAGGGCAACAATGGAATGGTTTAAAACAAAACATATCCATGTGTTAGAATGGCCCAATCAAAGTCCAGATCTAAAACCAATCGAGAATCTGTGGCAAGATCTAAAAACTGCTGTTCACAAACGCTGTCCATCTAATCTGACTGAGCTGGAGCTGTTTTGCGAAATAGAATGGGCAAGGCTTTCAGTCTCTAGATGTGCAAAGCTGGTAGAGACATACCCTAAAAGACTGGCAGCTGTAATTGCAGCAAAAGGTGATTCTACAAAGTATTGACTCAGGGGGCTGAATAATTACGCACACCCCACTTTGCAGTTTTTCTTTTTTTTTTAAATGTTTGGAATCATGTATGATTTTCGTTCCACTTCTCACGTGTACGCCACTTTGGATTGGTCTTTCACGTGGAATTCCAATAAAATGTATTCAGGTTTGTGGCAGTAATGTGAGAAAATGTGGAAAACTTCAAGGGAGCCGAATACTTTATTATATGTACGGGCTACAAGAGTTAAATATTTTATTACAAACTAGGTGCAATGCTGCCATAAACCATAAAGAGGTGATCGGCTCTGTGATGGGGGAACAACTCCATATCTACAGGCAGTGGATATTGGATGCAGTAAGGCCTCTTTTCCACGGACAGTTGAACTGTGTGCTCAGCAAGCAGTTGCCAAGCAACAGTGAGCAGTTAACAGATGGCAGTGAGCAGTTGCAAGGCAGCAGCAAGCAGTTGTAAGAGCTTGAGAGCCATTTCACTGCCTATCAACTGCCCATGGAAAAGAGGCACTTTCAATGTATTACAACAGTGAGACAGTAGAGCTGCTTGGCACTACTGACAACTTACAGTTTTTTGCAAAAGTATTCAGGCCATTTGAAGTTTTCCACATTTTGTTATATTACTGCCATTAAACATGAATCAATTTTATTGGAATTCCACGTAAAAGACCAATACAAAGTGGTGTACACATGAGTAGTGGAACAAAAATCATACATGATTCCAAACACTTTTTTTTTCACAAATAAATAACTGCAAAGATGGGTGTGTGTAATTATTCAGCCCCTTTGGTCTGAGTGCAGTCAGTTGCCCATAGACATTGGCTGATGAGTGCTACTGATTAAATAGAGTGCTCCTTTGTGTAATCTAATGTCAGTACAAATACAGCTGCTCTGTGACGGCCTCAGCGGTTGTCTAAGAGAATATTCGGAGCAACAATACCACGCTTATCGGCCTCATCGACAGAAACGGGGAGGACGCTTATCGAAACGAAGTTGCGAGGATCTGTAACTGGTGCAAGGACAACAATCTTGTTCTCAATACGGCAAAGACCGTGGAACTTATCGTGGACTTCCGGAAACTCCCTCCGGCCCCCCTACCTGTGTTCATCGATGGGTCCGAGGTCTCCAGAGTCCAAAGCGTACGGTTCCTAGGCTCAACCCTAACAAGCGACCTCAAATGGGAGCAGAACACCACCAGAACCCAGAAGAAAGCTCAGCAGCGGCTTTTCTTCCTACGCCAATTGAAAAAATTCGGAATGTCACGGGATCTGCTCACCAGATTTTACTCCGCGACCATCCAATCCATCCTCTGCTGCTCCATCATCGTCTGGGACGCAGGAGCAACCGCCAAAGACAAATACAAACTCCACAGAGTGATAAAAACAGCAGAAAAGATCATTGGCGCCCAACTGCCCTCGCTAGATCTCCTCTACTCCATGAGAATGAAGTCAAGAGCCTCCAAGATCTTACTCGACACCTCCCACCCGGACAGACGATACTTTGAGACCCTTCTGCTGGGACGCCGTCTCAGATCCATCCCCGCCAAGACTACTAGGCGCACGAACACCTTCTTCCCCCAAGCAGTTCTGTTGAACTCACTAAACTCAAAACTCCCAAACATTCCGGGGACACTCTAGCCCCAGGCATCCCTTCCTCTCAGCTGTAAACTCTGACTGAAACATGGACTCCCACAGCAGCAATCACTCCCCCCCCCCCCCCCCCCCCCAGGACTCTAATTGAAACTAAGATGCTCTAAATGTATGTATGTCCTGCTCGCCTTTGCTATGTTTGCCATGTGTTGTTATATGTTTCTGATCTACTCTTGCCATGTGAACCACAATCAATTCCGGGCACACCACTCGGTGTGCTTGGCGATAATAAAGATGATTCTGATGAAGTCCAAAGAACACACCAGACAGGTAAGGGATAAAGTTATTGAGGAATTGAAAGCAGGCTTAGGCTACAAAAAGATTTCCAAAGCCTTGAACATCCCACGGAGCACTGTTCAAGCGATCATTCAGAAATGGAAGGAGTATGGCACAACTGTAAACCTATCAAGACAAGGCCGTCCACCTAAACTCACAGGCCGAAGAAGGAGAGCACTGATCAGAAATGCAGTCAAGAGGCCCATGGAGACTCTGGACTAGCTGCAGAGATCTACAGCTCAGGTGGGGGAATCTATCCATAGGACAACTATTAGTCGTGCACTGCATAAAGTTGGCCTTTATGGAAGAGTGGCAAGAAGAAAGCCATTGTTAACAGAAAAGCATAAAAAGTCCCGTTTGCAGTTTGCCACAAGCCATGTGGGGGACACAGCAAACATGTGGAAGAAGGTGCTCTGGTCAGATGAGACCAAAATGTAACTTTTTGGCCAAAATGCAAAACGCTATGTGTGGGGGAAATCTAACACTGCACATCACTCTGAACACACCATCCCCACTGTCAAATATGGTGGTGGCAGCATCATGCTCTGGGGGTGCTTCTCTTCAGCAGGGACAGGGAAGCTGGTCAGAGTTGATGGGAAGATGGATTAAGCCAAATTTTATTTATTTATTGTACTTATAAAGCGCCAACATATTACGCAGCGCTGGACATTAGTTTAGGTTACAGACTATTTAGGGGTGACATACAGCAAAATGACAATACATGAATACAAGAAAGACCAGATCATGCAGCACAGTACGAGTACAAGGTAATGCTGTCAGTCAGTCACTAGATGGGAGCATGGAGATTAGGCAAGTTAGGTTCACTCAGATGCATAGCATGGGTTCACAGTAATGGAGGTGCATGATCAGGTAGGACACAAAAGGAGGAGGACCCTGCCCAAAGGCTTACAATCTAGAGGGAGAGGTAAGGACATGAAAGGTAGGGGACCAGAGTTCAGCTGTGGTTTTAGAGCACTTGTGAGGGGTAGTAGGCCAGAGTGAAAAGGTGAGTTTTGAGGGCTTTCTTGAAAATGTTGAAGGAGGGGGCTGCCTTAATGGGTGGAGGTAGGGAGTTCCATAGTGTTGGAGCAGCTCTTGAGAAGTCCTGGAGGCGTGCATGGGACTGGGTGATGCGGGGGGCGGTTAGGCAAAGTTCATTGAAAGAGCGGAGTGAGCGGCTAGGTGTGTACCTCTGAGTAAGATCGGAAATGTAGGTTGGACAGGTTTTGTGGACAGATTTGTAGGTCAGACACAGTATCTTGAATCTGATTCTGGACTGGATAGGAAGCCAGTGAAGGGATTCAAGGAGGGGATCCACCGTGGTGGAGCAATGGGAGCAGTGGATAATTCTGGCTGCAGCATTAATGATGGACTGCAGTGGGGCTGTTCGGGTCATAGGGAGACCAGACAGCAGGGCATTGCAGTAGTCAAGGCCGGAAATTATGAGGGCATGGATGAGGAATTTGGTGGTGGCAGAGGTCAGGAAAGGGTGAATCTTACAGATGTTACGAAGGTGGAAGTTGCAGGACTTTGTGAGGTTTTGGATGTGGGGAGTGAAGGAGAGTGCGGAGTCCAGGGTGACACCTAGACAGCGGGCTTGAGAGGTAGGGCTAATGGTAGTGTGGTTAACAGTGACCTGCACATCTGGGAGGTTCATGGATGGCCGGGGTGGGAAGATCATAAATTCTGTTTTGTCTAGATTTAGTTTCAGGAACCTAGCAGACATCCAGGAGGAGATGGCTGATAGGCAGGAGGAGAGCTTGTCCATGGTAGTGGTGGATGTCACGGAACAGCGTGAGAAACGAGAACGCAATCGGTTTATTGCACCGATTGCCAGTGTCGTGCTATATCTGGACTGATTGTGTAGGAGCATCTGCAGTCTTTTCTCAGCAGAGAGATAGCATCAGCTTAACTGCAGGATGGCTCTTTTGATATGCTAATGAACAGGAACAAACCCGTGTTCAGGAGGCTAGTGTTTACTTTTCATTACCTCAGATAGATGTCACTAGGCTCACCAAATGGTCAGCCTATTCACAGCACTGCTTCCCCCCAGACTGGCCGGAGCCATATAGACAGAATAAGAAAGCATGGAGTTTAGGATTTTGAGCATGTTTAAGCAATACCGTTCAGGTGAGAAATGTGGAAGTTATATCATTCTGCTGGTCCAGGTCTTGTGAGTATTTTGATATTAAATTGAGGCCACTGGCATAACCAGAACTCGGTGGATTCCACTGTTTTTTAACCGGGCATGCAAACATGCCCAAGTTAGGTATCATATGAACTGGCCTAGTCTGAGGAATATGAATATGTGATGGTCATGTGTGCGGAAAGTGGAAGCCGAGATATGACAAATGTCATATTTGGTGGGCATAGAGCACCCATCCAAGGAGCTCACCGCCCCTGTCCAACCCCTGGGCTGTACTTGAGGTTCCACCCAAAGATGTGCATTGTTCAAAAGTGGTTGTGAGGGACTCCTCCCTCATTCCTCTATTTTCCACCTTCATGAACGCACGGCCAACGTGAGGAACAAGTGGTGGCCATTTTACTTGAACTTTGCTGAAACTGAACAAAAGGACTTTACCAAGGACTTTATGATTCTTCCCACAAAAGGACATTTTTCCATGAAACTAAGTATTTTTTCTCCCTTTCTTTTATTTTTCATACTGGCTATTAATGTTTCAATAATTGTTGATTTTAATAATTGTATGTATATATTAATTATTTATATTGCTTTAGATTGTAAAGGCAGGGCTCTCTCCCCCTTTTGTGTCTTGGTAACCATTATACATTTTATTCATCATGTTAATTTTATCACTGTCATTACCAATTCTATAATTTGTATTTTGTATCATTCTTAGTATTTTGCCACTAATTATGTATCTTGTATATTGGTGTACACCATTGTCTATATTATTATGTACCCCATGTTTGTTTCTTACTTTGTACAGCGCCACGGAATATGTTGGCGCTTTATAAATCAATAATAATAATAATAATTGCTTTCAATAAAATGACGCTATCGTCAGTTGCTGTTCCAGCTACCCTATTATTCAGCATACACAGAAACTGAACTCAGACTTCTGAAGAGACGCTACTGTTGTTACTAGCCAGACAGAATAGAGTGTGTTTAACTATTTTTATTTGCAGGACCAGTCAGTCAGTCGGGTCCACTGGCCCATACCAGTGGTGGTGGCAGATACCCTGAAATAGTGTGTAAAGTTGTAATTACCGTACCTCACAGGCTCCCTTCTGGTTTGTCTGCGGCCAATTCCCAACGGTTCCTACGCATTGACTGCGACCACAGTTCGCACGATTCGTGCGCTGGCACCGTTTGGAAGGCATTTCGCGGTCTGACCACTAGGGCTCCTGTGACAGTGGATATGTCAGGGGTGTGGAGGTAGTTCTGGGTATCATCTGCATACAGATGATAGTTAAAACCCATGGAGAAGATAACCTTGCCAATGGAAGATACAGGGCAATCTTGGAAGAAAACCTCTTGGAGTCTGCAAAAGACTTGAGATTGGGGCGGAGGTTCACCTTCCAGCAGGACAACAACCCTAAACATAAAGCCAGGGTAACAATGGAATGGTTTAAAACAAAACATATCCATGTGTTAGAATGGCCCAGTCAAAGTCAAGAACTAAATCCAATCGAGAATCTGTGGCAAGATCTGAAAACTGCTGTTCACTGGAGCTGTTTTGCAAAGAAGAATGGGCAAGGATTTCAGTCTCTAGATGTGCAAAGCTGGTAGAGAGACATACCCTAAAAGACTGGCAGCTGTAATTGCAGCAAAAGATGGTTCTACAAAGTATTGATTCAGGGGGCTGAATAATTACGCATATCCCACTTTGCAGTTTTTTGGTTTTAATTTAAATGTTTAGAATCATGTATGATTTTCGTTCCACTTCTCACGTGTACACCACTTTGTATTGGTCTTTCACGCGGAATTCTAATAAAATTGATTCATGTTTGTGGCAGTAATATGACAGTAATATGACAAAATGTGGAAAACTTTAAGGGGGCCAAATACTCTTGCAAACCACTGTATTGCTTCATTCACTGGTGCACTTCTAAGCCTCAGAAGAAGCTGATTTAGGGCCTTTTTCCACTAGCCTGCGATTTGCGATTTGCTGCTGATCGCAAATCGCAAGGTACATTAAATTAATGGAAACTGCAGCAGCAATTTCCATTAGTGCGATCCGATTGCGATGCGATTTTGGTCAAAGCGCAATCGTCATCCTGCCGCGTTTTGTATGCGATTGAGCTGGACTATAATGAGTATAGTAGCTCAATCGCAATCGCAATCGCATGGTGGAAATTGAAACGCGATCGCGATCGGAATCGCGATCGCAATCGCGATCGCATTCCATAGTGGAAAAGAGCCCTAAGTGAAATGGTCATCAGGCCATGCACCCTGCGGCAACCACTGTCATCCCACAACGCTGCTCACCTTAAGTATTACTTTTTATACTGTATGCTATGCACAAGATGGACTCTTTATGCATACTCTGTTAGGTCAAGTGAATGAAGCAATAAATTGTCAGTAGTGCCAAGTATCTCCACTGTCTTGCTGTTGTATTGAACTGCTTTGGCTTTGAGCACACTGACAAGCTGCACACAGCAGCCTCAGTCATCCTCTCCATCATCTTTGATGTTTGAGTGCCGGTGTAATGTCTGATTGTGCTGGCCGGAAGCTCCCTTCCACACTGAGTAGCACGCATGCCCAGTGTGAAGTTAATGATGCTGCTGGAGGTAAAATACTAAATATCTCTGCTCCCACACCTCTTACACTCCTCAAATTTTCAGGGTATGGAGGGGACCCCCAGAACGACCTCTATGCCAAATTGCAGCCCCCGAGACCTGCTGGTTCAGGAGATAGATTACAGAAACCTATCTCGGGAACCAGCGGGTCTCAGGGGCTGCAATTTGGCATAGAGGTAGTTCGGGGGGTCCCCTCCCTACCCTGCAAATTTGGGGAGTGTAAGATGTGTGGGAGCGGAGATATTTAGTATTTTACCTCCAGCAGCATCATTCAATAGGAATTGTGGCCGCACTGTCTCCTACTGCGCATGCAGGGCAGCGCAAATCCACAGGCAGCGTAATCAGACACAACACCGGCCCACTGTGCTCTCTTGTTGTTGTTACTTTCAATGTATTTACTACAAACAGTACAGATATTCTGTGCACTAAAACTTTGAGCAGTGCAATGTACAAATGAAGCTGGAACACGGCTTGAAAGACCACAAAAAGCAAACTGCAGGCGAGTTTTATCACTCTGTAAAAGCATTTTTTTTTTTTTAAACAAAAATAAACCGGTAGTAGGTATATTGTTGCCAGAGTTTCACTTTAAGTGTTTATGGGTCTTCTATTGTGAACAGTTCTGTAATATGGTAAAACTGTGAGTGAAAAGGAAAAGTGCTAGATATAAGGAATCGCTTCACAAATCACTGGCATACTAACTTGTCAAACAGAGAAAAAGAAAACTATTTTTGGATATTATGGTAGAAGAGCTAGTAAAGTTTGTTAGATTTTTACTGATGTGTCCACACTGGATATTTCCCACCTGCTTGTCCCACAAGAAATCAAGTGAAATATCCCCGGAAGTATAGGAAATTCTGCCTTTGCCAGCAGTCACTGGAACATGTGCCACCATTGGACATTCATCTCCATCCCAAACACTGTTTAACTAGCACAAGAAGATACCAAAGTCATGTTGTACTGCATGCAAAAAGTTGCTGCTCTTTGTTTGAACAAATGGAAGCTAAGATATTATTGGCAAATATCTAAGAAGTTCAGTTACTCCCATTGTGCCTGGCTGATTGTTTTTGTAACACTTCCTTATGCTGTAATTTGATGTACAAGATATAATAAAGAAACACAAAAAAAAACCTTCAGAGTCAACTAAGCGGTATACTGTACCACAAATGTGTTATTTTTCAACCGTACCAGTACCATTTTAGAGTTAATTGTGGATAAAATAATTATTTGCTGTGTATAGAGGGGGTGATTGAGGAAGTTCAACAATTCTTAACTTTACCACTTATCAAAAAGTAAAAAGAGAAAATAAGTCCTAATGAAAGGCTGCCATGGTAAACAAATGATGTTTTTTTTTTGTCTAGGGAACATAATAAGAATTGTATTGGTTTCTATAGAATGCTTCAATGCATAGTTACATAGTTATTTGGATTGATAAAAGACATACGTCCATTGAGTTCAACCAGAGAACAAAGTACAACACCAGCCTGCTCCCTCACATATCCCTGTTGATCCAGAGGAAGGCGAAAAACCCTTACAAGGCATGGTCCAATTTGCCCCAAAAGGGAAAAAATTCCTTCCTGACTCCAGATGGCAATCAGATAAAATCCCTGGATCAATATCACTGGGCATTACCTAGTAATTGTAGCCATGGATGTCTTTCAACGCAAGGAAAGCCTCGAAGCCCCCTTTAAATACAGGTATAGAATTTTCCATAACTACTTCCTGTGGCAATGCATTCCACATCTTAATCACTCTTACTGTAAAGAACCCTTTCCTAAATAAATGGCTAAAAAGGTTTTCCTCCATGCGCAGATCATGTCCTCTAGTCCTTTGAGAAGGCCTAGGGACAAAAAGCTCATCCGCCAAGCTTTTATATTGCCCTCTGATGTATTTATACATATTAATTAGATCCCCTCTAGGGCGTCTTTTCTCAAGACTAAATAAACCCAGTTTATCTAACCTTTCTTGGTTAGTGAGACCTTCCATCCAACGTATCAATTTTGTTGCTCGTCTCTGCACCTGCTCTAAAACTGCAGTATCGTTCCAGTAATGTGGTGCCTAGAACTGAACTCCATATTCCAGATGTGGCCTTTTAATGCATCCCAAAATTTAATTAGCTTTAGCTGCAGCGGCTTGGCATTGAATACAATTATTTAACTTGTTGTCGATGAGTACTCTTAAGTCCTTCTCCAAGTTTGAGGTTCCCAACTGTATCCCATTTATTTTGTGTGGTGCTAGACCATTGGTACAACCAAAATGCATGACTTTACATTTTTCAACATTGAATTTCATCTGCCATTTATGTGCCCATATAGCCATCCTATCCAGATCCTGTTGCAATATGTCACTATCTTCCAGGGAGTTGATGATTCTGCACAATTTTGTATCATCTGCAAAAATAGCAACATTGCTTTCTACTGCATCCCCTAGGTCTGTGGTTCCCAACCTTTTTGGAGTCGTGACACATCAAACCAAACGTTCAGATCTCCGTAACACGTAGACTAAATGCATGTAATGAGAGACAGCGTTTCCCCACTAAATGCACATAAGAGACAACGTTTCACCAGTAAATGCAGGTAATGACAGACAGCCTTTCACCAGTAAATGCACGTAATGAGAGACATCGTTTCCCCAGTAAATGCACATAATAAGAGACAGCTTTTCCCCAGTAAATGCACATAATAAGAGACAGCTTTTCCCCAGTAAATGCACATAATAAGAGACAGCTTTTCACCAGTAAATGCACATAATAAGAGACAGCTTTTCACCAGTAAATGTACATAATAAGAGACAGCTTTTCACCAGTAAATGCACATAATAAGAGACAGCTTTTCACCAGTAAATGCACATAATAAGAGACAGCTTTTCACCAGTAAATGCACATGATGACAAACAGCCAGTTGTCCCCAGTATCTGTAGCCAGGGATATATGTGCCCAGTATATGTAGGCAGGTGTATATGTGGCCAGTATATGTAGGCAGGTGTATATGTGGCCAGTATATGTAGGCAGGTGTATATGTGGCCAGTATCTGTAGCCAGGGGTATATGTGCCCGGTATCTGTAGCCAGGGGTATATGTGCCCGGTATCTGTAGCCAGGGGTATATGTGCCCGGTATATGTAGCCAGGGGTATATGTGCCCGGTATATGTAGCCAGGGGTATATGTGCCCGGTATATGTAGCCAGGGGTATATGTGCCCGGTATATGTAGCCAGGGGTATATGTGCCCGGTATATGTAGCCAGGGGTATATGTGCCCGGTATATGTAGCCAGGGGTATATGTGCCCGGTATATGTAGCCAGGGGTATATGTGCCCGGTATATGTAGCCAGGGGTATATGTGCCCGGTATATGTAGCCAGGGGTATATGTGCCCGGTATATGTAGCCAGGGGTATATGTGCCCGGTATATGTAGCCAGGGGTATGTGTGCCCGGTATATGTAGCCCGGGGTATGTGTGCCCGGTATATGTAGCCCGGGGTATGTGTGCCCGGTATATGTAACCAGGGGTATGTGTGCCCGGTATTTGTAGCCAGGGGTATGTGTGCCCGGTATATGTAGTTAGGTGTATTTGTGCCCAGTATATGTAGCCAGGTGCCCCCCCCCCCCCCCCCCAGGAGGAGAGAGCGAGGGAAGGAGAGCGGCACCTCAAAGTGCTCTTTCTCCCTCGCTCTCTCCTCCGGAACGAAGTGCGGTGGCTGGCAGAGGGGCGGAACTTACCTTCCGTGTCTCCGCCTGGTCTCGTCGCAGGCGCGGGATGATTTGCCACTACTCTGGTCTGATCCAGACCAGAGTAGCGGCTGCGGCACCAGAACTTCCAGCGCTTGGAGCGACACGGAAGGTAAGTCCCGCCCGCTGCAAACGCCTGACCGCAGTTTGTTCCGGAGGAGAGAGCGAGGGAGGGAGAGCACCCTAAGGTGAGGGAAGGGGGGGAAATGGCCCCCTTCTCCGCCGCTGCCCACAGCTCTCCCTCCACTGCGCTGCTTTCCTCCGAGAGCTGACACTGCGACACATACCCGAAGCTGCCGCGACACATGTATGTGTCGCGGCACATGGGTTGGGAACCACTGTACTAGGTCATTAATAAATACATTGAAGAGCACTGGACCCAGTACAGACCCCTGTGGGACCCCACTGCTAACAGTCACCCATTTTGAGTATGATCCATTGACCACAACTCTTTGTTTTCTGTCCATTAGCCAGTTCCCTATCCATGCATACAGACTCTTCCTCCAGTCCTTGCATCCTCAACTTTTGCACCAGACTTTTGTGTGGAACAGGGTCGAAGGCCTTTGCAAAGTCCAAGTATATCACATCTACAGCATTCCCTATATCCACATTAGCGTTCATTACCTCATAAAAGCTGAGCATGTTAGTCAAACAGGACCTGTCTTTAGTAAACCCATGCTGATGCTGAGAAATTAGATTATTTTCTACTATGAAATCATGTATAGTATCTCTTAGTAACCCCTCAAATAGTTTGCATACAACCGATGTTAAGCTTACTGGTCTATAATTTCCTGGATCTGATTTTTTGCCCTTAAATAATGGGAAAACATGGGTTGTTCGCCAATCCACTGTGACTCAGCCAGTTGAAAGAGAGTCACAATAGATAAGATAAAGGGGTTTATCTACAACGGAACTTAATCCCCTTTATGACCCGAGGATGCATGCCATCCGGGCCAGGTGCCTTGTCTATTCCTAATTTATTTAGTCTTGCCTTCACTTCTTCCTGCGTTAAGTATTTAATATTACAATTGGAAGATTGAGACTCTTCTGCATCTGTAATTTGCAACAGTGATGTTTCCCTTGTGAAGACAGAAGCAAATAAAGCATTTAATAACTCTGCCTTACCTTGGTCATCCATCATTGAGTTCTCATCCTTTAGGAGTCCAATACAGTCAACCTTTCTTTTTTTTAGAGTTGATGTACTTGTAAAACTTCTTTGGGTTAGATTTGATATCCTTAGCGATTTGATTTTCAGCTTCAATCTTTGCCAGCCTAATTTCTTTTTACAACTTTTATTGCACTCTCTATAATTGCTTAATGCAGCCTCGGTCCCCTCCTGTGTTAGGATCCTATAGGCATTCTTTTTATCTCTAACCTTTCTATTCATCCATAGAGGCCTTTTTTATTCCTAGGCGTTTTGTTTCCATATGGGATATACCTACTACAATATTGATTGAGAATAAGTTTAAAAGCTTGCCATTTCCCTTCAGTGTTCTCCCCTTGTAGTACATTATTCCAGTTCACCAAACTTAGTGCCTGCCTATTCCCACAATGTCATAGCCTTTGTCAATCAGAATGAACTCTAGTTCGTCCATTTTATTTGCAAGGCTCCCAGCATTGGTTACCATGTACTTTATATTTTTACCACCACATTTTCCAATTTTGGTTACCTGAAATGGGCTACTTGAAGTTTTACCAACCTCCTTACTCTTTACACTGTCCCCACCCACCTCTCCACCCCCATAATGTTAGGCTCCCACTGTCTTTTTACCTTATCTTGTCTACATATTAAGACTTTACCCTCCTGCCTCCCCCCAGATCCTAGTTTCAAATCCCCTCCAACAGTTTAGCCATCTTCTCCCCAATGCAGCCTCACCCTCCCCTTTAAGGTGCAGCCCATCTTTGCCCAGTTCTCCAGGAACCCAAACCCCTCCTTCCTACACCAATTTTTCAGCCACTTATTTAACTCCCTAAGCTCCCTCTGTCTCTCAGATTTAGCGCATAGCACTGGCAGTATTTCAGAAAACATCACCTTGGAGATCTTTGCTTTAAAGAGAAACTTCAGCCTAAACAAACATACTGTCATTAAGTTACATTAGTTATGTTAATTAAAATAGATAGGTAATATAATCTCTCACCCACCCAGTTTTAAAAGAACAGGCAAGGTTTGTGATTTAATGAGGGCAGCCATCTTTTTGGTTGAAAGGAGGTGACAGGGAGCATAAGACACAGTTCCAACTGTCCTGTGTCCTGATCACCCCTCCCAGCTGCTAGGCAACGAGAACATCAGAAATCCCTTCATGTTTTGCACAGCATTAGGGGAAAAATGCCCGGGCAGTTTTCTTTGATGGGGCAGAGCTTGGCTCGTAAGCAGCTAAAAATTAGGCTTCGGTATGAAGAACAGTTCTGATGCTGTGAACCTGTTAAAGAAATACCAAGCCTTTTCAGTGCTGCTGAGTAGATTTTTTTAGTCTGGAGGTTCACTTTAAGTTTATCTCCAAGTACATGAAAATAATTTTTGAGGACCTTCCATCTCCCACTAACTGTCATTGGTGCCAATGTGTACCATGACAGCCGGGTCTTCCCCAGCCCCATCCAATAATCTGTCAATTCTTTCCGCTACATGCTGAACCCGAGCACCCGGGAGACAACAGACTGTACGGCATTCACGGTTTCTTCGACAGATTACCCTTCTCTGTGTGCCTTATAATTGAATCCCCTACCACCAGTATCTGTCTAGCCTTAGCTGCACTCCTATTCCCTTTCTTGTTGCAGCGGTCTGCCCCTTGGTTGCTAAGGAACACATCCTGCTGCAGTGTTGCTACTCCAGAATCCTCATCCCCAATATTACGCAAACAAGCATACTTATTAGGGAGGGACAAAGCGGGACTAGCCTCCCTGCCACTTTTACCGCTAACCCTTCTAACAGTGACCCAACTAGCGGCTACCTCTGCTTCTTGCTCCGGCTGTACTCCACCCACCTCATCTTCACCGGTTCCCTTCAGTGTCTGGATCGTGAGATCCAAGCTCTTCTCCGTGTTGTGTATGCGTCTCAGTGTTGCGAGATGCTCATTTAGCTTTCTGACTTCAGCCTCTAATTGAGCAACACGCACACACCCAGGGCAACAGTAGACACCCTCAATCTGCTGAACAAGGCATGCATACACGTTGCAGGATGTACACTGTACTGCATTGTCCAACATGATGACAGTTGTGTAGGCAAAAATTACTTAAAGTAAACTGTGGCAGTAAAAGATGAAGCGGGAGAGTGAGTGAAGCTGGGGTGGAGGAGAGGGAGAGTGAGTGAAGCTGGGGTGGAGGAGAGGGAGTGAAGCTGGGGTGGAGAGGGAGAGTGAGTGAAGCTGTGGTGGAGGAAAGGGAGATTGAGAGAGAGAAAAGTAAAGAGAGAGAAAAGTAAAAAACTTAAAGACTACACCACAACGTGCCTAGCACATTCTAACCAATGCAAAAAAATGCAATATTGGTTGGGAAAAAAAAAAAAATTTTCAGTCCTTACCTGCTGCTTAAATTATTTCCTCCCCTTTTGTGACTGTGTTGTAACGTCTGTTTTTAACACCTATGCCACTTGTGTTGAAGCCACTTAGTGAGCAAGCCACAGACTGAACAAGCTCAGGTACTGAGTCCTGAAGCTGTCCAAATACCTCCTGTTACAGCTAATCCCTCTCCCTAGCTAACCCCCTGTCTGCTAAGCAAACTGGAGGGAAAAGAAAAAAGGAAAAATATACGTTTAAAAAGTGACACTTGCTGCTCTAGATATCGGATGAACCGCAATACACAATCCACCAGATATCACAACAGTAAAACACAATTCTACCAACAACAGCAATGTATTATAAGCAGTGCTCACAGTTCCCAGCAGTGAAGTGAAATCAGCTAAATGCCTTGTATCATTTTCAGTATACACTTCTTATATATTCTGGTAGGTTGGGCGATAGGGGTTGTGAGGCATATATTGCATTTTGCCGCCCATCATTTTGGCGCAGGGTGAGACGAAAAACGTCTCATCCTGCTGCCGCACTAATTCAGCGCGTGTTAATTACTATTCCCCTTCTGAGTCATAGCAATTCTTGAGGAAGAAGTAATTTGGGGTCCGGCGATCGCTGGCACCCTAATTACTTTGCTGAGTGTTCATTTTCACGAGCGCTCATGCTAGTGAAGTAGGACAGTCGTGCTACTCACACAGCACATGGCACTTCTAGGCATCATGCGCATGTTAAAATTAACTCGCGCTGGTGAGCTCATTACATTGTGTGTTTGTGTGAGAAACAATTAGTGAATCTGCCTCAATGGCCCTTATTCAGTTCACTTTTTCTCCTATTTGATATTTTTACACCTTAACAACAAAATGCCTTTTAAAGAGAATCTGTACTCTAAAATTGTTACATTAAAAAGCATATCATTCTATTCATCATGTTCTCCTGGGTCCCTCTGTGCTGTTTCTGCCACTCCCTGCTGCAATCCTGGCTTGTAATTGCCAGTTTTAGGCAGGGTTTACAAACAATAGACATGGCATAAGATAGGCTGAGAGGAGCTCAGTCTGTGACTCATACAGAGCCTGCAGGGGGCGTGGAGAGGGTGTGTATAGCTTCTATCCTATCACAAGCAGAGCTGCACATTCCAGCCTGAGTGCCTGAGCCCGACAAAGCCGCCAGAGGAAAGAAGATTAAATTATATAACAGAGATAATACAGCCACTGTGCAACTAGGAAAGGCTGCAGTAAGACAGACCACATTAGAACATGTACAGGAACTTATGGGATAGAAGAAATAAGGCTAAACATTTTGTTACAGTCTCTTTAAGCCACCAGCACACAGGAGAATACTCTAGACCAGTGATGGCTAACCTTGGCACTCCAGTTGTGGTGGAACTACAAGTCCCATGAGGCATTGCAATACTCTGATAGCTTGGATTAATCACTGCGCATACTTCAATCCCTGTAGAATCATAAAAAGCATATAGTGCCCAGTACTGCTTGTATCAAGCTATAGCTAGCACCTTGTGACGCACACCTAGGGGTAGTTCCACCACCCTATGAGGGGAATGTAACAAGTCCCCCCCCTCCGTGCCCGCACTCACCAAAAGAGCGTCTTGCTCTATTGCATATCACACCATACTGCCTTGCCAGCTAAGAAGATTGAAGCAGATGTAAAACACGAATCCATTTATTGGAATAAAAGCATCCCGCAGGCTTACAGTTCAACGGACACAAGTCTCGGCTCCACCGCAGATAATACAGAGCCACTCGCTCCCACTGCTCGTCCTGCTTCAGGGTGACGTCAATGCGCTCCTCCGACTCCGGGCGGAGTCGGAGGAGCGCATTGATGTCACCCGGAAGCAGGACGAGCAGTGGGAGCGAGTGGCTCTGTATTATCCGCGGTGGAGCCTAGACTTGTGTCCGTTGAACTGTAAGCCTGCGGGATGCTTTTATCCCAATAAATGGATTCGTGTTTTACATCTGCTTCAATCTCATTGGCTGGCAAGGCAGTATGGTGTGATGTGCAATAGAGCAAGACGCTCTTTTGGTGAGTGCGGGCACGGAGGGGGGGACTTGTTACATTCTCCTCCTAGGGTGGTGGCACTACCCCCAGGTGTGCGTCACAAGGTGCTAGCTATAGCTTGATACAAGCAGTACTGGGCACTATATGCTTTTTATGATTCTACAGTGATTGAAGTATGCGCAGTGATTAATCCAAGTATTACTGACTGAGGTGGAGTGAACCTTTTGTAATTGCGATCCCCTGACTTTGTGAGTGTGGTATTTCCAGTGGAGCGCAGTATTTCTCAAGAAGATTTGGTAATACTCTGATAGCTCTAAGCATAACTTGGGGAAGCAGAGGCATGATGGGATTTGTAGTTTGGTCACAGCTGGAGTGCCAAGGTTAGCCATCACTGCTCTAGACGGTACTTTTTGATACTTTTCCAACTGCAAAGTGCTGAAAAGTTATTTTAAACAGAAGATGAAAAATTATCTCCTAGAAGAAAACATAGAAAAAAATGTGAATTAAATAAGGGCCATAGAAGGCTGAAAAAAAAAAAAAAAACACTTTTGCACTGGCCGTATTCCAACCACAATACTAGACAAAAAATAAACATTGTTGTGGATGTAGATAATAAAGCCTCTGTTCCATGGACAGTTGAACTGTGTGCTCAGCAAGAAGTTACTAGGCAGCAGTGAGCAGTTATTAGGCGGCAGCAGCAAACAGTTGCCAGGCAGCAGCAAGCAGCTGTGAGAGTTTGAGAGGCATTTCACTGCCTATACACTGTCCGTGGAAAAGAGGCCTAACATGTCAAATTCCCTTTGAAACTTCATGACAGATTTTATTTAAAGGGTAAATTTACTTTCCAAAGTTCTACAACATTATTCTTTATTATTGGCCACCAAATGGTCAGTAGCATGCAAGTTTTCTCAGTGAACAAATCAAAAGCAACTTTTGAGTGTCAGCAAGCTACGGTGTGATCAGGGCTGCATGGAAAGCTTGAGTGCATGTGATTTCAGGCATCATAAAGAACTCAAGCAGTTTAAAAAGTTTAGCAAAACTTATAAAAGTAAATGAACCTTTTGGCCTAGTGCACACCAGAGCGGTTCTGCTGCGGTTTGCGATCCGCTTTCGGGTGTGGATCCGCTAGGGTAATGTATTTCAATGGGCTGGTGCACACCAGAGCGGGAGGCGTTTTGCAGAAACGCATACTCCCGGGCTGCTGCAGATTTTGGATTGCGGATGCGTTTCTGCCTCAATGTTAAGTATAGGAAAAACGCAAACCGCTCTGAAAAACAGCACTTCAGAGCGGTTTGCCAGGCGTTTTTTGTTACAGTAGCTGTTCAGTAACAGCTTTACTGTAACAATACATAAAATCTACTACACCAAAAACGCTTCACAAAACCGCAAACCGCTAGCTGAAACGCTGCAGAAAAAGAAGAAAAGGCGTTTCAAAATCTACTAGCATTTTGCGGATCTGCTAGCGTTTTTTGGTGTGCACCAGGCCTTATAGTGGAACTCCAAACAGAAAACACAGAAACAAACGAGGTAATCTTCAAACCAGGGACAGACACTAATAAAAATGAATGGCAGTTCTACCACGAATGCAAAGCCCTAACAACTTCATAAAAAAAAATCTAGGCTAAATTGTCAATTGTTTTCAATCATCTTAATTAAAACAATTTAAGGCCTCTTTTCCACGGACTGTTGATAGGCAGTGAAATGCCTCTCAAACTCTCACTGCTGCCTGGTAACTGCTTGCTGAGCACACAGTTCAACTGTCCGTGGAAAAGAGGCCTGACTGTTGATAGGCAGTGAAATGTCAAACTCTCACAACTGCTCACTGCTGCCTGGTAACTGCTTGCTGAACACACAGCTAAACTGTTTGTGGAAAAGAGGCCTTAGGCCTCTATTCCATGGGCAGTTAAACTGTGTGCTCAGCAAGCAGTTACCAGGCAGCAGTGAGCAGTTACCAGGCAGCAGTGAGCAGATGTGAGAGTTTGAGGGGCATTTCACTGCCTATCAACTGCCCATTGACAAGAGGCTTAACTTCCTGGCAATAATGCCGATCAGTTGGTTATAGTTTCCATTACTCACCTGGAACATATCTGTGAATCAGATGTTCAGGCTGTCTTCTGCCTTTGCACACTTGTTTTAAGACAGTGACTCATCAGAAGATTTTTTTTTTACAGCCAGGAAGGTTGCCTACTATGGAGCCATGCCAAGCTGCAGAAATGTTGGTCTAGAACATGCATGTCAAACTCCGGCCCGCAAGCCAAATCTGACCCGCAAAGCCATTAAGCTCCCTGGCGGTAAGCCCGAGCTCAGCTCGGGCTATGCCGCGCAGGAGGATTTCTCAGGCCCTGCTGGGCCGATTTGCAACATTATTTTTTTTTAAACACGCAGCTAGCACTTTGCTAGCTGCGTGTTCTATACGATCGCCGCCAACCGCCGTGCCGCCCCCCCCCACTCCCCCTGCGCAGCCTGGCCAATCAGTGCCAGGCAGCGCTGAAGGGTGGATCGGGTCCTCGTCACGACGTCATCGCGATCGTCGCCATGGCACTAGGCTAGCTACATGCAAAAATAAAAAAAATTAAGAAGAAAAAAAAAAAAAAAAGGCAAAAAAAACCCTCCCGCAGCCGTGCGCCGCATGACAATCATACCAGCAGGGAGGTTAAATTTGGTTTCACCACTTTGCATTATGTTTGGCCCACGTTAGACCAACAGGAAATCTATATTGGAGTTATATATATATATATATATATATATATATATATTGGAGTTGAAGCCCTAGAACACCATGGAAGCCATATGAGGAGGTAGAGGGGAAACCATTAAACACTAGGGAACAGTATAGGGGTAGCTGGGGGCCTCTAGACACCAGGGAACTGTATAAGGGAGGGAGGACCACTAGATATTAGGGAACTGTATAGGGGTTGGAGGGGGGCCATTAGACACCACGGAACTTTATAATGGAGGAAGGTGGCCAGTAGACATGGAGGTTGGCCCGCGACTATGTCCCAGTGTACAATTTCAGCCCACTTTGTATTTGAGTTTGACACCCCTAGTCTCGAATTTGTCCTCCCTGAACTTCCGATCTCCAGCACTAGTGGGATTTATTTTTGACAGCTCCCACATCACCATGTTTGTGCCATCAAGCTTTGGTGCGAAGGATGTAGTGTGACATCAGTGCGAGGAACTGAAAAATGCAGGAAGCATGCAGAGCTGCAACTCTGAACACTTCTTTTTGGTTCGAGTTCAGCTGTGACTGAAGTGTGTACACTGGATCTCAACTGTGCACATCTGCTCTACACACAACATACACACAGTGTGCATACAGTATAATAAATCACACAGCACATTTTCAATATTATTTAAGAAATTTATTCTCTTATAAATTACTTTTGCCTTTTACAATGGACACAGATCCATATAATAACCATATATTGCACATCAGCTTAGCATGGTGCCACTAGACGAAGTACAAGAGAAGAAATAGAGTAGCAGCCAACCATCCATAGCAGAGATGGTGCTTGTGGCTGCCTGTACACAGAAAGGTGCTAAACGCAAATGTATGACTCTGGTAAATAGGCAAGAATTACTTCTGACAATGGACACAAGGTGGTATCCTGTCTGCAGGACAAGGGCTTGAGCAGGTTTTTGTTGAATCAGCATCTTCTCTCGCTGATAAAAAGTTCTAGCAGACAAACTGGTAGCAAATTTATCATAACGTACAAAGGAAACTGAAAACAGATCAGTTGTCAACAGCAACCAATCAGAATCAGTTTTAAGGTGCCCAACGGTACCATTTTTTCACCAAATGCGATCTTTTGATGCAATCGATAAGGAATGATTCTTTGGTTGATTACTAAATAGGATAAAATTGATTCAAAAGTTGTATTTTATGATCAAATTTGAAGAAAGAATCGTTCAGTAAATGTGAACAACAATTACGATCATTCAAATTGCTTAGAAAGATCGCATTTAGTGAAAAGAATTGTACCAATAATGGGCACCTTAAGTTCAACAACTGAAACTTGATCTGTTGCTCTAGGCAACTGCTTCTTTTTTTGCACCTTAAGGGCCCGTTCACACTTAAAATCGCCGGCGTTTTGCGGGACACTGCGGCGGTTTTGGAGCAATCGCGATTAGCGTGCTATGCACGCTAATCACGATTGCAAATCGCGGAACGCTCGTCGCCGGCAAACCGCTGCATGCAGCGCGGTTGCGGTTATCGCTAACCGCAACCGCGGCAGCGAGAACACTGCCACTCGCTACATTGTGTAGCGGTTCTTGCAGAACCGCTATCGGTTTGCCGTAAGCGGGAATCGCTCGATTCCCGCTTAGGTGAGAACGGGCCCTAAATCATTCTCCCAGTGTCTGCTCTTTCGTCAACAGCTGAGCTGGAGTAAATGACGGTGGGTGGCTCAAGCACTACATCTACAGAGCTCAGCTTCTATCATCAACTCTTGAGCCAGTAATATACTGAATAAAATTAAGCACTTGTCTGTCTCATGGGCCCCCAAGCCATTTTCTGGACTATACCAGTATTAATAAGCCCATCAATTAATCAGAAACTAGGCAGCAAATTTGTCAAGATTACTAGCCCACAAAATAGGTAGGGAAATTAAGACAGGTGCTTTTTTTTTCAAAGGGGTGCAGTTTTTGTGTAGCAGCAAAATAAAGATGCATATACAATCAATCAGCACTGTCACCTGGCACAACTGATATTACATCCACTGCCTAAAAAAGTTAATTTATAAAGTAATTAGAAATGGTGATTGATGTAGAATTTATGTTCATTTCTTTGCAAGTTCTTACATCTTCTCTTACATTTTACTGGGCAAAAATTGTCATTTTTAGAGTCATCTTTTTTCACAGGAACAGAAAGCTAACAAGTCATGGCCATAGGTTACATCTAAAATGTCTACATTAGAATATCTGCCCTACTTAAGTCACCAGTGGCAGAAAGGGAGCGTTTACTTGGATGACAGTGTGCCCTTGCTGAGAGAGTAAAATAGAGAGAAGGAATAAAGGGGCCATCCTTAACGTTCATACACACATGTACAAGTTGCCTGCAGGGATTGGGACTTGATCCCTTAGCTGCAGCACTCCAAATCACTTGGTGAAAAATTGGGGAGGCCGTACACACGCTAGATTCCTGACTGAAGTTTTACTACAAAGGGTGAGTAGGCAATAGGCAAAAAAAAGGCATTTACTAGATAGCAGGGTGTGTGGAGAAGAGTGGTGGGAAGAGGCAGTGTTGTCCTTAGTAGGAATCAGGGCGGGGTGGAGCAAAAAGGCACCTTTACTAGAGAAAGGGGTAGGTAGAAGACAAGAGAAGGTCTTTATCAGGAAGGGGGGTGGTGGTGGTGGTGGTGGTGGAGGGGTGAGACAGAGACAGTCCTTTACTAAGGAGCAGGGTGAGGAGGAGGAAATAAAAAGGGGCCTTTACTAGGTAAAAAAAAAAAAAAGAAAACTATTCAGAGAAGTGGCTTTACTAGGATGAGTATCTGAGAAAAGGCTGAGTGCAAAATGGGGAGTTGGAACAAAGAGGCCTTCAGGCCCCCTTCCCCACTTGCATTTTGCGGATTATGTTTTTAGCAGCGCAAAGTTATACAGTCTGCAGTGACATCAGAAGTGCCCAGACTGTTCTGTCTGATGATTTCATCCATGCAATGCGATTCAGCACTAAATCTCAACGCATGCTTGCTGACAAATTTACACAGTGCAAGCTCCATTCTTTAGAATGAATGGAAAAGCAACCACATCGGGGAGAATCCCCTAGTAATGCAAGAGCTGTTCTTTTACAACAGCCACTTGCATTGCATGCAGTGCCCAAGTGGGGAATGGGTCGAGAGGTGTTGGAGAAGAGACAAAAAAATCACTTTGCAACAGAGCAGCTACTAAAAAGCAGAGTAGGGATGAAGGACCTTCTTGGGGCCTGGAACCCACTACAAATCGCTAGCGCTTTTAATTAGTGTTTTGTAAGAGATTTCATGAGCGTTTTCTGCCGATTTTGGTAGCTACTTTAAAAAGTGTAAGTTTTTGCCATTGATTGTGAATGCGATTTTAATTCTGATTGGTCCTTTAAATTTATTGTAATTTTTTTTTACAGTTTGTAATAATTTAAAATTGCTATTCATGAGCGATTTTCCAGCGCTTTAATGCTTTACATTGAAACGCAATTGCTCCCAAAATGCTGCATGTCCTGCGATTGCAATTTTGCTAATTGCAATTGCTACTGCGGAATTTGTTACATTTACTTACATTGCCAAAGCGTTTAGGGAGCGCTTTAAATCACTAGCGATTTTCCCTAAACGCTTAAAAAAAAAGCTCTGGTGGGTTCCAGCCCCCAGGGACATTAAGTTGAGACTTTCACAGAGTAGAACAGATTAGGGAGGAGAAAAAGGGTTTGTCAGGAGGGGTGGTGGTAAAGAGGCAGAGAGGGAGCCTTTAGAAGAAAGCAGGGTGGGGAGGGGAAGAGACCTACCGTATAATTATAGGAAAGTGGCGGTAGAGAGGGAAGTTTGTACAAGGAGCCAAGTTAGAAAAAAAGAACTAAGGGACACTAAATGGTGCAGAACTAAGGGACACTAAATGGATAACGACAGGCTCTTACTATAGAAAGAGTTGCTCTCATGAAAGCCTTCCTTACTGGATAGAAAAAGAAAATAAGTTTGTTTAAAGTGTGAGCGTGTACAATACATCAACAGGCGAGGCACACTTTATTCTGTCAGGTAAGGCAAGTGCACTTTTGGTACATCACACTCCTTTCTATAATCATCCTTGCTACACAGAAAAAACAATGTCAGTATAAATATTAACCAGGAAAAAGGTGAACAGCATCCACAACTTTTATGTCATGTTCCTTGTGCATCTGCAATCAATTCTTGCCACCACTGCAGAGTGCTAATGAGAAATAGCAGATAAGTTGCTCATTTAGCTCAATACAACATGGAACAGCATGATGGTATAGTGGATGGCACGTGCCTTGCAGTGCTGGTTCTCTGGCTTAAATATGGGCCAGGACTTTAGCAATAGATAGATAAGAGACTACACTTTTACAATCTCTTCCTATGACAGTTTTGCAAGTTTTATCTTTAAAAAAATGCATACATTAGCATTTTGATTTTTCCATGAATATCAATGAACTTGCATGAAAATCCATTTAATTAACTTAAAAATTACATGCAAATGTTCATGTATGAATGTAATTTTGTATACAAACACAAAAAAGTGATGCCATTAAAATACATCACATGTGCGGCGATCAGGGTTTTGGAAAATCATTCACGATTTTTAACTAGTGTGAACCCTACCCAAAGATTGGTATGCTCCAAAGAATCCAAATTAACCTGATACAGGTGAATAATGTAGTTAGAACCAGGGATGGGCAATGAAAAGAGAATTCTAAAGGTGCATGCACACATCAGACTATAGTCTTTGGAAAATGAAAGATCACAGACCAATCTTACCACCCTTCATGTAGTATGAGAGCCATACTCTACACAGTCTTTCCTATGGAGCTGAACTCCCCATCAGAAAAAAATCTTGGCAAGATGCTGCACACACAGATGCTGTACAGGCACAAAAGATCAGTATCTGCAAAAGATCTGTTCCTGCCAAAAATCCATTCCTGCAAATTGCTATGATAGTCTATGAGATCTGCAGATCATCATACACACATGATTTAACTGACATTCATCTGCAGATCAAATCCGCCAGGATGGATTTTCAGATCTGCAGATGACTTCTTGATCTGCAGATGAATGTCAGTTAAATCATGTGTGTATGATGATCTGCAGATCTCATAGACTTTCATTGTAATTTGCAGGAATGGATTTTTGGCAGGAACAGATCTTTTGCAGATACTGATCTTTTGTGCCTGTACAGCATCTGTGTGTGCAGCATCTTGCAAAGATTTTTTTCTGATGTGGAGTTCAGCTCCATAGAATAGACTGTGTAAATATGGCTCTCATACTACATGAAGGGTGGTAAGATTGGTCTGTGATCTTTCATTTTGCAAAGACTATAGTCTGATGTGTGTATGCACCTTAAGTTGCTGCAGGATTATGCACAATGTGTATGCAAATGCCCCAATCAAGTTCCACCTTGGCAGAATTCGATTGGTGCATTTTCAAGCCACATAAATTTGCATACAAGAGCTGCATAATCCTGCATCAAGTTGGAATGATAAGTATCTCAACCATCCCTAGTTAGAACGTAGAACACAAACAGCAAAGAACTGAAAAACCAATGTACATAGGTGAGGCCTTCTGTTTCCCAACAGGTGCCAGAACACATGTACACAGAAGTGTACCTACCAAAGTGCACTTATCCCACCTCCAGCACAAATTATTTTAGCATTGTATGGTGAAGAAAGAAATTAAAACCTATTATACGTCTTTATTGCTGTCTGTTCATCTCCTTTAGGGGGTGGCCATTGACAGTATAATCCCACAGATGATCTATAGTTTCCAATCATTGTTGTGATCAAATCGGATATGATCGGTTGTGTCAAAGACTGTCAGCCGTTAGTGGGCATAACGATGATTGATATCGATTGATTGTCCGTGAGACAACATCGTTAATGGCCACCTTTATGCTTAATGGTTTTGGGAGACAAGGTTCATTGACACAAAGTTTTGGTATTACCAGATTGCACAAAAATTTGAGACAGATTGGATAAGCTTTGTTACATGAAAATGTTTACTTCCAAATAAATATATCAATGGCCAAGGCCCTGCTGCTGTCCCCAAATTAAGATGATATTTAGACTTTCAGCTGTATTTAGAGGCATTTAATAGCAGCAGTGTGGGTGATTTTAGAACTGTACCCTCTTAATGTTTTTGCCAATCTATTCCTATCACAGTTTTGCTGGCAATTTCTTGATTCTATCATGTGGAAGATTTTTTTTTTATTTTTTTTTTAAGTTTGTGTGGATGATGAATTTTAGCTTAGTTTAGTATAACGTCTGTTTATATAAATACATTTAGCTATACGCTATTATTCATAATCTGCTATACTTTAATATTGTAGTTGAATAAAATGGGAAGTCACCAGATCGATCCATACATATGTTTAATGGCCATATGGATAAACGGACAAGGATTTTTATGCTGGTGGAGAACCTCTACAGACTTCACACTATATAGGAAATTAATGGGCATACAGAGGCCTTAATTTGAGGATGTTAGACGTTGCTTTTTATGCTTCAGAGCTGTTAAATAAAATGTTTCTTATTGAGATGTGCAGAGATGTGTTCTTTTTATCTTTTAGAAGAACTGTTTTGTATGGATAAATACTCCAATAAAACGGATGATAAAATAAAATGTCTTGTACAGTGGGGATGAAGTTTACCTCATAAAAGTTATATTGCGACTTTTCATTTCCTGCCCCATAACCACAAGAATCCACATTAAAAAAACAACAAGGCCGTTAGGACAAGAAATGAGGACAAAATTTCCCAGTGAAGACAGACAGCAGTAAATTCGCAGAAAAGGCTTTAACCCAAAACTGAAAGAGGCTTTTAATAGTTTATGCCTAACGTGTTTATAGATAGAGGCAAGAGCCTGATGTTAAAATAAAAACAAACCAATTCTCCCAATACAGAGGAGGCTGACAGTGCTTGAAGTATGGCTAGTACTGCAGTGGTGCATCCAGAAAGCCACCGCAGCCTCCGTCTCAGGGTGGGAGTACAGCTGCAACAAGTAGGCTAATGTTAACTTGCGGCAATAGAATTTGTAAACAGACACTGCTGCAAATATCATAGAATGTCTGCAAGTATATGTATTTTTAAATTTTTTTCACTTTATCTCACATTCCTTCCTCTGTACTAAGAGGTCAGCCCTGAATGTGTGTGAAATGGAATACAAGGCCACGATGAGCTCTGCCTCTTCCTGCTGTCCACAGACCAATGAAACCACCTCAGCTGGCAGCCCTGCGCAGTGGATGATTAGAAGGGGCAGAACAGGGCTCCAAGTCTAAGTTATCTTTTCTGGGATCTAGAGTTCTTAGGGCGCACTGAAAAGCACCTGGAGTTTAACAAGGCTACTTGAAGCACCGCGTTCAAGCAGCAGTAAACACTAGAAATTGTAGATAACATTACAGATCATACAGGACACTAGATTTGTAAAAATGCAGGCACATACTGCATCAACTGAATTTTATGAGACTAGCATCTCTGGCAAGTATAAAGTTACAAACCACTTGTTACTGAATAACATGTACTGACAAGTAAAAAAAAGAAAAACAAAACAACTGACTAGACCAGTAACTACGCTGTGCCGTACATCATCTATTTCAGGCGCAACAGCAGCAAATAAGCCATCAATCTAGATCTGTATAAAGGTGGCCACACACGATACAATAAAATGATCCGATTTTACGGTAATTCGATAAAAACGATCAGATCTCCCCAAAAAAAAAAATTGAATGTTTTTTTTTTCATTCGACTGAAAAATCCGATCGGATTTCCCGTTTTCTTCGATTTTTATCGACCCGGAATGCCAGATATTTTTCTTCAATCTTTCTAAAGATTGTATGGTGTGTGTTAGATTGTCAACTTATTAATATACACACCCTTGCAATTTTCTCAGAGTTTCCAATCACTTTTATCATAATTGGGGAAAGATTGAACATAGGTGTGTGGTACATTGGTCATATTTTTGAAATGTTACAATCAGTCAGAAAAATTGATTAAAATTCTTAAACTGAACAGATATTTAAAAAATTGTATGGTGTGTGACCACCTTAAAACATCTCCAGAGACAGACAATACAAAGATTTTAAACAGAGCGTCTGTGGTGTTCAGTATTCAGGTACCAGTGTAGAAGTTTGATGACAGTCAATGGGGAGAAATAAAATGAATCTATAGTGTCACAGGGCCTGTAAGCTGTTACTTTAGAGTTAAATTCATAAGTGGTTTTGTTATACTGCAGATGCTTTTATTTTTGAATCAAGGGAAAATCATTAGTTGAAACTGAACGGAGGCCCATAGCTGGTCAACCTGGTTCCCTACTCCCTTGCTCACTACATACAAGGTAGCATAACACTGTTGACAACAGAGGTGCTTTGACTGGTCTGTATATTCCCCAAGGAACACTAAAAGGGCTCTTAAAGCGGAATATAACCCTGCATTTCAACTTTGCTCTAAAACATTATTTACAGTATATTATATGCAACCAGCATTTTTTTTTTACTAGACCAGCATTGGAAGGGTTACACAGGGCTTTAAAGTTCCTTTAGATTTCTGCAGACGCATCCGAAGCTGAAAAGAGATACATTTTGTTTACAGAAATGTATCTAAGTGTTTAATGTGACTCCTCTCTCTGACTGAGAAGGAGCTTGGAGGACTGCCAAAGAGTGTGTAACTGTTTATCAATAGATACATAGAATGTAACAATCTGAACTTCTGCATATCTCTCCACGGAACTTGAAACGTCTGTGTTAAACCCTTCCAATGCTGGTCTAGTAAAAAAAAAAAATGCTTTTTGCATATAATATGCTGTAAATAATATTTTAGAGCCAAGTTGAAATGCAGGGTTATATTCCGCTTTAAGTTAGAGAAGTCATGGCCACTATTCAGTTTGCCAATTACGTGCAGCTTAAAGGAATCCTATCATATATTGTAAGTGAGCTGGCCATACCTGTTGTTACAGCCTTTGGTTCAAGGGTTGTCTTCCTCATCACTGCTTTACAGCTTACAGAAGCTCCAACTCTTGACAAACATTCAGCAAATGACAAGAATCTTCTTGTATACTGGAGGCTGGTTTCAGGTCAGCAGTGATGGATGACAAGCTTGCATCATAAAAAAGTAAAATACAACTGCTCACACAAATCTATTGATAGTGGCCTCTGAAGCAGCAGTGTTCGTTTACAAACACAAACTGTTCATTAACACGATTACTTGAACTGAAAGGAATATGGAGGCTTCCACCTTTATTTCCTTTAAACTTTCCAACTGTCTTGCAGTTACACTGATCTATAGAATGCAGCTACTGGAGTCAGGGAAAGCCAGAACACTCAATCTGTGTACTTGTTCTAGGTTAGCAAATCAGAAAATAATAGAGGCAGAGGATCAAGATAGCAGCCAGATAAGTGGCACTTTAAAAGGAGAGTCGGCAATAATTGCTCCATTTTCTTTTAAGGATTCCTTTAAGGAACAAGTACAAACAACCAGCAGCTCTCCAGATGCTGGCAGAGCATTCACAGACTTAAATTGCTCTGCAGTTGGGTAGCACTGATTGCTTGGACCTGCAATATAGCAGCTGAGTGATAACCGAGTGCTAGAGATGGTCAATGAGATGCTAATAATTCTGGCTTGCATGCAAATTCAATGCAAACTACAGTATATGTAGCTTGAAACTGGGTGAATCAAATGCACTTCCTGATGATTTTGATGGAAACAATTTGCATGCAAGCTTCAATTAGTGTCTCAATGACTTTCACTACTAAGTGTTGATTGATGGGGGTTGCTCAGCAGCGACAAACATTACTCTCTTTACCGTAAACATGATAGCGCTGGGGGAAAAGCCAAGAAGATTGCAACACTCTAATGGCAATATAACTGCTGGAGAAGATGTTAAGCCTTCATCAGCGCAGCAACCACGGCCTTGGCATTCAGGCTACGCAGGTCGCAGTATGTTTGCCCCGTGCCTACAAACACAATTGGCTGTCCGGTGATGTAAGTCATGGAGATGGCAGCACCCACCTGCAAGAGGAACAGAGTGTAGGTAACAGACAATAGTGACATCATAAAGAAGAAATTAAGATGCACAGCAACCAGATTCTAAATGCCCTGCATATGTGGCTTAAAACCCAACTAGTGCAGCAATTAAAGTATCTAACCTCAAAATCACTGGTACCAGTAGAATTGTAAAACACAGCTCTCTTTTTTCAACAAATTGGCACTGACCACATAAGAACATCCCATGACACCCATCCACCTCTAGGTTTTCAGCAGGTCTTGTCAGTTAGTATTTAATGCTAGTTTAAAAAAGTTGCCCACCACTTCTTCAAGGTACTCACGTTGAAGGAAATGCCCTTGGCACAGTTTCTTTGGCGCCAAAGAAACTGCTCTGTCGGAATTACATATTTTTTTTAATTTTAAGGTGAAAACTCTCAAAATTAAGTTTTTAAGTATTGCCTGCTGTGATCTTTCTGTATGAGTCAGCCCTTAAAGGAGTACTGTAAGGGGGGTAGGAGGAAAAAGAGTTGAACTTACCTGGGGCTTTTAACAGTCCCCTGCAGACGTCCCGTGCCTGCACAGCCAAGTCACCGATGCCGATTCACTTCCGGAATTTGTGACTTTAATGTCTCAAAATCCACTGCACCTGCACGGGTGCGTCCTCGTTTCCGCTGACGTCACTAGGAGTGTACTTCGCAGGCGCAGACCATACTGGCCAAGTGGCTGTGTGGGCACTGGACGTTTGCATTCTTAGTAATTGTAGGGATCAAGGAATATTCAATCCTAATGCCAAGTAACACGTATACCACAAAAAAATAATATAATAATATGCAAAAATGTCCGAATATATAGAAAATGTATCAAACCTTTTATCCAAAAATAGCTTAAAGAGAACCCGAGGCGGGTTCTAAGAATCCTATTAGCACACAGAGGCTGGGTCTGCATATAATGCCCAGCCTTTGTTGCTATACTGTCTCCCTCCAGGCCCCCCCTGCGCTCTGCTGTCCCCCATAAATCACACGGCGCTGAATGGCAGTGCAGATGTAAACAGCCTGCTAGCAATGTCGCTAGCACGGCTGTGTAATTTATGGGGGACAGCAGAGCGCAGGGGGGGGGGGGGGGGGGGGAGACAGAATAGCAACAGAAGATGGGCATTATATGCTGACCCAGCCTCTGTGTGCTAATAGGATTCTTAGAACCCACCTCGGGTTCTCTTAAAACATATGCTTCATGCTGCTTGTGCAGTGACAGTCCCAAAAACTGTGCTACCCCTTTAAAACCAGTATGGCACATCTGTGCCAGCACTCAGTAAATCTGGGACCCTCTATACACTAAACATGAGTCGGGACAATTAACCACAACAGACTCACCTCCTGACCTCAATTAAAGGGACCTCCGTGTTGCGCATTCAAGCACCGCGGTTACTGCAGTAACGTTGAAGATGCAGACAAGGCGGTTCCTCCGTAGACGACATGGAGTGAACAGAGACGGATAGGCTTGCGGGTCATAACAACACCAGGACACGCGAGTTGACAGCACTTTAAGGGGGCATCCAGGAGGACAAGTGGTAAGTGTATGTTTGATACAACGCAAAAACCTCATACACCATATGTATATATGACTATAGTCATCAAGCACTGATTACTTGAACTGTTATACAAACATAGAGCCTTGTTCAGAGTGCCTTAGTACGAGTTTGAATCCCAGGAATATTAGGAGAGAGCTATGGGAAAGGACATTCAGACCATGAAAGTGGATTAAACAGTAAGAGAAGGACTTTTCACAAGCCCGCAATATCAAGTGCTCTTTAATTGGGGTCGGGAGGTGAGTCTGTAGTGGTTCATTGTCCCGACTCATGTTTAGTGTATAGAGGGTAAGGCCCCGTTTACACTTAATCAGTTGCTCTCAGTTATAACTGAAAGGTCAACTGATTTTTTAAAGTAATGCCCAAGTTTTCCTATGGCACCTTTCACACTTGACACATTTTAACTGAAATCTTTTTCACAATGCACTACTATGACGGGGCCTAACAGACTTACTGAGTCACTGCACAAGCAACATGAAGCATATGTTTTAAGCCATTTGTGAATAAAAGGTGTGATAAAGGAGAATATAAAATATATATTAGCGTGTGCTAGTGCACACACGTGGAAACACGTATTTAACATGTACACCAGTTTTGAAAGGATGGTATGGTTGGGTCTAATTTAAAAAAAAAAAAAAATGTTACCTTATCATCGATTGTATCAAATTTGGTGAGCACAATGCCATCAATGAGCCGCGGTTTCTCTGCCATAGAATGGTCAGCTAGTGCTTTGTTAAACTTCACCTGCAAGAAGGAGAAACATACCACATGATCTTACATTATAACTCTGAGTGTTGGCATAAAATGAAAAAAATAAAATAAAAATAATTACACACACCACACTGTAGCTACTGGAACTTGAAAACATTTAGAAATGGCATTGTAGCCCTTTCCCGACTTGTGAGCAGCCACAATGCGCAGCCGCAGTACATCCTCAGAGATATTAACCTCCTTGGCGGTTCAATTTTTTCGCCAAGGAGGCTGCATTACACATTTTTTGTAATTTTTTTTCTGTTTCATGTAGCTACCCGAGCGGTAGCTACATGAAACACCACTAGAGGGCGCATGTGTCCCACTAGTTCGATCGGCGCCGGCAACAACAGCAAACCGGAGATTGCGTATAGAACGCGATCGCCTGTTTGGCTTCTCCTGTTGCCATGGCGACAATCGGAATGACGTCATGGACGTCAGCCGATGTCCTGACGTCAGGCGCACTCGATCCAGCCCTTTGCGCTGCCCGGGAGTGATTGGTCCGGGCAGCGCAGGGCTCTGGCGGGGGCCCTCTTCCGCCGCTGCGTGCGGCCGATCGCCGCGCCGCCGATCAAGCTGTACGCGTGGCTAGCAAACTGCTAGCTGCGCGTACAGCACTTTACCGCATTTAAATCGCCCCATCAGGGGCTGAGATATCCTCAGAGGCGGCTTACCCCGAGCTCAGCTCGGGGTTACCGCTAAGGAGGTTAATAATCATCATTACTATACTGTTATTTTTGTTCAGTTCAGCCTAGTGGCTCATTTCACTTACGAAAGTAAACTTTTGTGTATCTGTATCTGGTGAAAATTCTTGATTGTCAATGCAAGTCTATTTCGTGTTTTGCTTTACACAACTGTTTGGTTGTACTGTTTATATTGCTTCTTAAAAAGAAAAGCAGAGTAAGAGAGGTGTCCCAGAGTAAGAGATGCTTTTTACACAAAGACATGGGAGAAAACAGAACTTGCTCGTATATGATATGATGTAAGAGTGAACAGAGGCGCCAGCAGGATGAGGCCCGGTTCACACTTGCGGTTTTGTAAAAACCGGAACGGATGTCCGGACCGCACCGGATCCGGACCGGACCTAATCCGTACGGTTCCTATCCGGATCAGGTCCGGATCCGGTCCATTTGCATCCGTTTTCCGTGCGGTATGAACACGGTTGCGGTCCGGATCCGGTTTCTTAAAGAGATAACAACCTGTAAATACCTGGGGTCTGGGAGGTCAGCAGAAGCTCTGGGGTCATTGTTGGAGACAGGTGGACGTGTGGAGACCATCCGTGGATACAGAGACTGCAGTTGGGACCATGGATCCAGTCATTTTTTACTCGTACCTGGGAATTCTCTCCTTCCTGTTGTTCACCTAGTACTATGTGGGGAGAAGGCCTCACCTCCTCGTTATCAGACATATCATCAGACATGTTGCTGCCAAAGAGCTCCAGCATGAAATCCCTGCTGCTCCACTCTGTGAACGCTGGGCCCATGTGGTCCCCATCCAAAATGGCCACTAGAAAAAGCATAGGAAGTGGGGTAGAACGTCCGGTTTTTATAGCCAGTGTGTTGTGCGCTCTCCGGTTCTCATTGCTTTGTATTGGCCAGATGCAACAGTCCGGCTCCGCTCCGGATACGTCTGCCGGAGGAGCCGGACCAAAAAATAGCGCATGTTGGATCTTATGCCGGAGTCCGGTCCGGACGAAACGGACGCATGTGAACGGACGCGTAGACTTTCATTGCTATGCCGTGCGTCCGTTCCGTCCGTTCCGCATGTGGTCCGGCTCCGGCACGGCGACCGCTAATGTGAACCGGGCCTGAAAGGTTCTAAAAGGCTTAAAATCCCTCAGGAGGTGGTAGTGGACTCGCCTTCCCGAAGCAGACAAGATACCGTCAGTTTTATGACAACAGGTTTATTAATATACTCCAAAACAAACAGTGCAACGCGTTTCACAGGTATGTTCTCGCTTCCTCAGGCAATAAACAAATAGGAGTACACAGTATAGTCTCAAGGTCACGAATAGCGCCTCTGTATATGCTCGTATATGACTTGGAGAATGCTGATTGAGTGCTCTCCTAACTGTGGAAGCCACCTGTGAAGTTACGACAGGTTCTGAAGCAGTTTTAAAGCCAGCAGTCCGTTCGCAGCAAGTATCTGAGCACCAATGTAATATGGAGCATTTACAGGGAAAATTATCATTGCACTGTATTAAAACTGATAATTGGTAGCAAATGGTTAAAGGACTTTTTTTTTTTTTTTTTATTAGTATTATTTCAGTTAGCATCATAATTTTATGGCAAAGGAAAAAAATACTATGCAGTACCAATAGCACAGCAGAATAAAGGATCAGTATCATATATATGCATGGACAGATCCCTCCTTTAGCTCATATTGAAGAAACGGTATGTACTTACCAGCTGGTCCACAGCCTCATTGCCGACCAGTGCCTCTCCAACAAATAGCACAAGGTCTGGCATATTAACAGCGATCAGCTTGGCCAGTGCGGTCATCAGAGGTGCATTGTCCTGCATACGGCCAGCTGTGTCCACCAATACCACATCGAAACTTTGGTTTCGTGCTAGATGGGTGAGAAAAATAGGTCAAAGTGAATCAGACTCCACCATTCAAAAAGGTTTTACACAATAACGCAGAATAAGATTATTAGCAAGTATCACAAGCTAATCATTTAATTTATCCTACTAAAATCCACCTTAAGGGGAGAGTTAATTAAGAAGCATGAGATCCATTTCTTCAAGCAACCGATGTGTAGGTCTGTGTCTGGTTGGCTGCAATCATTTTCTAATGCATTGCTTTTGCTTCTTGTTTATCTTATCCAAGAGGCAGAAGTGACACAGAGGCACTCAAAGGCTGGCGTTTCCTTCCCCGCTTTTTAGAAATTCAACAGCCAAAGTCCCACAAAACAGTGGTTAATAGATAACGTCTATGTACAACTGTGTGTGATTTTATGGGAGATAAGTACTTTTTACTATATCCCTATACTGATTAGATGCTTTACATTTGTGAGTGCCACTATACTACACATACTGAGTATTCTAAGGAGGCAACCTCCTTAATGCCTTGTAAGGGTTTTTCGCCTTCCTCTGGATCAACAGGGAAATGTGAGGAAGCAGGCCGGCGTTGTACTTTGTTTTCTGGTTGAACTCGATGGACGTATGTCTTTTTTCAACCCAAATAACTATGTAATTATGTAACCACAAAGGAGTGAACTGGCCAAGCACAAAAAATACAGTTATCTTTTTTGGAAACCAAAATCCTCAAATTTTGACAACACTCAGTTCCTTCTTTTGCTGTCAAGTGTTCCAGACTGTTGTGCATATGTTTTTTCAAACTGTCATTGAATATTTCAGGGCTGTGGAGTCGGAGTCGTGGAGTCGGAGCAATTTTGGGTGCCTGGAGTCGGAGCAATTTTGGGTGCCTGGAGTCGGAGTCGGGAAAAAATGCACCGACTCCGACTCCTAAGGGCTCTTTCACACGAGAGGCTGCAGTAGAAAAGGCTGAAAGTCAGCCTTTTGCTTAACGCCAATACATAGCGTTTTCAAAGCGTTTTGAAAGAGTTTTACAGCTCATATGAAAACGTCCTTTTTTTTTCTTCTATAAAAATAAGTGAACAAGTTAGCTGTAAAACGCTTTGAAAACGCTTTGAAAACGCTGAAGTTGGCGTTTTCCGTTGACTATCATTGAAACGCCAACAGCCAACTTCGGCTGTAAACAGCCCTGAAAAAGCTCCCGGGAGCGTTGAAACGCAACGCTCCAAAACGCCGAGTTAGATGTGAAAGGTAAAATGAAAGTCTATGGACTTTCTTTTACCTAGCAAAACGCCAACTTCGGCCGTGGCGTTAAAACGCCGAAAAATCCCTCTGGTGTGAAAGGGCCCTGATGAATTTGTAACTGTAATTAAAATAGAAAATATGATAAAATGTTCTATTTCTCAGATAGTCATTAAAAAATAAGGTATATATACAGTATATATACAGTAATAGCTGTGCTTAGTCCACAAAAATGAAATAAACCAATCAAAATTAGTTACTTATGCTGCTTCAATAAAGCAGTCCCCGTATTTTTAAATTTAGATATACATATCTGATTGTGACTGTATATATGATGTGTACACAGGAATCTCTTATATATACTAAATAACATCTATGCTGTAAGAATAAAGCCTAATGTGTAGCCGTGTCACTAATAGAGATGGTCAATGAGATGAAAATAATTCTGCGTTGATGCTGGTTTATGCAAATGTATGCACTCTCTTTGCTCATGAAATCAAATAATTTGATATGTTGTTAAAATTTGGTTTGGTGACTACAAATTAAAGGGTACCTGAGACGGATGAAAACAATTTTTTTTTATACATACCTAGGGCTTCTTCCAGCCCCCTTCAGGCTAATCAGTCCCACGCTGTCCACCTCCACCAACTGGATCTTCTGCTATGAGTCCTGGTAATTCAGCCAGTTAGCACTGTCTGGCTACGTGCCGCTTCCACAGCCAGGAGCATTCTGCACCTGCGCAATAGTGCCGCGCAGGTGTAGTACGCTCCGGCGGCGGAGTGTGTGCATGTGCACTACCCCAGACTGGCTCAAGTACCTGGACTCATAACAGAAGATCCAGGTGGCGGAGGAGGACAGCGAGGGACTGATTAGCCTGAAGGGGGCTGGAGGAAGCCCCAGGTATGTATAAAACTTTCATCTGTCTCAGGCTTACTTTGTTACACAGTAGTACTATACTCTACATATGCACTCCCCACAGAGCTGCAGGGAATGCACTGAGAATGTTGTGCACATTAAACAGAGGTGTTGTCTATCACCCATAAACCTGGTTCAGATTGTACATGAAGAATGTGTAATAGAGGAAGAATCCCCTCATTCCCCTGCAGAGTACCTGCACATCATTCTTACATGTACCCACGGTTACATTGCCTAGGGCCTGATAGATGTTCTTTGTTCCGGTTTGTACCTTTTACAAGTACTCTTACCAAGGACTTTTTAGTCTAAAGGGAATAAATATAGTAGTCTACATATCCTTCTCACTTCAGTTGTCTTGTAAATTTCCTAAGCGTTGGCAGTTAAGAGACGAACTTCACGTTACATACTGTCAATCAACAAAATTGTAATATGCAAATTATAGGAGTCTGAGTCGAGGAGTCGGAGGAATCCTAAACTGAGGAGTCGGAGTTGGTGGATTTTTGGACCGACTCCACAGCCCTGGAATATTTCTTACTTGACCTTCCTGTCAATCACAAACTAATTAAAGAAATTCTTACATTTCTGGTGAGCAGGTCAGGGGACAGGTGGGACAACAACTGCAGGCTATAAAGGAAGGGATTCAAAAAATAAAAGTACTTGTGGATACTTTGTGGTACTTGCATTTAAAAAATACCATCAGTGGAAACAACAAAACCCCAACAAAGCAACATAGCTAAGTGTTCACTATTATGATCAAAAGCTTTGGTAGTGTCAGATACTGAGCTTGCTAAATCTGCGTTTTTATCTTTTTAATTTTATTTTCTTAATTCCCTAATTTTTTGTGGTGGCAATTCACATGGTATTTTGATTTTGGGTGGGGTAATTAAAGGGGCTCCGAGCAGTGCAGAAACTATGGGAAGATGCATATCATTTTAAAGCTCTCTTTCTCCTCCTTCCAATGATATATAAACCGCCGCCCTACGCCTTTTAGTTTTTCGCTATTTTCGCGATTGAAATTGCTGTGGCCGAGATTTCGATCACAAAAATAGAGAAAACTAAAAGGCGTAGGGCGACGATTTAGGTGTCGTCAGAAAGAGGAGAAAGAGAGCTTTAAAATGATATTCATCTTTCTATAGTTACATTGTATTACACAGGGCGACTTTTTCTCAAAGTCAGCAGCTCCATTCAGCAGAAAAAGTCGCCCTGTGTAATACAATGTAACTATGGAAAGATGGATATCATTTTAAAGCTGTCTTTCTCCCCTTTCTGGCGACACCTAAAACGTCGCCCTACGCCTTTTAGTTTTCTCTATTTTCACGATCGAAATCGCGGCCGTGGCAATTTCAATCGCGAAAATAGCGAAAACTAAAAGGCGTAGGGCGGCGGTTTATATATCATTGGAAGGAGGAGAAAGAGAGCTTTAAAATGATATGCATCTTTCCATAGTGTCTGCACTGCTCGGAGTCCCTTTAAATGCATATTTATTCATTGCTGAACAAAAAGTTCACTGTAACATAACAATCCTTGTTCACTGTATTAAAGAGGAACTCCAGTGAAAATAATGTAATAAAAAAAGTGCTTCATTTTTACAATAATTATGTATAAATGATTTAGTCAGTGTTTGCCCATTGTAAAATATTTTAAATCCCTGATTTATATTCTGACATTTATCACATGGTGACATTTTTACTGCTGGCAAGTGATGTAGCTGCTGCTTGCTGTTTTGGCAGTTGGAAACAGCTGTAAACAGCTATTTACCACAAGACAGACAGGAAACTGCCAAGAGTATGTACTCAAAATTTCTTTGTGGGAGGGGTTTCACTACAATATCAGCCATACAGCGCCCCCTGATGGTCTGTTTGTGAAAAGGAATAGATTTCTCATGTAAAAGGGGATATCAGCTACTGATTGGGATAAAGTTCAATTCTAGGCCAGTGTTTCTCTTTAAGATGATCAGCTACAACAAAAGCAAAAAGGCTGCATACAGCCAAAGGGTTAGTAATGGATTAAGACGTTTTATTGTAGCATCACAGAGAAAAAAAATAAGGCTCATGCATATCGAGCCAGTAGTCAGCCCTTAAGCTGGCCATACACTGGCCCGATTTGCGCCGTTTCGACAGCAGATTCGATCACTGGGATCCAATCTGCTGCCAATCGTTCGCGCTACACGACGAATTTCGATCTATTCCGTCCGATCCCGCCGTGCGGAAAATAACAGTCGATCGCCCGCGGGTAAAGAGCGCATCGCTAGTGGCGTTCGAGTGCCCGACGCAACAGAGCTGCAATACATTACCTGCTCCGCCGGTGCGAGTCCCGGGTCTCCGCTCTTCTTCTCTGCTCTGGTCTGGTCTCCGGCATGCTTCCCTTCTTCCTGTCCCGGCAGGAAGTTTAAACAGTAGAAGGCGCTCTACTGTTTAAACTTCCCCCAGACAGGAAGAAGGGAAGCATGCCGGAGACCAGACCAGACCAGAGCGGAGAAGAAGAGCGGAGACCCGGGACTCGCGCCGGCGGAGCAGGTAATGTATGCGGGCGGGGGGAGCGGCGGCAGCACCACCACCACCACAACAGATTGTGAACGGTTTCAGGCTGAAATCGTTTCACAATCTGTTTGCAGTAAAGGTAGCCATACAATCCCTTTCTGATCAGATTCGATCAGATAGGGATCTGTCTGTTGGTCGAATCTGATGGCAAATCGACCAGTGTATGGCTACCTTTAGTTAAAGCCATATCCTCCCGATGCTACAATACAAAAGTTACAATCTTAATCCATCGCCTATCTTCTGGCTGTTTGCTGACCTTTGGCTGCTCGTGTGCGTCGATTGGATCTACAAGTTCTGCAAACGAAAGAGAAATAGGGGTCTGAGCAGTTACCGTATAATAATCACCAATACTATGCATGAATCTAGTCAATACGTTTTTAAAATACATATTTAACTTTTTAAGCTTGTGCTCAAAGTTAGCTAACAGTTCAGAATCTTAAAAACCATCTAAAAACAAGGCAAATGGAGAACCACTTGCAAAGAATTCAGAATATTGGTTTACTTCGCCACTCCTGGGTTACACTCACCTCCCTAGACCGGACCAGTATGCGTAACACTGTTTAGCATTTAGTGCGAATCTCCTGCCATTGCCTCCATTTACAATCATTCAAGCCTTTAACAAATAACAACATTTCTATACCGCTTTTCTCCCATAGGACTCAAAGCGCTTAGCCTCAGTCAGATTCAGTAATTGGTAGTAGGTTGAAATGTTAACAGAACAAAATTATATTTCTGCAAATGCCAAACTGCACAGGTGGGTTTTCAGTCTGGGTTTAAACAGCAACTTAAGCCTCATACAGATCTATGTTACTTATTCACTATTTTATATTTATTAATATTTTTATTATTATTCCCGCCCGCTCGATCAAGGACGCGTGTTGCCGGGCTGTGCCTGTGCACTGATTACCGATTCTCCCGGCCCAGAAGTAGCTTCTAGGGGCTATTAAAACTTAACGAAGGGGGACAGAGAAGAATGGGGGGGGGGGGGGGGGGAGGCGGTGGGCACGAGGACAGCTGGTGCACATACCTGCTCCCCGGTTTTAATTTTTATTTAGCGGCAAGGTATCCTTTAACAAAATAATCAGCTAACTTTGCTTCAAAAGTCAAATCATTATCACAATCTGTGAACATGTACAGCGGAGATCACGCTATCATCATAACTAAATTATAAGAGCATACTTACTGCTATAAAAGAGGAGCAGATGTGTTTGAAATCATTTTCTTCTTCTGTAAGCAATGGCTACCACCACCAAAGTTATGCATGCAGCCACCATCGCTTTGCATAAAAATAGCCTCACAAACTAAGGAAATTGATGCCCAGACTACTACACCTGAAAGAGTAATTTACTGGATCATCAAGAACTTCAAGATCAGAGGTTCAATTTGAGGAATAAGGCTTCGAGGCGTCCAAAAGTGTCTAGCAAGCACCAAATCATCTCCTCCTGAGGAATCATAATTGGGTTGCCACCATCGCACAGCTTTCTCAGTATTGGCAGCAGGTGGGCAGGAATGCATCAGCACACACAGTTAACTTTTGGACAATGGCCTTGGGCCAAAAAAGGAAGCAAAGAAGCCACTTATTAACCCCCAATTTGGCAATGTAGCTGATATGCAGCATGTCAGACCAAACTGCAGGAGTTATGAAGAAAAAGGGTTAATAGTAACCATCGACTCTGTTCATAAGTTTCAAAGGCTCTTCTTGGCAAACTAAATTTATGCAGTGTTTTAGTTTTTCAGTATGCCACAGAAATATGAAAATGTAAAAAAAAAAATTTAATTATGCTGAAGCAGCAGATTTCAAAACAACATTTATGTAATTGCCAAGATTTATGGCCACTATATCATAGTACTACAATACAATGTCACTTTTATTATAATGGTAGTTATTTGGTAATTCTGGTAAGTAAAGGACACTTGAACTGAGAGGGCTATGGAGGCTGACATAATTATTACCTTTTAAACCATGCAAATTGTCTGGCTGTCCTGCTGTTACTCCAATATTTATAGCCTTATACCCTGAACAAGCATGCAGATCAGGTGGTTCTGACTGAAGTCTAACTGGATTAGCAGCATGCTTGTTCCCGCTGTGTGATACAGACACTACTGAAGCCCAATAGATCAGTATAATTGCCAGGCAACTGGTATTGTTTAAAAAAATGAATGTTTTCACCTCCACATCCCTCTCAGATCAAGTGTACTTTAACAATAAGGAAACATGAGCAGCATGTACAAACTTACCATATGATATGGCCTCCATGGCAATGCCGGCCGCGTCTTTGCCATACCCCTTCTCATAGAGTTGCACCATGGTCCGGCCTTTGTGTGCCTCAGGAGGGTGTAAGGAATTAAGGCGTCTTGTGTGTGTGCGCAATTGCTCCACCGCCCCGGCTCGGAATGTGTCACAAGCTGCTATGAGCACGCTAAAACCGTTCTCAATCAGCCAAAAGCAGATCTGCAGGCAGATAGGAAAAGAAAAAAATATTTGATTTTAAACTGCCATCTTCATGCAGTGGACCCACTGCACAGCAATAACAGCTGTGTAACTTCAGAGCTACATCATATTTTACTCTGAACTAGCATATTTTGTCTGCTGAAGCACAGTACAGATGAAAGAAATAGCCAGAAAAGGAGAAAACTGCAGAGAGAACTGAAAGGACCGAACTATAATCTGGCATAAGGCATGGAGGAGGATTACTTACAGATAGCACTGAAGGCTTGAGGTATAAAGAAGGATAAGATATAACAAGTCAACGAGGATAACATGAGCCACAGAGCAGAACCAGCCATGAGGCACAAAGCAGACCGGTAGAAGGAGTCATTAGGAGCAAAACAGACAAGTTTAATGGGCTGAAGTGCACAGTCCAGACAGCTATCCAGTCAGACAGTCAAAAGGCACAGAGCAGGTTGAGGTCAAAGCCAATAAACACAGAGGGATGACATACAGACAGGAAGAATGAACTAAGAGCTACAAATAAGCATAAGACAAAGTATGAGGAGCGAAGCATAACGAAGTACGAGATACACTAAAATAAAAATAAGATTAAAAAAAGGGTGTGACATACACAAGCACACAGAGAAATAAGACACAAGACAGGCCCCTGCTGGAAATAAGGCATGAGAAATGGAAAACACTGAGTTATAATGTGGTATATGGCTACATAAGACATAGAGAAGGATGATGTACTTAAAAAGAATCTGTAACAAAAAAAAAAAAAAGTCCCCGGTGAGCAAGGCCGGTTCAAGTAACAATTGGGCCCTAGGGCAAAATTAGCCTGGAGGCCCCCCAACAGACACCCCCCGACCAAAAAGCGTCATTAGAGGTGCTTTGTTGCAGCCAAATTTCCCTCCTGGGCCCCTGAGCTGGCTACTGACCCTCCCCCAATCAACTCCCAACTTAACAGACTCTGCAGAGTCCCTGGGGAGCAACAGTTAAGATGGGGGAGTGACACCTTGGGGGCCCCTACAGGCTCTGGGGCCCTGAGGCAATTGCCCATTTTTTCCTATGGTAGCTCCGGCCCTGCCTGTGAGGTACTTACCTCGGGAGGGGGAAGCCTCTGGATTCTAACGAGGCTTCCTCCGTCCTCCTTTGTCCCATGGTGGCAGCGCTAGAAGCCCCCGAACGGCGGGCTAGCCATCTGCGCAGTAGAGCGAACCTGACTGGGATTGGCTAATTTCCACCTGATCCCATCGGGGAGCCGCTACTGGGCCTGCGCTGGAGCTGGGGAAGGTAAATATTGCAGGCGCTACAGCACGACAAATTGTCGGCTGTAGTTTCGGGAAGGTCCAGCGCTGGGGACTTTTTCCGTTACAGAGTCTCTTTAGGAATAATAATATAAAAAAATAGGCATGACGGACAGAAACTATAACTACTAAAGAGCCATGGAGGTATATAAGAAGGCATAACAAATATTAAATATAATGAGTTACAGAGAGTAATAAGGTATAAAGAGCAGAAAGGAAAACAGTAGGGAGTCACAAAATAAAGGGGTATAATGAAGTATGGGGCACACAGAGAGGCTAGATTTGAGGCACAGGAAGAAATGAGGTATCAAGTTCCTTATCCTGAAAGATCTGGTGATCAATAGACCCTGAAGCAGTTGAACAACAATTATTAATAGTAGTTATTAATAGTAGAAAAGCAAAGTTTACCCATCTCAAAGATACACTACATTGCAGGATGCTAACATAATAAAATAATAATAATACCTACAGTGGAGGAAATAATTGTTTGACCCCTCACTGATTTTGTAAGTTTGTCAAATGACAAAGAAATGAAAAGTCTCAGAACAGTATCATTTCAATGGTAGGTTTATTTTAACAGTGGCAGATAGCACATCAAAAGGAAAATCGAAAAAATAACCTTAAATAAAAGATAGCAACTGATTTGCATTTCATTGAGTGAAATACGTTTTTGAACCTTCTAACAATAAAAGACTTAATAGTTAGTGAAAAAACCCTTGTTTGCAAGCACAGAGGTCAAACGTTTCTTGTAATTGATGACCAAGTTTGCACACATTTTAGGAGAAATGTTGGTCCACTCCTCTTTGCAGATCATCTCTAAATCCCTAAGGTTTCGAGGCTGTCTCTGTGCAACTCTGAGCTTGAGCTCCCTCCATAGGTTTTCTATTGGATTAAGGTCCGGAGACTGACTAGGCCACTCCATGACCTTAATGTGCTTCTTCTTGAGCCACTCCTTTGTTGCCTTTGCTGTATGTTTTGGGTCATTGTCGTGCTGGAACACCCATCCACGACCCATTTTCAGTTTCCTGGCAGAGGGAAGGAGGTTGTCGTTCAGGATTTCACAATACATGGCTCCGTCCATTTTCCCGTTAATGCGATTAAGTTGTCCTGTGCCCTTAGCAGAAAAACACCCCCAAAGCAAAATGTTTCCACCCCCATGCTTGACGGTGGGGATGGTGTTTTGGGGGTCATAGGCAGCATTTTTCTTCCTCCAAACACAGCGAGTTGAGTTAATGCCAAAGAGCTCTATTTTGGTCTCATCAGACCACAGCACCTTCTCCCAGTCACTCAGAATCATTCAGGTGTTCATTGGCAAACTACAGACGGGCCTGCACATGTGCCTTCTTGAGCAGGGGGACCTTGCGAGCCCTGCAGGATTTTAATCCATTGCGGTGTAATGTGTTTCCAATGGTTTTCTTGGTGACTGTGGTCCCTGCTAATTTGAGGTCATTCACTAACTCCTCCTGTGTAGTTCTAGGATGCTTTTTCACCTTTCTCAGAACCATTGACACCCCACGAGGTGAGATCTTGCGTGGAGCCCCAGAGCGAGGTCGATTGATGGTCATTTTGTGCTCCTTCCATTTTCGAACAATCGCACCAACAGTTGTCACCTTCTCTCCCAGCTTCTTGCTAATGGTTTTGTAGCCCATTCCAGCCTTGTGCAGGACTACAATTTTGTCTCTGACATCCTTGGACAGTTCTTTGGTCTTTCCCATGTTGGAGAGTTTGGAGTCTGCTTGATTAATTGATTCTGTGGACAGGTGTCTTTTATACAGGTGACTAGTTAAGACAGGTGTCCTTAATGAGGGTGACTAATTGAGTAGAAGTGTCTAACCACTCTGTGGGAGCCAGAACTCTTAATGGTTGGTAGGGGTTCAAAAACTTATTTCACTCAATGAAATGCAAATCAGTTGCTATCTTTTATTTAAGGTTATTTTTTCGATTTTCCTTTTGATGTGCTATCTGCCACTGTTAAAATAAACCTACTATTGAAATGATACTGTTCAGAGACTTTTCATTTCTTTGTCATTGGACAAACTTACAAAATCAGTGAGGGGTCAAATAATTATTTCCTCCACTGTATATTTGTATAGCGCTTTTCTATCAGACCCAAAGTGCTAGAGCGCACTCAGTAGGCAGTAACAGTGTTAGGGAGTCTCGCCCAAGAACTCCTACTGAATAGGTGCTGGCTTACTAACAGGAAGAGCTGATATTCGAACCCTGGTATACTTTGTCAGAGGCAGAACCCTTAACACTATCCAGCTGCTGCCCCTGTTTAATTCTCCCACAAGGAATACAGTTCTAAGCACTGGAATACAGGAAGGACATTGAAGCTTTGGAACAAGTACAAAGACAAGCCACAGAATTGGTAAAAAAAATAAAAAAAATAAAAATAAAAAATGGTCTGACTAGGAAAAGTTAAATAAACTGGGCTCATTTAGACGGGGTAAAAATGTCTCACAGGTGATTTATTATGTATAAATATATCACAGAGCACTACAAAAGCTTGGCAGATGACCTTTCATTTTCTTGCATTGAAGGACATATACGGCTATAATTTCTAGGCAATTCTGTACATTGCTGATCCAGGGATTTTATCAGAATGACATCACGAGTCAGGAATTATATTTTTTCTCCTTTTTAAAGGTAATTGGCTCAAGCCTTGTAAGGGTTTTTGCCTTCCTCTGTATGGCCTAGTGCACACCAGAGCGGTTCTGCTGCGGTTTGCGATCCGCTTGCGGGTGCGGATCCGCTAGGGTAATGTATTTCAATAGGCTGGTGCACACCAGAGCGGGAGGCGTTTTGCAGAAACGCATACTCCCGGGCTGCTGCAGATTTTGGATTGCGGATGCGTTTCTGTCTCAATGTTAAGTATAGGAAAAAAGCAAACCGCTCTGAAAAAAACGGCACTTCAGAGCGGTTTGCCAGGCGTTTTTTGTTACAGTAGCTGTTCAGTAACAGCTTTACTGTAACAATACATGAAATCTACTACACCAAAAACTCTTCCCAAAAACGCAAAATGCTAGCTGAAACGCTACAGAAAAAGAAAAAGCGTTTCAAAATCTGCTAGCATTTTGCAGATCTGCTAGCGGTTTTTGGTGTGCACCAGGCCTACCAACTGGAATACGTGAGAGTGCAGGACAGTGTTATACTAATTTTTTGGTTGAACTTGATGGAAAGATGTCTAACAGAGTGGACATCCAATACCTTTGCTGATAATTTTGCAGGAGCACAGCGGCATCCAATGCCTCGTCTAATGATCATCTTGGCCAAGAGCATTGTAGTTCTCATAAACCCCCCGCCTCCAACTCTTATGCGCACCACGTCCCCACACAAACTGTGGGTGCAGAGTACTTGGGATGTACCTCAGTGGTGTGCCTATCCTGGACGCACATGGGGGAGAGCTCACAACCAAATTCTACGTTGTAAACTACTATTGGCCTGTGTAAGTGCAATACTTGATTACATATTTGGGAGGATGTGTGTCATTATTTCAAAATGCTCTGTTCAATCAAAACCCAAAAGCAAAGTCTAATTTTTCTGACATAAATTAAACAATGGGTGCTTAATTCTTTTGTCAGTTTCAAGATATTTCAGAAATAATAGTGGGTTCTTTTTTCGTGGAGAGGTACCAACAAACTTATCTAAGTCTGTAAGCTCAGCGTTACAGTTTTGCGCAAGTAATTTTACCACGATCAGCTCGGTAAAATCCCTGTACACTCTCGAGATTCCCGACGATTGCAATAAGCGCTTTTATAAGCACTGTATTGCGATCGATCCAAAATCATGAGAAAATGCTGCAGGCAACAAGTTTTGCGATTGTCGTTAATCGCGCAACGCCCACGATCGGCGGCAATCGCTTCGGCAATTAGCGGGAATCACCCGATAAGCGCCCTAGTGTTAATGGGCCCTTAGTTCGGTTCTGAATATTGCTTTATATTTTCTGTTTACTAGTCACAATAAACCGGCTATTCTTTAATTGTATTCAGTACAAAAAGAAATGTGGATTTAAAAACATGATAAATGTGTGACTTAACATTCAAAATCTCAACTGCTTTGGCTCTGAACCAAAGCTACAGTACAATAAAGAGAACTGTGCAGTGAGGCCACATGAACAGTTGCTGATGGATACACTTACTTTGGCCAGGTTGGTGGATTTCCCCACTCCATTTACCCCACAGAAAGTGATGACATATGGACGACGCAGGCGCTGAGATTCCATCACATCACGCAGCACGTCCACACGCCGCTTTGGTTGCAAGATCTGCACCAGAGACTCCTGTAAAGCCTGCTTGACGGACGAAGTCACAGCTAAAGCAGAGAAAAAAAACAGACTATTTCAATACTGCTTCTATTAACCTGCAGAGAAAAAAAACACAATCAATGAAATTATTAGATCAGCTGATAAAACATTTTTGTTTTATTAAATTTGCCACATATGGAAATTACTCTGTTGCTTTAGATCTAGACAAACCCAACACCATAATTTGTGTTTGCTACAGGTGACACTATGCCCAGTGATCTCTTACAGAATGCATGCTCAGTTTGACTGTGTGACATCCCTGTCCGATTGGGAGAGGGGGCTACCACTGCAAGTAAATACCATAGCAATTGGGGGAGACACTTTAGACCAGACCGATTGTCATTTGCCTCAGTTTTGTTGGCTGTAGAGGCAAACCTGTACAGACATCACAAACCGTTGTTTTTGCTGGAAGAGTCCAATGTCTGTACAAACCTTTCTGCTCTACAGGGACACCAGGTGGTGTATTTCTGTAAATGTAAATTGTGCAGAAAATGTGAATGGACAAGTTCTGAGGGTCAGCAGAAGGGGAGAGGAGGACAGGACATGAGAAGCCTCTGGAATATCCAAAGTCTTCCCTGTTCTTTAACAAGAACTGAAATTGAATTAGGCAGGGATCACACTTGCCTGTGTTTATGCACATTTTCTGCATAGAAAAACATGTTTAAACTAAGAACCCATATTAATCAATGGGCTAATTCACACTCAAATGTGCTTTTGCATGCAGAAAAAGCAAAGCAGCATAACTCCACACACTGTGCATTCTATCAAATTACATTAGCTGCAGTGAAAACGTGCATTTTTTCACATACAGACATGGTGTGCAGAAAACAAATGCAGATAAACGCACACCGAAAACTGATAGGCAAGTGTTAACACACTAAGTTTTCATGCATGTTTGACTGCATGTGTTTTCTGCACACTATGGGCTTCATTCACTAAGACAAACATGCCTTATGCCTTATCAAAGTTAGCACGCCTTATCAAAGTTAACACACCTTATCAGAGTAGCATAGCGAACTTATGCCTGCTAATTGGCAATGAGAGCTCTACTCGTCCTGCCCTAAGTCCCTGCAGGTTCAGAGCGCTCGCTATGCTACTCTGATAATGCGTGTAACTTTCATAAGGTGTGCAAACTTTGATAAGGCATGCTATTTGTCTTAGTGAATCAAGTCCGCTGTGTGTTTGTGTGTTTGAGAGACTGTGTACTTTTTTCACAGCAGCTAATGTAATTGATAAAGAAAACCCACAGTGCTGCACTGCTGTCAGTTTGTTTTGTACACACAAAAAAAGCATTCACAAAAATGCGCTCCTTGCCAAAAAGTTTTCAAATGATCAATTAATTAATTGATCCAGATTTGGAAAATGAGTAAAAAACGAATTTGTGCAGTGAATAACTCATGCAGCATGATGGGCGGTCTCTAGGCAGTCAGTACCCCACAAGAAAAAGTACATAATCCAGGCTTTTTTTTTTTACAACAAAAAAACCAATTACACACAAGGAAGGATGGAATGAGGAAAAAAGGAGGTAGGTGAAAGGAAGGAAGGGTGGGTGGGAGAGAGAAATGAAGGAAGGCAAGGCAGTGTGGGAGGAATGAAGGAAGGCAGGGTGAGAGGAATGAAGGCAGAAAGGAGGGAAAGAAGGAAAGAAAAAAAAAAAACACAAAAATGTTCACTCACTGGAGAATGTTCCCATCACTTTTCCTTCCAGTTTCTTTGCCACAGACTCGCAAAGCTGCACCGCAATGTCAGCTGCCACATTCTTGGCTGCAGAGGAACATGGGAATTAAAGGAGTGAACATGACCACAGGACAGATGTAATAATAAAAAAAAACAAAACTGGAGGAAAGTGCAGTACCTAAAGGTTTTTGGTGATGTTCTCTCCTAAGGGAGCAAACAGCACTTCACCAAGAAGACACACAAGTGTACCCAAGTAAATTTTTCTGACAGATTCAATTATTTTGTTTGGATCTCCCAGAAAGACAAAAAAAAAAAAAAAAAAAGGATAGATAGATTCGGAACAATGACAAAGATTAGTGGCCAGACAACTTCTGGCCACACGCACCACAAAGGCATAAGGCTGAACATAACAGTAGTGCCCAAACAAATAATTCTCATCAATGAGCTAGTTCACCAAAATAAAACCAGAGATGAACACTTTGGCAAAAAATAAACATATCCCCCGATAGATTTTTACAAAAATACTATACCTGGTACTTTCGCCGCTGTGGTGTGCCGTTTTTTGTGCTTCTTTTACTAAAACTCCATGCAAAACACAGTTCATCAGAAAAGCATATTATTTAGTGGGCTGTGTCTAAAATCTCTAACGTTTAAAAAGCTCTTGTAGTGTGAATTAGCCCTGAATGCTCAGTCAGGGATTTTCTCAGGGCTGATAACAAGCAGGCTGAGCAGTGTAGAATGTAACAGAGAGCAGGGTAGGTGCTTTCTCTAATGTTCCCACTGATATATATGGTAAATATATGAGGGTGCTTTGTCTCTGGTACACTTTAAGCTACCCATACATCAGACGATATATGGGCAGATCGAACAAGAGGCAGGTCTCTCTCTGATCAAATCTGATCATACAGAGATCTGTTGCAAGCCAATACATCACAGGCCAATTCCTGAATGATTGATTTCAGCAAGAAATATCTGAAGAATGGGCCTTGTGGCACTATCCCCCCCTCAGCCCCAGCCCCACCACCACCACCCATGTGCAGAATACTTTAAATGTCCGTCATGGCCTTCGGGCTCCATCCACATACAACTGCCCCATGTGGTTGCCAGCATATACACGCGCCTATGTTACAACAGCAACCACGTGGGGCACGTGTATGGGGATGGAGCCCAAGGCCAGCAACGGACAGGCAAAGTATATTGCCAGGACCGGTTCTCTCATGAAGCAAGGTGAAACATTTGCATCAGGCGCAGAGATTTCAGGGGCAGCATTTTTGTACTGTGTGTACCTTCCTGAGGCGGAATGGAGTGGCTGAGGGTGTGCAGTTTATTTGTCAAAGACTGCCAGCCAGTGTGCTATTGTGTTGAGCTGCAGCATGTCATGTGAGAACACTAAATTAAGCGAAGTAAATTGTCGGGTGCTGTGTGATCATTCCAAATTGGGAGGGGCGCATCATCACAAGTTTGCCTCAGGCAGCAAAAAGTCTAGAACCGGCCTTGTATATTACACCTGGAACCAAGGGGGAACATTTTACATTGGGAAGGACAGCGTGGGGGTTCCATCACCTTCGTCGCTTGTCCCGATATCGCACGCCATTACCACCGTACATCTGATCAAGCAAGTCGGTTCTACATCTTGCAGCATGTCCAATTGATACATGTGACCAATTTTGGCCAGAAATTGGTTGCATTGTCGATTGGGCCTGCTCTTGTCGGCACAGATTTTCATCCGGATAGTCGATCGGCCATCCGGATGAAAATCGATCGTCCGACAAATCGCATGATGTATGGCCACCTTTAGAGCCCATAGTGACAATCATCCATATGTCTCTGCCAAATTGCTCTTCATGGGTATGCTCTGCATCTTGACTTAAAATGCCACATCTCCTCCCCACCATATCAGTGATTGTTGAAACACATAAGCATTTGCTGCTTTGTTAGCTCTGCCACACCTCCTGCATGTTGCTCATGCCCTCTTCTTTTCCCTACAAAGGGATTAATCAAATGCTTCCGTGCTGTGGTATTTGATTGGTCCTTTTCAAGCTGCATATATTTGCATAAAATTATTATTAACATTTGCATCTACTCAGAATTATCTACATCATATTGATCATCCCTTGCGGCACCAATTGCTTTTATGCCCTCTCTCCGGTACACCTCCTCCAACCATAAATCTTCCCTGTCTGCCAAATACCTGTGCCCTTCATCATATTACAGGAAAGGCAAAAAAAAAATTCATTTAAAGCGGAATATAACCCTGCATTTCAACTTTGCTCTAAAACATTATTTACAGCATATTATATGCAACCAGCATTTTTTTTTACTAGACCAGCATTGGAAGGGTTACACACAGAGCTTTAAAGTTCCCTGGAGAGATATGCAGACGCATTCGAAGTTCAGATAGATACATTTAACTAAACAGAATGTAACAAGTGAGGAATGTTACACACTCTTTGGCTGTCCTCTAGCTCCTGCAAAGTCAGAGAGAGTGAGTCATATTCCACAGTTAGATACATTTAAGTAAACAAAATGTATCTATCTGAACTTCGGATGCGTCTGCATTTCTCTCCAGGAACTTTAAAGCTCTGTGTGTAACCCTTCCAATGCTGGTCTAGTAAAAAAAAAAATGCTGGTTGCATATAATATACTGTAAATAATGTTTTAGAGCAAAGTTGAAATGCAGGGTTATATTCCGCTTTAAGAGCACTACATCAACTATAATTGCTTCCATAAATGTACTTTATTTAGCCACCTCCTGCCATGGGCTGAAGGAAACAAATGCACATGCAGGGGGGCCGCCATGTTGGAGGGGGTAGCATCCAGGACGAAGGTGACAGCAGGCGGCAGGGAGGAGGGTCGTCCCCCTTCCCCCTCACCTGTGTCCCCCGTCCCCGCTCCCCCTCAAGCCACTTGTGCAAAAGTTGGTATAATGTATGTAGGCAGCGAGCGAGGAAGCTTACCTTCCTTGCTTCCTCCGCTCGCCGAGCCACTTCCTGCAATGTCGCCCTCCAAAGTATAGAGAGCGGCATTGCAGCAAAGTATAGAGGGCGACATTGCAGGAAGTCAAGTGGCGAGCAGTGGAACGCAAGGAGGGAAGGTAAGCTTCCCCGCTTGCTGCCTACATACAAAATAACAGCTTTTGCACAAGTAGCTGAAGGGGGAGCAGGGACGGGGGACCCAGGTGAGGAGAGCTGTCACCCCAGTCCTGGCTGCTATTCATCCACAGCTGGGCATACGTTTCCGCGAACTGGAAACGTATAGTGCAAAAACGCATTTTTAGGAAAACCGGGGGAAGAAAAAAAACATTTTTAGAAAAACTGATCCGTTTGAATAAGAAAATGGATCCGATCTGCAAGCGGACAAGTGTGGACCTAGCCTTAGAGTTAATGTGCCTTATCAGAGTAGCATAGCGAGCGCTACAAACTTATGCCTGCTAACTGGCAATGATGAGAGCTCCACTCGTTCTGCCCTGAACCCCTGCGGGTCCAATAACTTTAAAAGGACATTATCCCCGCACTTTGATTGGCCCAATAGGCTGCCTGTCAAGTTATCTGGCAAGTGACAGGCAGCCTATTGGGCCAATCAAAGTGTGGTGACAATGTACTTAAAGAGGCACTTAAGTCACAAAAAACAAACAAAAAAAAAATGAGTTTTTGATCGGTGCCCTCGCCGTGTCTCTCCGATCCTCCCGTCCCCGCCGGCGACTACTTCCGGTTTCGCCGTCAGGACCCGACAGGCTGGGAGCGCGAGTCATTTTTCACGTTCCCAGCCACAATATCGCCCCCTATACTGCAGCTGCAGGGGGCTGAGGGACGCCCCAGGTGAGTAAAACTCATATTTTTTTTGTGACTTGAGGTTCACTTTAATGCTGGGTACACCCAATGCGTTTATTCAGTCGATTTTCCCTCCGATCAATTTCCAGTTCGGTTCTGTTATCTTTTCTTATCTATTTCCATTCACTTCTATGAGACATCGATCAGAAAAATGATGGAAAATAAGATCGGACATGTTGGAAATTATCTATCGAACCATCTATCTAACACAAAATTATATGGTGTGTCCCTAAAATTAAAGTGATTGGACTTGCAGGGGCTCAGGGCAGGACGAGTGGAGCTCTCGTCATTGCCAATTAGCAGGCATAACTTCGTAGCGCTCGAAATGCTACTCCGATAAGGCACACTAACTCTGATAAGGCACGCGAACTCTGATAAGGCGTGCCAATTCTGATAAGCCATGTCAACTCTTATAAGGCGCGCCAACCCCGATAAGGCGCGGCAACCCCGATAAGGCGCGCCAACCCCGATAAGGCGCGCCAACCCCGATAAGGTGCAACAACTCTGATAAGGCGCAACAACTCAGATAAGGTGTGTCAACTCCAATAAGGTGTGTCAACTCTGATAAGGCGCGTCGACTCTGATAGGGTGTGCGATGCGATCGATTGGCAACTGCACTATTTTTAACTGCATCGGGCATTACAATATAGCAGAGCAAGTGTGCGTTTGTAGTGTTCCTGTGGTACAGATTTCTACTGAAATTTGACTGAAAATCAGAGTTGTGTTTCAATTAATACAGCTCTTAACACATGCCCTAATAACTTCCTACTTAAAAAACTCCCCACTGACAGGCATATCCCTCACAAAACATAACATAATGACACATTTGTCATCCATAACAGACCATGAGATCTAGGAACCACTGCAACTTTCTCCTCAAATCACAAATACCAGAATTGAATGTATTAGAGGTACTGTATTATTATTATTTAGTATTTATATAGCGCCGACATATTACGCAGCGCTGTACAGTGTATATATATATATATATATATATATATATATATATATATATATATATATATATATATATCTTGTCACTAACTGTCCCTCAAAGGAGCTCACAATCTAATCCCTACCATTGCCATATGTCTATATTATGAAGTGTAAGTACTGTAGTCTAGGGCCAATTTTAGAGGGAGCCAATTAACTTATCCGTATGTTTTTGGAATGTGGGAGGAAACCGGAGTGCCCGGAGGAAACCCACGCAGACACGGAGAGAACATACAAACTCTTTGCAGATAGTGCCCTGGCTGGGATTCAAACCAGGGACCCAGCGCTGCAAGGCGAGAGAGCTAACCACTACGCCACCGTGCTGCAGTCTTGTTTTTGTTTTTTTGTCAATTTAAAAAACTACTTCACTTTTACTGCTTTTGGTAGGTAGGGCAATGTGTCCTACTCACCTATAGCAGTTCTTGAAGTATTATAATAACTTGGATTGATCAAAAATGGTTGAGATAACCACTGGCTAAGGCCTCATCAAAATAGTTCAGAGCAGTTAAGAGTCCTCTATATATACGGTAGATCAGCATCTTGTGTTCCTCACCTATGAGATGATCCTTCATCTTCTCCAAGGCAGGCTCCATATCTTCCTGAGACAGACTTTTAGCCCCCACCAGGCCCTTCAGCATCCCAAACATTCCCCCAAATGCGCTTTTCTTGTCACTGTCAGGAAGAAAGATGTCTTTAGCAGACTGTTAGCCAAATCTACTGTTATCCTTACAGAGTTTTCACATACTAAGCAGGCCTATACAACACATTAATAAGTGGTTTGGATATGAACTGTGAGACAAAGAGGAAACATGACAAAGATAGGGAACAATGCTTGTCTTCATCACACTTACAAACTAAGACATGGGATTATCACTTTATTTAAAGTAACAAGTGTAATGTTAATGTCCTTGTAACTTTAAAGTAAAAACATACTGTAAGTACCTGGGCTTGGTGGGAGCTGGACTTTCTTCTTCTTCTTCTTCATCAGTGCTGCTCTCACACTCCACATCTGGGAGGTTTCCTTTCAATCCACCGGGTCTCTAGAAAAAAAAAAAAAAAAAAAAAAAGGACTATATGACAAAGGTAGCCAATCCACACAAACTGTAATTGCGGGCTCAGCTCCTATTTATTTGAAGTTATCCAGAAAGTGTTCCTTCTAAAAGGAAACCTGAGACTAAAGCAATAAAAGCATTTATACGTACCTGAGGCTTCCTTCAGCCCCTTTCAGGCCATGGGCTCCCATGCTGTCCTCCAGGGCCACTTTGAACCTCCGCTGGCCATCCAGGTAAATCCTCCTGTTGCCCTCAGTCGCATTGTACTGAGCATGCACGTGCCCCTATTGCACTGCCGGAAACGAGAGCCCGATAGGGCTGACAGAGGGAATTAACAAAGAAGGCCAGTGGAGGATTGAAGCGGCTTGGGAGAATGGCAAGGGAGCCTACGGGTTGAAGGGAGGTGGAGGAAGCTCATTTTTTTTTGGGGGGGGGGGGGGGGGGGGGGAGGGTGGTCTCAGGCAACTTAATGATTCACTAGATCAACATGAAGGCTTAAACAGATATTTTAACTGATAGTTCAGATATAGGCAGGGAATAATGGTGTGAGCCATCCCTTTGATTCTTATAGCTTCTTGTAGTTTCAGTAGTGAGCGCTCCCTGTCAACGATCCCCATCGTTGAAGGTGATCAAGCTGACGTTCCTGGAATTTTTTATTATTTTTCAAAATGAATACCTGATAAATCCCAAGATTTTGAACCACCCACGACTGTTGCCGTAGGTGCAGACCTGGGAATCCATAAATCTCACCATCATAACTCTACAGTATTTTCTAAACAATGAAAAGACAATATTTCTCAGTTACTGTCTTTATATTCTCAGATAACTATAGATTTGCTAATATTCATCTTTCATTAAGTTTTATGTAGATTTTACACAGTGTCTCCTTTTTTGGTTTGGAGTACAAATAGAGCTGTGCTTACTTTTAAAACATGTTACATTTAATGAAAACTATCTATCCTTATTATAGTTGGTTACATTTGATAGCGGGGACTGACAATTTCTTGTGTTTCCTATTTACACTAGACCTAGAGCAAAACTATAACATAATATACTCAACAAGAAGATCCAGCATGAATGTAGCCATGCTTGTGGATTACTACACAAGCTCATTTCACAACTGTAGTTAAGTGCTCATCTTATCTTAATCCTTTCCCTGCCAGCCGATTTGTCCTAAACGCGAACATCTATTGCCAAGCAGTTTTTAGACATTTTGCACTCATTAGGTTTACTTAGGATTTTTGACAAGAAAACCTACATGAAATAGCAGAAATTATAAACTTTTTTGTTGTTGTAATGAATTGGGCTTGAACACTGAAACAAAATGTTGTACTTTTCACTTTTTGAGTGATATATGTATTAAAAAAAAAAAAATTCTGTTGTGTTTTTTTTCAAAGGAGAATTACTTTTACTGACAAAAATGTTACGGTTTGTAAAAGCCCTGACGATCTTATATCCAACGATATAAGATATACTGCCAGTACGGTAGACAGATGTAGGTGCAACCAGTATAGTTGGCCAGGTATATGTGCCGCCAGTACAGGCAGCCAGGTATAGGTGCAGCAAGATATAAGTGATCTGGTCAGTATAGAGAAAAGAAAAAAAGAAAAAACCCGCAGGGTACCAGGAGCCCTTATGGTGTGTTATCCTTGGTTAAGGAGATAAGATTTAAGAGTAAATATACTCACAAATGTAGGTTGCTAAAGGCAACCATTTGTAACGGCGTGTAGGGAAGTCCCGTCCCCACTCGGTCTTTGTGATCGTTGGTCGCTGCTCCTTAGAAAAAGGCTTCGCTTCTCGAAGGTTGCGAAGAACCCCACGAGTGGGGTAGATACAACATCGTTTTCCGAAGGGGGTAGGAGGCGCCCGTATAGTGTATAGGATATACACTATAGGATAGTTTGGCGCCCAGGCTATCCTGACCTAACCTAAGCACCTGTCATTGACCTGAGGAAGCGGCTTGGACCGCGAAACGCGTTGTCTTTTGTGCTAAAATAAACCTTCTTAACCTTTTATCAAGTGGAGTTTCTTGGTCTAAAGAGTACACCCAATACACTATACGGGCGCCTCCTACCCCCTTCGGAAAAAGATATAAATGACACTGGGGGAGGGGGGCCAACATCATCCTCCCTCTCCATTGGCCCCCCCCTCCTGTGCCCCCCCTGCAGAGTTGGAGCTGCGGTGTGGTGTGCAATTAACTCACCCCATGCGGTGTCCCTTTTGGCAGCCCGATCTCTGTATGATGTGTAGTAATCACGTGTTATACATGGAAACGGAGTAGAAAGGAGACTGCTGCCGGTGGGGGCACCGCATCAGCAAGTGATCGAGTTAATAACAAACTGCTCCACTGGCTCCATCTCTGCAGGGGGACACAGCAGGGGGGCCCATAGAGAGGGAGAGAGAAATAATGTCAGCCCCCCTTCCCCACATCTCCCAGGCAAAAAACAAAAAGCCCCAAAAAAACAGGGCTGTGGAGTCATTACGAAAATCCACTGACTCCTACTCCTCTAATTTGAATATTACAATTTTGTTGATTGAAAGTATGTAACATGAAATGCATCTCTTAACGGCCAACGTTTAGGAATTTTAAAATAAATCTGAAGTGAGAGGGATATGGAGGCTGCCATATTTATTCCCTTTTAACCTCCCTGGCGTTCTATTAAGATCGCCAGGGCAGCTGCGGGAGGGTTTTTTTTTTATTAAAAAAAAACTATTACATGCAGCCAACTGAAAGTTGGCTGCATGAAAGCCCACTAGAGGGTGCTCCTAATGCGTACTTCTGATCGCCTCCGGCGATCAGAAGTAACAAGGAAGGCCGCAATAAGCAGCCTTCCTTGTTTCGCTTTCCTTGTCGCCATGGCGATGAGCAGAGTGACGTCATGGACGTCAGCCGACGTCCTGACGTCTGCCGACGTCCTGACGTCTGCCGCCTCCGATCCAGCCCTTAGCGCTGGCCGGAACTGTTTGTTCCAGCTGC